>NC_090946.1:43968700-44277835 GCF_040807025.1 Struthio camelus
TACTTACAGTGAAGATCCTGGGCAGGATTTGAAATTGCCCTAGGATGCAAAAGCCTTCTACAGTGGTGAGTTTAATTGCCAGGAGCCTTTCTCAGACAGTGACCTCTTAGCACTTCTTTTGAGAAACATTTTGCTGATATGCACTTACAAGTGTATAGGAAAAGAGAGCCCCTTAAGGATTCACACAGCTTCCCAAAGGGATAATAATGATGAAATGGAAATCCGTGCTTATCCACGGGTAGAAGAGAAGATAAATGCTTTGTGAGGCATTACAGAAAGTAGTAAGGCTTCATTTTTAAGCTGGGGCAAAATGGATAGCAGTGATTTCATTAACGTCTTATTCATGCAAAGCTTCTAATAGCATATACAGGACATGGTATGTAATACTGGCTTCATTTTGAGATCTATGTTACAAAAGTTTATCTCCTCACGTCCCTTCACTATGGTATGAACTACTTGCAAACGTTTGTTGCAATGAACTTTTGCTGGTATCTCAGAATAAGCCAGTGCCTCTTCTTTTATCTCTTAAAAGCACATTTTGGTTTACTAATTGCTTTTCAAAAGGTCAGTACACTCCTGAATGAAACTGTGAGTGGAAGAGAATATAATCATGAACTACTACCATCACGAGCATCTCGTTATTTTTATCAGGTGTCACAAATACGAAACACAAGCATTTTATGCACATATGTAAGCTGTAGTTAAAACACCATGTACATTTGATTTTGTGTTAAAAAAAAAAAAAGTGTCAGTCTGCTTCCGTGAACAAAAATCTGTATTTTGGAGATTTCTATGCTGCCTTGTTCAGTTTTATCACTTGCTTTTATAAAGGGCAGCTGCTTTATGTACAAGCTTTGAGCTTTCAGTGATTTCAAGACAATTCTAAAAGAACAAAAATTATTCAAAGGCACAAGAAGGATCAGCTGGCAAGGACAGATAAGTAACACGGAAAGTTTGACCAAACACGTCTCTGAAAACAAGGGTCACATAATAAACTATCTACCTGATTCCAGAGAATACACAGCCCTGAAGATGAAGACAAATGGTTTATAAATGCTGAACTACAAACAGAAAAATAGAATTGAAGAAATGAAAGAGTTAGCAAGGACAATTTAGAAAATCTTCCTAATGGTGGAGCCTGTTAGCCCCCAAATCTGTTCCGACTGGGTGCTTAATAAACGGAGTTTATAGGTAGCAAAGACGTGATCTGCGCGCTTTTTCCCCTCAGTTTGTATTAAACACATAAACCCAAAGCCCACTTCCACTCCAAATGCTTCCCTGAAAATCCTCACTAAAGGATTAACTCCAGCTACTGCTAGAAATCCATTTCATCGCAGCTTCCCTTGCTCGGCCTTCGGAAGTCACCACAGGCCAAATCACCACCTCCTGCCCACTAAAGAGTATAAGTCAGAAGAATTTGGAATGTGTAAACTACTCCAACAGTTAAAAATCAGTACTAAGCTCTCCTCCTCCTTTCATGCTGACTGCTATGCTGGTCTACAAACCAGCTCACTGATTTGCATAGGGATGATACAAAGAGAATTGCTGTTAATACAACGAGAGATCGCTCTGGTAGGTGCTCATGTCTATACCATGGCAAAAAAAATTGGAAACATCAGAACTGAAATTACAGGATATGAAAGTGACTTTCTTTGCTGTATTAAGCTCATTTAGAATGCAATTCCCGTACAATTTTACTGAAGCTGCGTTGTATTTTGTGCTGTTATGCGAGTTACAGAGAAAGTTTGTTGTTCGTGAACATTAAGTGCATGCACATCTTCCCAAATGGCCATTCTTATTTTGTTTTAATTTGGAGAATTTCATAGGATTACAGGAAATTCAGGTTGAAAGGGACATCCGGAGATCTCTAAAGCAACCTTTTGCTCCAGCCAGGGTGAGCTGTGAGGTTAGGCCAGGTTGCTCAGGGCTTTATCCAGTTGGGTCTTGAAAACCTCCAGAGATGGAAAGAATGCACAACCTCTCTGGGCAACCTGCTCCACCGCCTTGCTGTGCTCAAGGGCAACATGTTTACAGCAAAACCTCTGAGAGAGACCACTTCCTGTCTATGACTTGTATCATAAGGCTTTTGTGTAGGTTTGTTTCTTGATAGATGGGTTATCTTCATTTATTTACCAGTGAGCTGCTCTCCACAGTGTAGTTCTACTATTAAGTAGCTCTGCCAGGTTAAAATGAGGTCAGGCTCTGCTGACAAACACATGGCTGAAATGGTCCTGCATTCCAGCCAGAAATAGGTCATCTCAGCACACTTCTTCAGTTTTAGCTCAGCTAAAATGAAACAACAGCTTTTCTGCATTTCAAAGGCCGAATTTTACTTAGCACACTGTAAAAAACAGTAATGTAAGTTGGCAGAGCAGGGCAGGACAGAGGCAGTTACATGAAAATTGACTCAAGCTTTCCTCAGTGAAAAGCGGGCTTGTGCTGGCCTTGAAATCTGCCCTCTTCCTGGAGGCAGAGCAATAGGAACCTAGTGGATAAGGACTACCCACACGTTCAATCACCAAACAAATGCTGAACGCCACACAGTGGTTTTATGCTCGCATGTTATAATGACTGCAGTTCATTGCTGTTTTTTTCTTTTCCACCTAGCAAATACTAGAGCAGAGACTTGGTGTTAAGAGGACTGAATGTTTCACAGTGAACAAAGCTACTGAAAAAGCTTAATGTTTGTACTGATGGCAATGACTTCAATCTTTTCTACTATAATGGGCTCAACGTTCCCATTCTGCCCCCCTTCCTGGACAACCCATATCAGGAAAGAAGAAGAACCTCTTTACACTTGATTAGTTCAGTTGCTAATTTCTTACTCTGCAGTTTATGCAAATGTTATCCTACTTGCAATCCAGAATGATATAACCTGCCATTGTTATTTTAATGTATTTTCATAAAAACATGGCTAAAAACCATTTGGACTTAAGCTGGGGCGCATCACTGAATACCTCCACATTCCAAAGATTCAACAGTTCAGAGACAGGCCTTTCTCAGCAATGAATATTATCCTTAACTATTATGAATACCAAGCTACCCTCCTCAAACATCAGACTGGCATCAACTATGTCGTCTGCTGAAATAATACTTCTGCACTAGGCATTGCTGTCACTCAACTACACAATATAAAGGAATAGGAAACCAGGTTTCTGGTCTTCATGCAGAAGAGCAAAAGGTGCCCAGTACAGCATCTGCTCTTTGTTGCCTCTCATCCTGACTATGGTTAGGAGAAAGTGTTTCACTGGAAAAAACAAAAATAAATGAATGAGCCTTTAGATTGTCCTCCTCAGTGACCACTTCTACCATGGATACTGGGGATTTACCTGAGACAAACGCCTGGGTCCAGCCAACATCTCTTTCTTCCCCAAAGAGGGAGCACGCATTTTCATCTACAGCATATGGGACTGCAGCAGGTTACGGTGTGGACAATCCAAGGCTTCCCTCAAGAGAAAACAAGGCAGGAGTTTGTTGTGGGAGTTACTTGCTGCACTGCTGGTACCAGCCATTTGCCCCATGAACGACTAAAGAGAGCCCTAGGAGGGGACTGAACAGATGCCTTATAGCACATTAAAAAAAAGCACAGAGCAATGTTTCATCAATAACGTCTTAGGTAAAACACATCCATTGCCCTGGTTCTCGCTACTAACACTGTAATTATGCATGCAGCAAACTCAGAATAAAGTCTACAGTTTCAGAGATATGTAACCTGGCCATAAACAAAGGCTTCCAGCCTCTATTTTTGTAGATAGTCCAGTAACTTGATAACAATTTAAAATATTTTTCGTTTTAAATTTGACCATGTTTTGGCAAAATGTACTAATATCATGGGCTCTTTAGTTCTACATAATATAAAAGCATGCATAAAAGCCTTTTTTTTTAAAGCCTATAATCAACTCTTGTCAGCCACTATTCTGTAATGCGGTGAGCACTTTTGCAGGGAGAAGGTAAAATCAATTAGGATTCTTTTCAGGGCCTGCAGTGAAAATTCCTGCCATCTGTATGAACTCCCCAAGCTTCTGGTTTTCTTTGTTGTGCCTTTTAGAAATCATTATATACTTTAGAAAAGCAGAGAGAACTGGAACACACAGAGCTTACATGTAGACAGAGTGGAGGTGAAGGAGAAAGAAGCACACTCTGAATACATACAGATCACAGTTTTCAGATGGTTTTTTGTTGTTGTGTTCTGGTTTTACTTTTAACTGTTTTAATTGTTTTGTTTAATTGTTTTTAAATGTTTTTCCTTCACAGCTGGTAGATTATTCGTGTCCTTTACACTACTTTTTCCCCTACAATATTACAAATGTATGTACTACTTATGTGTCAACGGTGAATTGCATAGTGTGCCTTTGGCATGGTACTTAGTCATTTTTCTCAATGAGTGAAAAAACATTGCTGTTACTGGAATAATATAAAAATGCAGATGATTACTAGCCTTGCTGCCTGCAATTATTCCTGTAATTATCGTAATGGTAATCCATAGACCTACGCTGCTAGGTATAGGCCATACCACTGGCCTACTAATAAGCCAAATAATACAAGAAAGTATACACTTAATTGTGACTTCACACTTTGATCTAAGCTAGACATGGATGCAAAGTTCAGATCATATAAGAGGAGATATTTTTGAGGACAGAAGCAATTCAGACAGATCCAGACACCAAAATAAATGCACACAAGGAAACATCATGGGTAGTGGAAACACTGTCATAGCACAAGCACAATATTTTCTTCTGCACATTTCATCTCTAATAGTATTAAAATAATAACTTCCCATTTCAAATGCTTAACCCTTTCTCATATATAAGTTTGCTTCTGTGTAGATACATGTGCATACATAAATTTGGGAGAATGGAGAGGGAGTTCACCCATCTTCATTTCCCGCATCTAGTCTAACAGGCCTGCAAAACATGCAGCCACTGTTTTGGCTCTTACATTGCTATACAGATATTTGCAGAGAGGTCTGCAGATGTTAAATGGTAACTTTTATTAGACAAGGTTGGCATTTGCTTGCTTGGCACACACTTATTTCTCTCAAAACTCCAGCAATTCCGACAAGAGACATCTCAAAGGGAACAGAAAGGGCTGAGACCACTGCTCTGTTCAGCGGCTACATCAGACAGCAGAACAGCTCCACCGACGGAAAACCCCACAAACTTGAGGATGATCCTCATGATCAACTCTACTTACAGCTGCCCTTGTGGCTTTGGAAGACAAAGAGATATAGCAGATTTTGAAGTTAAACAGGCACAATTCGCAAAAGTCCTGACAACACAAAGGGATGCTATTTTTTCTTCTCTGTTATGCTTGCAACTGTGTGCATCAGCACCTCATCTGCTGCTGACCAGAACGTCAGCCGAATTCAGCTTGGAATTCACCTCTACCAAAACCTTCCTCTCCTCTCATTATTTTAATTTCCCCCTTCAGATTTCAGTCTGCTGAGCATAGATAGCTATTACTTTCATTCTTTCTTTTGCATAGAAGCATAAATGTGTTACACAATTCTCAAATAACTTCCATGTCACACACTGATTTCAAGCTATACTTTATGACAATTTCATGCATCATTCAGCATCTCCAGTCTCTCTGGTCTCCATTTGGATGTAACATTTACTCCTGGTTGGCCCATTCAATTAATCCTATTGCTGTTAAATACAGTTGCCTTTTTATTTGCAAATCCTGCCATCTGGAACAGTCTTCTACTTATGTTTCATCAAATCACTTGCCTTTGAAAACTTGGAAGTCTATCTGGTCTCCCCTTGCTAGAAACTAAATTTCTTTTTTTGTCAGCTACCGCAGTAGCTAGGAACGTTTGCCTCTCACACCCAAATGAACTCCGGAACTGCCACCATGGACCAAATCCCCTCTTCAGAATTACAGACATTTAGAGGAAGACCCAGGTCTTTCGGATTGGGTTCACCTCTTCTTTTAACAGACCATACGACAAAACCATGAGGCACCTGGAGATGCAGTTTGCTTGAAAGCTTTTACACAAAATAAAGCTGTCCTACTGTCTTAACTGGCCAGCGTGGCGTGTTCTTGGAATTACTTGCGATGAAACAAACAGCCGCCAAATAAATAGCAAAAGTCAGTTATTTGTGTTGTCTACCCTGAAAACATTTGCTTGAAATAGAGCAATTAGTAATTTGTCAAACAAATGGTGACAGCTGATAACTGCTGCTGAAATACTGCCTGGCATTACTCTCACATTTTAGAATCAAAAAATAGACAGTAATGTACATATATTTCAACACTTTGTACACTACCAGCTATCTCTTTCAAGACTCTGTATGCCTTCAGAATTTTAACTGAACAGCCCTCAATTTTTTAATGTCATCACTGTGTAAATATCCTATTACAATAATTCAGAACATTGTTAACACTGACTGTTGAATAGTTAGCAGCATAACCTCAGGATCACAGTGAAAGGTACAGACAAGGGCCTATGGTCAAGACACTCAAATGGTGACGTCTGTGTGCACTGGGTCAAGAATTTTTACTCAGAGTCATAAGCCGAAGAGCTAATTTCAAAAAGTGAGTATCAACTGCCCTGACGAGTTAGGAATTGAGAGCTATGAAACAGGTTTGATACAGGTATAACCATCTGTTTAAGAAAAGACAGAGCAGCTTTAAGCAAGCGACGGAAAAGTAAGGGGTACCAAGCCCTTCTCTTAGTCCACAGAGAAAGCACTTATATCCTATGCAGCTGTTCTCCAGTTGAGTTGCCTTTGCACCGGGGCTGGATTTCAAATCAGTGTCATGGAGATAGGTCCATGTGCGAGTCATCACATTGCATAGTTGCTAGAAGGGCAAAAAGAAATAACTGTAGTTGGGAAAACTCGTACTACCATCTCCTGGCCCAGCTGCAGGGGTGCACAACACAGCCAAACCGTTTATGCTCCATCCTGGCTGGCCTTACTTGGTCACCTCATCAAGGGAGAGCTCCTCACACAAGCGTGCTTAGCTCTGGCTGAGATTTGATCCAGAAGGACTTCAGGAGCCTTACAGCTCTTTGCATGGGGTCTTCTGGGCAGGTGAAGCATGCTTTTATCTTCTGCACTTTCAAAAGCTTTTTATGAAGTTTAAATAATAATTCGATTTCCCTTACAGTTAATAGAATGACAATGGCTAAGACATCGTGTTAAGAGATGTCCAGCTTTAAGGGTCTGATGCATTTTTTACTTTATTTCTGCATTTTTTCAGCTTATCTTTGTAAATCAGAATACATTTGAATGACTCGGCAGAATATGACTACCTTCAGTCTCAAACACAGCAACTAGGAGCTGGAAAAGAGTGTGACATTAAAACTCAAAGTTTCCATGCTGCTACAGGTACGAGAATAATTTAGAAGAATGCCAATGGAATAAAGCTACTGCTTTTATCCTCCAAAGCACAGCAAATCCATCATTAAAATTCACAGTTAGAGAAAGGACCTGACAGGAATGTAAGTTTTTCAGATGGGAAATTCCACATGGGACAAACATGGAGAAAATATATACACCATCAATTTAAAGCTAATCGTAACTTGAGATACAGAAATAACCCTGACAGAGAGAGAACAGTGCACAGGAGGGCAGGCAAAGTAGTCACAGAGGCACAGTAAATTATGGAAACACACAATAAGTTTTATTAACATCTGACTTCAAGCACTCCCTATGAGATATGTGAACATCTATACTGCAGTGGATATTCTGTTAGTAGGCACTTAATTCTTAGTGCAAAGACCTTTGAAAATCTCAGCCTGTAACAAGCACAAAATGCAAACATTAGAGCTTTTTTTTTACTACATCATCGCAAATGGCTTTTGCAAACAGTATTACATATATTGCATTGACTCTAAATTTCTTTGACATCACAAGAAGATCTGTTCCCATAAGGATCTGGGGATTATACCTGTATGTTTAGTAAGCTAGTACTTTTAAAAATTAACCTGAAAAATAGATTCCATGTCTTTTTCCTCTCTTCCAAAGAAAGTAACTTTTATATTGCTGTTTACAAATAATATCGTGCCACCAGCCAAGACTCAGAAATGTAATACCAACTTTCACCTGCTTGCAAGTACTATCCTGACCCATTACAAAGCTCTTCATCATAAGGGAGGAAATCCTAGCTCCTCAACCTCCACCTCTTCCTTGGAAGAGGTAGTCCATAATTAGAAATGGGTAAAGAAATGAATGAATAAAGTCACTAGAATTGCACAGAACAGGAGAAATGAATTAACATTATGTGTGCTTGCTTCACTCAAGGCAGCTAATGGCAGACTGGTTGAATACAAATAGAGATGAAGTATTACAAGAGATAGCTGACTGAATATCCTTAACTGTCAAAAAGTTGTTCAGAATGCACTAGGAGAAAATTCCTACACCCAGAAGAAAAGGCTTCTCATGCTGATAAGAACAGATAAAAGAAACCACTCCCTAGCGATTCTTAAAATTCTCAGAAGGTTCTCAAGCCAAAAACGAAGAAGAAATCATACTGAACCTGAGGAATGACAGATTAAATTAGTCAGTTGTGTGGATTTATTAATGAAACAGATGCTATTTGGTGACTTGGGAATTACTTTAAAAATGCGTATTTTAAAATACTTGGTTGGGTTTATCCGGTATTCTTGCTTACGGATCTTCCCAAAGACCAGAGGAGTGTATCTTATGTTTGGTTCTTGTCCAAGGGCTGCATATGAAAGGTTATTCCAATAACCTCATTGAAAAGCAATAGCAACCTTTCTGTTAGGAACATATCCGAAGGAAGGCATATTTTTTATTTTAGCCAAAGAGTATGTTTTAAGTCATTCTCTTTTTATATATTTGGGGAAAAAAAGATTTTACTGAGGTCTTTTGAGAGCTGTTTTACATACATTTGTAGCGCAATATTAGAAGCTGCCTTATGGTGGCTCTGCACTGGATTTTGGAAACCTATGAAGGGAAGGAGACAAGCAGAAAATGGGTAGAATACTGCCTCCCCAGAAACAGCTAGAAACTCTAGGCTTAAACTTTGCATCTGCTTCTGCCAGAGCCTGAAAAAAACCCACAAGCACCTATTTTAAGACTCATTACTTCCAGGCTTCTTTGTACAAAGTGAAGTGGAAACATTTACACAGTTACATAACTTTATGACACCAACATACCTTATGCAGCGCGCTGCCACTGCACAAAGCATGCACTTGGCAAGTTCAACACTGATGGTATACTTAGCAATTAACTTAAGTTGGCCAGTAGTATCCCAACCAGTGCCAACCCACTTGGGCTAAGTGCAGCATGACGGTGCCCAGACCTGTCGTTATTCTAGGCAGAGCAATGAACTCAGCCTTGCAACAATCTGATTCTGATAAACAATTTCTTCAAAGCATATAAATAAACTTTGCTAATAATAATACACGTATTTATAATGCCTCCTTCCTCCAGGAATCAAAAAGCACTTTATGAATATTAATGCAATCTCTCAAAAAGACCTCCAGTTTACCTATCACAGGGCTTACATCCTAGTACAATCAGTAAACAACATTTCACTCAAATAAGAGGTACTTCAGTGGCATCACCAGTTACTAGCTTGACATAACTATTCTCTATCCTCCTTCAAACTCGGATTTAGACACGATCACTGTGTTTCTTCAAAGTCCAAAGCAGCACAGGTCTCATCTCTGGCTTACAGGCTGCTGGCTAGGTTGAATGAACAGGCTATTCCACTAGAATTCAAAACAACAGTTGGGAATAAGAGTTCTCTCACAGTAACATTTGGGAATACATGAATAGCTTGAATTTCATTCTGTTCTTTCTATGGTAGAAGTCAACTGAAACTGCAAGGGTATAAAAACAAATACGATAATCAGACTGTATTTCCAAACTTGCTTATTCTCATAAGGCTACCTAAGCTTTAAGTCTATAAGTCTAAAAGGACATTTGCTTCATGATTTCCAGAAAGTATACTTCATTTCAGGGCAGCAATTAAGACTCCAGAAGCTTTGTTGCTGCTGCTCATTTTTATACCCAGAAGATTCAGTTTGCCCTCAAATATTTTACTTCACGTCCAAAGAGCGCCTGACCTAAACAAAGCGACTTTTTTCCATCATCTTACAGACTAGTATGTTTTCTAGCCAGCCAGCCACAGAAATCAGCATTTTCTTGATGACCTTGAAAAAACCTGCAACAGCCTGGAAATTAGGGGAGATCCAAGAAACAATTTAAGCTTGTATTTATTTGAGTGCCATCTTATGTCTGGCACTGTCAGGAGTGATTCTACAAGAACTGAATCTTAGTATTGTACTCAGTAAGCACAGTAACGGATCTGCAGAGTCCAGCAAACAAAAAGTATTATATTGTACTGCCTGAGCGCTATTATCTATATTGGTAAATTGCCAGAAATCCCTGGAGTATAATAATTGTATTTTGTACTTCTAGATAATTTTCCATCCACAACCTCAAATGATCTAAAGACATTTTACCAACACATATTTGAGATAGGTAAGGGATGTGTAGGTACCACTGCACCTACCAATAAAATTAAACTACTTTAGGATGAAACTACATGCAGCGTCATTATGCAACAGATTAGCTTAAGATGTGGAGAACACCCTTGACTCATTTAAAGTACTAAGAGATTTTAGAAAAGGTGAAACTGAAGTCAGGCCCATCTGCAGATTTAAAATCTATTTATTTACAAAGCTTCTTTAATGACAGCTGGCATCAAAGACCTCACCTTTATGTTTCAGGCAGGAGATGCTGCCTTTTGCAACAAAATTCCCTTAAAATCATCACACTGGGTTAGTAACAGAACACAAAGATAAGTGATGTTCCTACAAATCACCAAATACATTTTTTATAACATCCCAGTTTCCCTTTCAGCCTCATTGGCTTGAAAGAGATACCACCAACCTGTGACTTGACAGAAACATCACTATAAAATGATTTTTGTGTTGGAAATCAGAGCGGATTGTGTGCTGCGTCATGTGCTTTGCAAAGAGCATGGAGCACTCTGTGTACCATACAATGAGTATGTGGGACAAGCAAGAGGCTTTGAAAATCCAAAGTCGGGGCAGCTGTGGGCAGCAGCAGTGAGAAACAGGACTTGTGAAACCAGCATGCTGCGTACTACAGGGCATGGGAGAGGGGCAAGCACTGCTCTGCAGCCCTGGCCTATACAGAAGTAGCAGGGCCACTTAGCGCATCAGGTCTGCTGCAGCCATGGCTGCTTAAAACTATCCTGTTGCAAATTTAAGTGGCATGATATGGGGGTCTAGTAACACCTTGTCTGCAGTCCTGTACTCAATTCTGGTTAGTTGCATTCAAGAAAGATGAATGCAAAGTGGAGAAGAGGCATAGAGAAGAACAGGAGACTAGGAAAGGAGTCCGTCCTGTGGAGAGAAGAGAAGAGAACTCAGCCTAATCAAAGAAATTCGAGGGGAAATAGCATAGCTGTCTCTAAACGCATTGTAGCAATAAATACAAGATGACAACAAGCTATTTAAAACTAAAGGACAATGGTTAGGACCTGAACAAAGGCTAGGAGAAAAACTAGATAGAAAATTCAAAGGTGAACTCTACCAATTAGCAAGGAAGTGTCTGGAAGAGCCCTTCTCTTAGAGGCTGGAAGCAACCCCCGCCGCAATGCTAGGACGCAACCTGGCCAGCTGGTAGAAAGAAATGAATGACAGGACTATCTGCAACAGTAATAGCCAGGACTCAGCAGTCCTAGAGGCCCTCGACAACCCGGGGTCCCATCTTCTTCCTAAATCCAGACGTTTCTGACAAGAGCCGATTAAACACGCCCAGAAGCTGCTTTCAGCATCTAGTGAAATGTTTAAGGGTTTTGGCCCAGCCATGCTACTCTGTGGAGAGATGAGGAAAGGGAAGCCACTGCAAGTTCTTGCAACTCAACAATGGTCCCTTTAGAAAGCTAGAAGTAATAAATAAATATCTAGCATTCATATTGCTCAGGAGATTTTACAGTTTGTCTTCTTCCACCTCCTCACACAGAAAGACAACAGACAAGAACCAGGGCAAAAAGGAGGGAGCTGGGGAGGAACCCTGGGATGTAACTTGGCGTTACCTGGGTCCTCTAATGGAAAATAACTAAAATCCTTGACCAGGGATCAGCAAACCCAGTAAGCAGTGTGCATTCAGCAGGGGCAGAGAGAAGAACTTTGCAACCATTTCTTGTAGCAGTAGAGCAGTGTTTCAAAAGCATATCTGGAAAGGTTCCCAGATTGTACATACGATCCTTTAATTTAAACCTCAGAGAGTAGGGCTGGCCACAGAAGCAAAGAGAAGGATTAAAGGACTAGTTTTTCTCTCTCTCTCCAGTACTGCCAGAAGAGCGTGAGTCACTTAAATCTTTTCTTAATCACTCAGCTACAATCCCCCTCCTCCTGTTCCTTCTCCCACTTTCCTAGGCCTCCCCTCCCAAATCTGTCCGCTATTACCTGGCAAACACAAGGTGAATCACTCCCACGATAGATGCACATAGCTGTTAGTACGCAGCAGTAAACTAAGCTACAGTTTCCATTTTTCATGCCTGATCCTAGAGCCCTTTCTATGCTGGAAAGTAACACAATTCAATATCCTTTCTGGAAAGGAATTTAATTCACCCAATTAAAACAAGAGGTGAACCAACAATGCCATTATCGCAACTGAAATGTGGCCAAGATACTGAAATGAACACTCTTAACGTCACACAGAAGGAATGATTATGCTATTTTTAACATTCAGGACAGAGAGGGACGCGTTCACAGTGGCAAGCTTAGGTTAATTTGCCTGCTCGCTCTCTTCTTCATGGAGAGAGAAGCTGTTTCAAGGGGAGATTCAGAACAATGAAAGTTAATCTCCTGCTCTGAATTACCCTTTCTAGGAACCCTATGTATCCCGGCTGATGGGTCAAGATCAGCCTCCAAAGGTTCAAGTTTGAACTTGTAATATTCCTTGGAGAAAGGTTATAGTTGCATTTGTCACATTTGTAATTGTGCACGTAACATACAGAGGAGCTTGCCTTGCCCTATTTCAGACCTCTCAAAATATTAAGGGCCTAATTTTAACCCTTTATATCTTGGAAATTATTCCAAAATATTCTGCAGACCCACTTGACATTTTTTAGGAGTAAAAACATTGAAAAGACTGAAACCCACTACTCCAGCTAAAAAAAATATAGTGGTATAAAATAATCAAACCTTGAAAAAAAGGAGTGGATAAGACAGAATAAAAAGTTCCCAGTTGAACTTACTTTGTTAAAGTAAGTGTATCTTGTATCTAATATAGGTGATATGGTTATTTAGACAGTGACTTTCTGGGGTCACTAGGAGTAGAATGCAATTCTTGAGCCCCCGAGGCCTCTTCCTACTAAAATGAAACCAGTCATTCCTTTATCAGAAGAGATAAGTGATTTGGTACATCCCATCCAGCAGAAGGTAGGTTATATGCCTCATAATAGCTTATTAAAGCTACTTGAAGATGTTCTGATGTCTCCGTCAACCAGCGTCCCAGTACAACAGTGGCTCATTTCCTAATGCACTAGGCACACAGCAGAGATGTCCAGAACCTCCAAGCAAGATTATCCTGATGTATTTAGAACAGGCCCACATACAGATATATGTCAGCAAATTTGGACTCCTTAGCCTCCTCATTTTCAGCACCATGTCAACTTTAAATGATTCTGGCTGAGTGAGATGGCAGGTTGCTGAAAACACTGTCAGCAACTGGCAGGCTGACTCCATTAAAGTGCTCAATATTGCTAACATTGGTTCAACAGGACTTAAAAATGCCTCCCTCGTGAAATCAAATTGAATAAAGCTCTCCCTCACACTGCCTACAGTGTGAACAGCTCACATATTTCAGTTCACAAGAGTGTAGCACCTATGTGCTCCACTGGCCAATTTGCAACTGGTCATTTTGCATTCTAGGTTCAAACAAAAATAAAATTACAATCAGAAGAATGACCGGACTTGCAGAGGATATCATTTTGATTATTAGTCCAAAATCTGCTAAGTTTCTGCAGAACATGAACTCCATTGCATTTTTTTCACAAGGTGATTCAAACATTGAGTTTGCAATGATACCCACAGCAAAGTAGCAAGCGGGGAGGGGGGAAAGGAGGGTCCCAGATTTTAATGGTCTTTAGTTTAAAGGTCTTTGCTGAGCTATGGCTATATCAGAATTTCTTGCATAAAAAGCAGTTTTAATGCTCAGAACTGTGTTGCCAATTCCACAGACGGCTGAAGGAGATTATGCTACACAGAAACAGGGGTCTGTGTTCAAATGCATTTAATCACTGAATTTCATTTGGCTTCAAAGTACAAAAATGTTTTCCTGATGCTGGTTAAACACAAATACTCTGTTTTGCAAAAACAGTAATTCTTAAATTAACAGCTCCAAGCACTGAAGAACATCTTGTCCCATCTCCAAAACAAGAAGAGTTACGCTCTGTGTGGCCTTGCAAGGCCTATGAAAGTGCAAAAGTGGACCACAGAACTGCTCCTGCCATAATCCCTCTTTCATAATTCTTTCTGAGACCAAATAAAACCCCAAATCCTCTACTCAGTTCCACTCTATGAAGTTTTATGGCCTGTGACATGTACAAGTTGGAAAAGACAACGTTAACAGCCCGTTCTTTAAATCTACTTGCTTGAGCTTGAAAACTCCAGGCATCTCCCATCCCATCATAGAGAGTGGGACTACAACGCTTAATTTTATCTATCAATCATTTGATTAATAATGATGGCAATCTGCTTCAAAGTCTGCTTGACTGTAGCTTGGTAAGACTTCAAGCTTACATTACCTTTCCTCATCCAAAACATTTTGCATTCTACTGGAGTTTAGGCTAGACTAAAATACTTGGCTATTCATTTGCATTGCTCAATTTCTGCATGATAAGAGCTCCTTGAAGAAGGAAAGCAATTAACCTCCATGGAATCCATGAAATCTGTAAAACTCCCACGACTTCCTTTTGACTTTATATATGAGTTGTAAATGGCCAAGTCACAATAAGAATCTAATGAAAAAGGTGATGTTTTTAATCTTTTTTTTTTTTTCAAACTAATCTGTTGAATGTTTATGTGAATGTCTGAACAGGCTTGCATCAGACAGCAAAGAGAACAAACACGGTATACATCATTTAGGATCAAGAGAGTCTACGGCTAGAGAATAAAATTAGCCCTGCCAGATGAGGATGGCACAGTGCGGAACCATGCACAAAGTACCTCACCTGAAAAGTTTATTGCTTTGACAGGTTGGACCCCCCCACCCCCGCATTTACTTTTTAAAGATTTTCATGCCATGGAAACTTTCACAGTGAATGAACTGTTCTGTACATGTTCCAAGCTAATTTGCTTGCTGAAGGATGGATCCAGTCGTGCAAAAAGTAATCCCATTCTCTTGGTAATCTATTTTTCTGAGCAAGTATTCAAGGAAGGCTGGTGAATACTTTGCAAAATGCAATCAAAAAAAGTTTAGTTTGTAATGTTTTTGCAAAAGTTATTTTACTTTGTAATTTTTCCTTGTTCTGTAAACATTTTATATTCTTTTAGGCAGAATCACATTTACGCTACAAGACATATAGATTTGCTGGTTTAAGTCAAGTCTTATCTGAGATACTAATAAAAACAAGCTGTACAGCTGCACAATAACAATACACAGGAGAACGGAAATGACACCGGTCGGGCTGTCAACGTCATCATCTAAGAGAACAGAATAATGAAGCAAAACCTCTGTGATGAATAAACGGGCTCCGTTCATCTTCATACTCGAGCATGAATAATTTTCTAAGCAATGGTGAGATGTTAAGTCGTTCCCAAAGTCTCCATCGCACCTACAATCATTCTCCAACTTTTCCCACGTCACCAGCAAGAAGAAAAGGTCCTGCAGTTAGCATCCTAGTTAATTCTTCACCCGTAACTTCTTCACAACTGTAACATACAATTTTGCTCAGTTACAAGAAACTTCATACTACAGTGAAGTGCTGCAAAAAAGCAGAAGTTTCCATTCTGAAACAGAAAAAGAAATCTCTTAACCAATTTCTAAAGGATTTGCAGAGCTGTCCAGTCTTTGTGACCTTTAAAGCAAATCCCAAGAAACATATGCTTGTTCAGAAACTGTCTTGTATTGTCCACACAAGTAAGTAAGAGACAGAAGGCTTGTATTTGCATTATTTTTTTACTAATTTATGAGTTTATACTATTTTTATTAGCTTACTAGTCAATAGCTGTCCAGCAGTAGTCCTGTGCACATGACCCTGCTCCAAAATGGTATCCCACCTGGGGGAGTGCAGTAAATCCCTTCCTAAAGCCTCAAAACCATTTCACTCAAAATCCCTCCTAATACAGAGCCCCGTGCTCTCTCCTCAAACACCCCCACCCGTCTGCACCCTCCAGCTGCTCCAGGTACCCAGGTGAGCCTGGCCCTTCTCTGCCTTTCTCTGCAGCGGTCTTGGGGGGAGCTCAAAAGGCCAGGCCTGGGATGCTGCACTGAAAAACTCCTCTAGGCAGAAGGCAGACAACAGAAAAACAGAACAGGTTTGGGAAAAACAACCGCTGCGTTGTAGCCCTGTTTGAGAAGCAGTCTTCACTGATCCATGCCACTGTAGCCTGGAGAGCCATGCTAGGAATGAAGAAGACGGCGCATAGCTACAGATATAATTGGAGACATACTTGCAAGACCAAGAGCTGAAATATTACTAATACATTAAGAAAACTGATGCATGTCCTGGAGGCAGGTTCTGTTCTTCTCTAGCCCTAAGCAAAAAAGCAGGTTGCGCAGGGAAGGAATGATCATTGCCACCCACTCTCCCCTATCCAGATGTATATCTGGATACACATCTTTTTTCCACTGGCACTTTTGCTGTCTGTCTCTACCCTATAAGGAGTATATAGGAAAGCAGCCAGGCAGTTTGCACATGAACGCCTTAATCTGATGTCAGCAGTTAAGTCTTGCTAGTTTCAGCATCTTTTATCACCTCTGATTTCTTTTTTCTTTCTTTCTCTTCAGTTCTACTGAATTCTGTTCTTAATGGTAATTGGCAATGAATTAAAACTAATTTTTAAAAGAGAAAGATGAACATCTGGAAAGTGGTATGCATCATACTAAATAAGCTTTACAACAGATTCCTGCATTACTCATCTTGATTTGTTTGAGCATAGTTGATCAGACAAGTATCTTTTACATCTAGGCCAAACATTTTTATCATGATGTACTGGGATAGTTAGCTAGCTAGATGCTCCTCAAACTTTGAAAATAAAATTGGTGAAATCACGCCAAATGACATTGAGTCAGATAAAGCTGGAACAAAAAAATCCACAGTGGCAGAGCACTGTTCATGTTCTTCCGAGTCATGCATCACAAAAGGTTTTTAAAATATAATGAGACTTCATGTGTTTGGGAGATGGAAAGCAGTACATTTTTGGAAATTATACCAGCTTTGTAATAGAGATGCAATGAAAACTGACTACATTTTCTGACCAGTAAACTTTCTGTCTCAGTAATTAAAGCATCTTGTATTACAGTAAAATAAATATGAGAGAGTTACAGGAGCCTTTAAAAGCAGCTGAGGGACCTTACAAAAGGAAACACATAGTAGATGTATCAAAATCCCCTTCCATGAGTCCTTCCCTTTCTGGGAGTACTCTCCCAGAAACCTGGAGCCCCTATAGACACATGCATGTAGAGACTCTAGTGGCAACAGTATCTCAGGATAAAGGGCTGGATCTATTGAAGCTGAAGCAATAAATGTGAACACGTTCCCTTTTGACAGACAAGTGTATGCAGGCACAGTGGATTCATCCTGTGAGGATGGGTGGCTAAATTCTCCCCTCTCCCTGTGAGCGTAGGTGAAGGTTTAGTGTTTCACAAGCAGTTTCTCCGTTTCTGTTGTTGAAGCTCCGTCAGGGGACACCCTTGGGAGAGATATCTGAGTGGGCCAGGCTTCCCATGCTCACCACCTCATGTAACCGCTGCAACTCTGCTACCTCTCCTCCAAAGGGCCTTCCCTCCACGAGCGCTCTGCCACTCAGATGCACCAGTGTCCTCATCCAGACGCACCTCACCCTGACAGCCACAGGCTGTGCAAACAAACACCCAAGGAAGCTCACCAGGAGATAAATACCTCCACTCAGGCAAGCGGCTGCCCATCAGTTCATCAGTGGTAACTTGCTGTTGTGCACAGGAGCAGCCCCTCAGCTTTCCAGCCTGCAACAGGACTTACATTTCTGGTTCAGGACACAAAAGCAGAGGCAAGACAGCATGAGAGAAGGACTATGGCAGGAGGAAAGCAGGGTGGCAGGAGAGTGAGGGTGGCAGGACTGATTTTGGGTCGGGCAGGGAGGTACTGCTGGAGGCAAGAAGGAGATCAGGGCGGTGTTAAAGGCATGCCTCCTCCTGCTTGTGTTCAAGGCTTGCCACAAAGCTGGGACCTGCTGCAGCTCTGGCTGCTTGTACTACATCCCCTGCCACTTTCATGATGGCGACAAGCAAGTAAGGTCTGGTAGTGCCTGGGTAAGCACATAAGGTGTGAGACTAGGCTTCTAACATTGCAGGACATCATAGTGCTTCATTTCCTTCTCCCTAATTAAAAACAATTCAATTAAATAAGCTAATGTCATGAAAAGGTATCTATTCTCATCACTGGGGTGCCTTTTATCCAATAATTCTTATCTAAGTTAGTAAATACAAGTGCAAGCTCCATATTAAAAGGCAATAACTCAAAAACAGGCAGATCTGAAATTCAGACTTAAACATTTGACATTAATCTTTCAAATATCAGATGTGTGAGCATCCACTTGCCAGTAAGTTAGCTAATGACTGTTATCAAGTTTTCTTCATAACAGAGTCAGAAACAGAAACACATTTTTAACTAGAGTCGTAAGTCTATCTGGTTCCCAGGTCTACAAGAGAAGTGCGTTTTGAGATACCCAATTATAATAGCTGCTGTAAAATAGCAGGGTTCTCTTCAACACCTGACAGACAACCTTGATCAGAAATGCAAAAATGCCAACCCTTTTGGGTCTCCTGGATGGTTAAGTTTGTACACTTGTTCCCACTAAAACTCCAGTAAGTTACTCTTTTCTACAGGGGAAATTGGAAAATTAGTTTTAGCGCAAAACAAATATCATAGCATATGAAAGGCCCTGTTGACGAGTCATGCCAGCAGCAATTTAAAAAAAAAACAACAACAATTTCTCATCATCTATTCTCAGAACAGTTGTCATAAAGTGACAATTCTCTAATGTCCCACACTTTCGCCATTTTGTAAGATGTGACCTGCATATCTGTGCATTTGGAATGTGAAATGCTACTCACATATATATATATCCAAATAATTTTTCTTGAGCAATACAGCAGTAGAGGTTTGGATGCAAAAGCTTACAATGGAAGGAAAAGTAATTCTACTAAATACCTCCTTCTACTGTTTGCAGGCATTTTTGGTAGCTATAGCCAGCACTGCTAGACATCAGGTAAAAATTTCAGATAACAATCGAGTTAAGGACTCCAATTTCATATCAACATGCATTTTGTTGTTGATCATTGCCTTCCCAGGGCAACCAATCAATCACAGCCCAGCAATGCTCTCATCAGGAGAAGCTGGTTTGACAACCTGAAGTCTTAGCGAAGAGAAATTTTCCTGACAGTCACTAAGCGCTGTCATTTTCCATACGTTGCTTTGCTCCACTCTTATTATAGTCCTGTCGTGCAACAGACCTGGGTGGATTCTGCTGGATTTATTTGTCTGTTCTGAAAGCGGTGTTTACTAATATTTACTCAGAGTTAACTGTAAATTCTCTTTAGTAGCATTCACTTTCCAACAGGCACATTTTGCACAGATGCAATTTCAGAACTAAATGTGCAGAAACACTCTTCCAAATGCAAGCAAATCACATAGATCAGGAGCCGACCATGTGACGCACAGCTAGAATCCCAAAAGCATATTTTGTACCAGTGACAAAAGAGCCACCAACCCCAAACCCTGCCCGTTCACAAGGCAGAATACCTGTTACCTCATTGGAGTGGGAAATAGAAAGAACATACAATATATTCCAACATCTTTCCCCAGTGCCAGTGCATTGAATCTGCTACACCAGCCAGATGAGGATCAGATTGCTTGTTCCTAGATTCGTGTGGCGAGCTACGTTTATATGACAAAGAGATCTTACATGGTAAATGGCTCGTTTTCAGTTTGTATTCTTTTATTTTTCTTGTTTATGTGTTTAGATCCAGATTTCCAGTCATAGCTCTAATTAGGTCAGTGGACCTGCCCCATCTTTAAAGTAAGTGTGTGCTTTTGCCTCCTGCAGGAACTTCCAAAAGCTCCCCTGTTATCACATTAGTACTTATTTTGTACCTTGACCAAAGGCTATACTGTTCACCTGAACTATTACTCAGAATCAGTGAAATCTTTCTATTTCAGATTCAAATACAACTTTACCAGGAATGATCTGTAAATTTTTACAGTAAAGTAATTAAGTATGCAAGTTGCAGGGTATTTGACATCACTCTGTTGATTTGTTTGTACTCTATTTTGCATCTTTACCTCATATCTGTGCTACCTGCTTGCACGTGCATAAGAACAGAAGCTAATGAGCAGGAGCTTGCAGGTTGCCTTTCTTGTGAAGGAAAACCACTAGAAACTGGAAACATTTCAAGGCTCATTTGCTTTCTCTGCACACACAATTCATGAAAAAGCTATGTTTTTCTTGCAGAAATTCCTACTCAGTCTGAATCCTCAGTTCCCCGGAAGCAATCCTACTTTACCAATCAAATCTATCTACAGACCACAGCCGGCCCCTAGCCTTTCCCCAAATCCTCCCATCCCAAGATGCACATTTTAAGTAGCAACAAGTTAAGAAAGCTTTTCCAAAACTGAAACTTCCTCTAAGTTCAGGAAAAGAATTTGCCACGCCAACTAGTACAGCTGGGATATTCTTACCCTCACGGCCCTAAAAGTCCCAGAACACGGTCAGTACTGGCAGACGCATGCAGAAGGCCACCTGCGTCCACCAACTTCACATTCCCAAATCCAAATGGGTGTGAGAGTCCAGAGAATGGAAGGAACCAGATTAACAAGACATCTAGGTATTGACACCACAGTTTCTAACCTATCGAAAGCGACAAAGCAAGTGAAAATGAAGAGCCTAGGCAGCCCTTGATTAATTTTACACTCTCTTTTGACTGACATCTGCTTATTAGGCTTCTTCTGGAGCAGTGGTTTTTTCTTTAAAAGTAAATGGAATGATATGATGCTAAGCTGCCAGTCCAGTACATGCAATAATCTAAAACTGATTAACGGTATGAACTGCTTTTCATCTAAACATCTCAAAAACTTTTCAAAACAGGGCAAGGTAAGTAATATAATTCCTACTTTATAAATGAGAAACAGATACAGGAACCATGATTTATTCACGGGAGCCAAGATGGGGAGCGCACTGCTTGCACTGTTGAAGTCTCCATTTCTAAGCAGTAGATAATAATGCAAAATATACAAGGGCTTTTCATCTTCCTCTAGATAGTAAGCTTCCAACAACATTCCAAGCATAAGCTGAAATTTGCCCCAAATAAGTTTTTAAATAAAATTTAGGGACAAAGGTAATGAAATGAATCTGTGAAGGAAGCTAGTTTGCTAACTATTTGAAAATAACAAACAGAACCTGTCTCCTATTACACCAAGCCTGACATTTCACAAACCTCCAAAAATGTTTGATGGAGCACCCAGTAAAGCATTATTTATTTACTACGGTAGGGGAGGCATAAACAGAGTCTGACTGTAAATTGTTTTCAGTAAATCACATGTTCTCTTCTAAAATATGGAGCCTGATTCCCTGTGGCCTTGTATCTTCTGCAGTCGTTTACACCAGCATGAAGCACATCGATGGTATAAGGAACCACTACTTTGATGTGGTAGCATTTTACCTACATGACACATTCATTTTGTACTTCTGTAAATGGCTCAAAAATCGCAAGCCTCCTGTATCTCAGAAGATACAATACAGTCAGGCGGTTGGGTCACAGCATAGGCATGCCTGTTTTAAAAATCCAAAAAAAAATGCACACTAAAAATCTCCCTAAATACTAAAACGAAAGGATAGGAAGAAGACAGCTACAGTGTACCAAGTCAGGCTTTATATACAACAGATAGATAGACATATATTTTTAAACAAAGTTCACGAATATAACAAATGGAAAAACTATTAAAAGAACCTTATATCACCATGCAAGTTCAATGCTAAGAGATCCCAGAATTAAGGTTGCTTCAGCAGCCTTAATCCAGCTATGAAGCATACATGGGAATACAAACTTTAAATGATCACATGATTTTTTTCCACATGGTCTTTCCCTCAATTAGTGCATAGAAGCTATATTTTCTATAGTTACTACACAACTATTAAATAATGCTGCTTTTTCATACTTCTACACTTCGCCTCTGGTCTTGCCTACCGCACGCTACCCAAATTCTGCTCAGAAGCCAGAAGTTCTAATTTCCTCCCAACTCTGTCTGCATCACCATTACAATGGCACTCAACTGATTCAGAAATATTAATTATTTTTCACACTGTAAAACACCATCCATGTTTTACATATTTGTAACTGATGTACAGAGAGACCAAGGTCAAAAACACATCTACTGAATTTCAGGATCCCCACTGAGAAGTATATGACATGACCTTTCAAAGGACTCCCTGGTTTATATATTGACTTCATTTGCAGTTGCAGTACTTAATCTTTTTGCAAATCAGGGCCCAGAGTCTCATCCATAAAACAGGACCTTGTAATTAGAGACTTGTGAGAAATCTGGCTTAAGTAGCTTCAGAAAAATATCACAACAGGCAGAAATATAACCCAATTCTCCAGAGCTCTCACCTGCCTTATCCACATCATTTCTTCCTGCAATCTTTTGCTTCAATCACTGCTTCAGCTGCTGCAGCAAATAAGGCTCCAGTAAGGTCTTTCTCCTTACTTACACAGCTCTAATTTGTCTCCAGGCTGGACCATTCTGTGCCTAAATGAGACTAAAGTATCATGGAAAACACAATCCAATCACCTAGTCAGAAAGACTGTATCATAATTTAGAAACAACAGGGGGGAAATTAGGTCACGGAGATACCTTTCATTCTGGCATTTCACAGTCTTTTGAGTAATGGCCTTTACACCCTTAATAATATTCTTTGGAAATATCTTGTTCCATATATAACAATCTAAGAAGTTCTGTGTTTTTGTTAATATGGCAATTTAAAAAAAAAAAAAACAAAGATTCCAATCTGTGGCATGAAATCAATATCCAATTCTGTTTTCAATCCTGTGGTATGTGCAACTGAGTTGGAGAGGCTTTTCCTAGATGTTACCTAGGATCCCAGAGGGCTTAGGAGTGAGGTGAACTTCATCCTCTGTGCTGGATTTAGAACTAGATTGAGCATAGCAGCCCAGGGCAGCTGATGTAGGGACACTGATGCTCAGTCTTGTGAAATCTTAGCTGTTAAATTCAAACAATTTAAAGCATATTTGGTGGATTTCCACCTCGATGAGAGAGAGAGGCGCAAAGACCAAAACCCTAACTAAAAATCATGTTCTTGCCAAAGGAAAAGGGTTACTAGACCTCTTCAAAGGAAAGGTCCTGAAAATACTTACATGGGAGAGAGAAGATACTCTCTAGTTCAGTTCTCAGAAATAAGCAGTCCATTCTGACCCATAGCCAGCATGGAAACCTTCAGCTTAAATAGTTATAAATTGTGGTAAAAATTATGAGCACCTGAAAACAGGTCTTAACACTGAAGTAACACAGATAGGCAGTATATTAATGTTGTCCAGACCATAATGTATCTATATACAGATGTTTTTTCGATCTTGTCTGAAATATCTGATCTAACAAGGAAAGTAGTCCTGCTCTGAGTAGGAAATTGGACCATATGACCTCTGGATGTCCCTTCCAACCTACACTATTCTGTGATTTTACGAAATACAGCCTGCAGATTGACACAAGGAGAGTAGTGCATCTCTCAGATCTCTTTTATGTCACACTAGACACTAATCCAACCCTGACTCCCCAGGGGGAGTTCCCTATACATAGCTCTTTTCAAGTACAGACCAATCCTGGTTTTTTTCATGAGATCAAACATCAGCACAACTTGAAGCATTATGGATATTACTCCAAATCTCAGCACAAGAAATCACCCAAAATGTTGACATATTTGGGTTCATCAATGGCAGCACTTTGCCAAAACTGGTTTTGTCACTACATGCTATTCTTAGATAGGAAACTGTGTGCTTATTTCTATAGTATCACCTTGCCAGGCAGCATCTATGGAAAAAAGTAACTGATTAAGCTTTTATGCTCATTCTGTGCCCTAAATTACTGTCTGAGGAAAACAGAACTGTCCAGGATCTCAACCAACTTACCAAAATAAAAAACAATCCAGGAGATACCAGATTTACTATTTCAGTGCTGTTTCTCTCAACCTACTTCAGCTGCAATGAGGTTTTACAATTTGATACTTGGTTCCCTGTGTATCTGGGGGCAAAGTGCACTCATTCTGTATGTAACTGCATCCTTGAGCTTGATTGAAATGTGTTTTTCATCCAACATCCTGCAGAGAATTTAGACTTAGCTGCTTTCATTAATACAAGCATCTATGCAGCTAGAATTTCAGATCAAGCCCTTGAAGCAATGGGAATCATTACTATTTCCTTGGGTTTGCTCTAAAAAAGCAGATCAAGAGGAGAAGGAGGGAGAAGGGAGAGGGAAGGAAAAGGAGGGGAGGAGTTCATTTAAATAAGCATTCCTCACATAAAAAGGTCTTTCTGAGCTTCAGAGTTTGTTGCCAGATCTAGAGTTTACCTACACTGTGAGCTGGGCTCTTAAAGTTATTTGCGGGAGATTTAATATATTAAAAGCGCCCAATTTTTAGCTTTGAGGATACAATACATCCACTGTAAATTAATAAAAAAACAGAACGAGGGAGGCAATGCTCTTTCAATCAACAGTAACACTCTTCAGCCAGAAGACGTATTGACGTGGGGAACTTAGCCCTAAATTTTTGTAACTGCTCCAATTCAAATCAAAGAAATGGGAAGCATTTAGGATGATAAGTGAGACAATGCCATAACAAACACTTTCCTAAAATGGAAAACAAAGGGAAAAGTCAGGAGCCTTGAGTGATATCTGTGAAATTGTCTGAGATAAAAACCAAAAGAAGGCAACAATATAACGGGAAGAAGTTTACATTTGGATTTCTGTTGGAAAAAAACAAAACCTGCGCCTGGTCAGAAACAAATACATATATCTTGCCATTCTGAGATAGTAGTTGAACTCTCCAGGATGTTTTCGTCTAGACTATCTTTCAAAAAATTTTAGTCTCCACACTCTAAGTTAACTTGCTAGTGGTTATGATTGGTATCCCAGATATTTCATTAGATAATTGCAGCATGTTTTCATGGGATATTGCAGCATGTTGGTGTTGACATCCATTCCTTCAGATCTGAACAATGGTTAGGAGACACCTACGGTCATGGGATCGGGGAGGTGCAGCACAGGATAGGAAGGCACGGTGAAAGTACAGGGATAGAACAATAGTGAGGAACATAATGTGTTTTCAAATAGTATTATTGCTCACCTCGCTCACCTCACATTATTACCAGGATCTTAAAACTTTGCCCCATCACTACAATTTTGTTTTCTTAAATTTTCTACATACTGGAAACAGAGTGAAATAGACTGCAATTTTAATATTTGGAATACCATGATGTAGACCCTTCTCCAGTACTATACACTTTTTCCAAACAGAAGTATGTTGGAAGAGCAACACAAGTGAGAGGATAGGAGAGAGAAGAGAGTAGCTTCAGGAAAACCTGAGGATGATGAGTGAAGAAGAAAATGACACTGAGGAATTTTGGAGGAGAGGATGCCCATACCAAGGGCAGAATGTTCTTAAGAGGAGAAGTTCAAATGAAGAAAATAGGTCTGAAATGAGGGACTGACAAGCGTGATGGAATATGAAAGCAACAGGATACAGCTTACCACAAAAATGATGAATCCTGATCACCATTACTCATTATGTGTAACTGTAGAAGAAGGAAACCCTAGTCACTATAAGACAAAGGACAAGTGGTGAAGGAAGGGTGAAGGACGGTTCGAAGATAGACAGAGAGACATACTACAAAGAGGGTAAAGAATGGTAACACGCTAAACAACAGCCCTCAGCAATCTAGCACGGCTTTTCCATGGCTGGGGAAGAAGAGTAAAAATGAGTATCCTGAAATCACATGTATTTCAAAACAAAACATCAGACAAGCCATGCAGAAGCAGGAGTGGGAAAAATTCCACCCCTAATCTCTACTGGGAAGCAGAGAGAGAATCTTGCCTTAGGAATAACACTCTTGGCCTTATTATAAATGAATTTCTCTGTTTAGCATTAGAAGAAAGCTTGTTTTTCTGTGCTTCTTTACCCCTGTTGCATGACTAATGCTTTCAAGCACCGTTAAAAAAAGTTACAGAACATGCAGCTTATGAGCCCTTCTGCTACTTCTTCATCCTCATCATGCAATATGTACTGCTCTCATTGGGAGCGCAGGTTTCCAGAAGGCTTTTTAATCGTCCGTGAGTATCCAGTGTGCAGTATATACAGCATGCAGGACTCACACAAAACACCTACCTCACAATGTTTCTCTACTCACACAACAGAAACTCCAGCTACTGTCCTCCTCCATCACTTCCTTTACTTAATTCCACATCTTCTCCTTGTCTCATACCAGGTGCACAGCAAGTATTACCAAAATAATTTCCAACTAGAAAGTAACAAAAAAACTACAAAGGAACAAACTCCACAGTTCTCAAGAATGGATGCAGCCATAGCATATGCCATGTACCACATACAGTCTTACTGCATTAACTGCTTTAGTTACTGCATTCGTGTTAATAGAGACATAAAAACCACTGTATTCAGTGTCCCACCACTTGTCAAACACTCTGTTATGCAGCAAGGTCTTTAAGTGTGGTCTCTGCAGATCTGTTAAATCCCATACATCTCATGTCAGACTCGGACAGTTGGCTCCTCTCACATCTGTCTGCAGCTCGGCCTGGACCTTGTGCAATTTACATCCTCACTCTTGCTTCGAAGCCCCATGCCACAGTCAATCAAACATCCAGGCTCGTGGGTCTATGCATTACTATGGAAGAAAGGTAACAGGTTCTCATTTCCACAGCACCTTATACAATGGCTTTCTGGGCCAGGACTAGAGAAGGATCCTAAGGGTAAAAAAGTAATCAGACACTAGCATTTGAGGGAGACTTTCCTACAGTTCCAGTTCAGAGGGAGCGCTGATATGGGCACCGCTCTGTGCTGTCACTGGTGCTTCCACCACCAAGGAAAGTCAGGGAATGTAAGAAAGCAAAATTACTGCAGCTGCTGCATGCCAGCGTCCACTCTGTCCCTCCTTCCAGCAAGTCCCTTCCAGCAAATATCTACCAGCAACGGCAACGATGGGAAAGCTATCAGAGGAGACTTGCTTTAGACATGGAGCTCAAGTTTTCGTATGCTAGCCCAACAGATTTCCAACTGTGACTTTGTTTCTCTCATCCAAGCAGGATTCACACAGCTGATCACTTGAAAGCAATTAATCATAGCGTCCTAAATTCCACCCACCAATGAGCCCTTGCACATAGTTTTCTTAAGAGAAAAAATTAAACTTTTTAATTAAGTTTTTTCATTAAAAACCCAGTCCTGCTGATAATGGTCAGGAAGGTATGCAAAAGTAATTACTCACACAATCTGTTTTTCACACGCTTGTCACTCTCTTCTGGGGCATCTAGTCTTTCTCTTCCAATTCATTAGCACCCCTGCCCTTCCCACAGTGTCTCAGGAACAGCGTGTCACTGTTTTCCTTCTCTCATATAAAATGCTTCAGTACTTTCACAGGCCAAGAATTTGGATGTCTTCCCCCTTGCCACAACTGCATAAACACATCTACATTTGTTGCCTGTTTGCAGGGGTCTGAGACTAAAGGAGTAATCCAAGCCACGCGCTTCCCCAGTGAGCTTAATTAGAATGTCAGGCAAAAACCAAGGGGAAGGAATTTTATTAAGAAGCTATTTTCAAAATTGCAGCCACCTGCCAGACAGTGAAGCTCTTCAGCCTTTCTTCAAACAAGGAGGGCTGCAAGGCTCAGAGGGATGTTCACCTCTCTACTTCTGTCGACGGTACAGCACCAGTCAGTTAGCACTAACTCAAATTTGAGCTTTTGTGACTTAAGGGGGAAAAAAAAAAATCAAATCCAATGTGACTTCCTACAAAGCCACATCTGCACTAAACTCTTCAGCGGCGACAAGAAAGATCAATGACAACTCTCACATTTTATGATGACCATTTAACTTTCAATATTTTGTACAGCAGATGACAGGCATCTTAGTATATTATTTTTGTCAGAAGATGTGATACTGCACAGTTTACTGTATAACCTGTGCTGTTCACCACTGTCAAAATGAAAGCAAGTTGAATCAACAGGGCAAGCTATTTTCATCTCAGCTTGGCTGATCTCATTTTTTGTTGCGAAACCACTTGCCCATCAGAGAAATGGTAAGCAAGGTATTCAGTGATTCACAATACTGCTCAGTATGGAGATTTTTACACAGAGAAGTGGTATTGCTTCAGCCCATTTGTGGAATAAAAAAACTATTCTTCTCTCTTTGGAAGTAGGGGCTGCCACAGGAAATCTTCCTTATCAGTCACTTGGCCAATCTCTGTTCTCTTTTATATGGAAAAGATTGTGTGAAGTGGATCATTCTCCAAATAAGAGCTGAACTAGAAAGCTATGCAGCATGGTATGAACTCTCAGAAATAAATCAAAGTTGTACTAATGCTTTGGTTATCAATACCCGAACTGAAGCAGTCCTTCACCAACGGAAGACTAACAGCTGAGCTGCCCCATCTGTCAGTCCGAATTTGCTTATCTTCCTTAGTCCACAGACAACCCACAAGATCAGACTTTTGTTTTTGCCAGCTTGCTTCTGTGCACATCTATCGCGCCAAGTAATTCAGAGAGAGCAGCAGATAACTGCTTACGAGAGTGTGACTGAAGATCTCTAGCAATGTTCCTACCCAGTTTCTTTAAAAAACAGCCAGAAAAGAGCAATTATTATCACACAAGAAAAAAAATCCCTTTTCCTAGAATATTTCAAAAGAGAGATTGATTGCAAAGAGGCTTTGGATTTCTCAAATGTATAGGAAATAGGCAAGTTACAGGAAAAGGGATGGGAGTCAATTCTATTTTTCCCTAAAATCCTTCCTGTGCTTTCCTGAACAATATCTAAACCCTGCTTCACTAGACCTACACGAAGCACTTGCCAAAAGCCCAGAAATTCTACCACCATACTTTTAGCACCGAGCTTGCAAGAAAGCTTCTGGACAGAGCATGACAAAAGCCTCCTTTCCCCCAGCTGCATCGCCTCGAAATTGCCCAGCTGATGTTTTTGCTGACAAATCAGGCTGGCCAAAGGAAATGGGGCAGGGTAGGAAGCATCATACCCAGGGGCGCTGTCTGTACAAATGCACATTAAAAGCCAGGAAATTGGCCAAAATCGTGATGGGCAGTCCTGTGTTACACCTCAGCACGGTAAGAAGAGATTACAGGAGGCAACGTAACCTACTAACGTCCAGAGTAGACTTCATAAATCCCCCTGTTTTCAGAGTCTGGAATCTAGATTCCTGCAATTAAACTCATTTCTTGAAACCTACACCAGTGGTCCCATCTGAGGGGAAAAACAAGTGCTTCCTGTTTCTCAACAACCACAGTCCAAAGCCAATAAAAGCAGCAAGTCTTAAAATATCTCTAAGAAAGTCAGGCTACTAATTCAACGATCTGATTCTAAGCGCTTACATTTGAAAGTGTGGTCTTAGATTTTACACAATATGATCTTTAAGGTCAATATCATAAAAACATGATAAAGCAGCTAGAATCAGGGTTGCCGATCCTCAATTTCAAGCACTCCCCCCCCCAAGTTGTCTATCCTTCAGGCAGTGAAAAAATTCTCAGTCTTTTACTTTAATTCAATTTTCAGAAATCCTGTTTAAGATAGTTTTGGAGTGTGATATTTCTTGTTTGTTACGTTTAAATTTTCTGACTTGTGGAGGACAATCTGCAAACTCTAGGGCCATAAGGTGGCAATTAATATATTATTAATGCTAAGTTCAGGACATCTGATAATTTCAAACCAAAAGTGTTCTGTTTCTCCGTTTTGTCGAGCGGGGATTGGTTAAGACTGACAACACTGCACCAGAGAAGCAACTGCTTATATTTCCCAAATCACAAAGACTGTGATTAAGTGATGACTCTGTAAGTGCTACAATTTCCTATGTAAAATATCCTGAAGAGTATGGGCCTCTATGCATTGAGATATTTGAAATAAAATTAATCCTTTCACTGTAAAAGTAAAGGAGGAATGAGAATCTCCCTCCTACTTTTTCCTTCGAAACTTGAAAGCAGTATTTTTAACATACTCTTATCTTCTTCCTAAAATACACAGCAAATATTCCGTCCTTGACAACGTTCTTGTCCTTTGCATCTCTGGCAAGAGTTACTTTCAGGAAAGCCTGGTTTACTGATTCTGATTGTCTTTATAGACTCCTACTATGCTCCCTGACCCTTTAAGCCCCTAAAACTTTTCTGGCTCTCCAAGGAGGTTTATTCCACAGTCACAGAAACCAGCTCACACACAGAGTTTCAGTGTCATCTGTTGTTTGGCTTCTGCCATGTCATTTTTGTACTTTCTGTATAATTTGAACTAAACAATTTCCTAAATGTTTATGTTTCTCTTCTGCATGCCTTCACCGTTGTTTGCTATCTGTTACTTTCTCTGTGTTGACAAAGTTTTCTCATCTAAACTTTCAGAAGCAGTTTATCCAAGATCGTAATGAGCTTTCAAATTCCTAATTCAAACAATTAAGATACCTAAATGCTCAGCAGTCTCCTAAGCAAAATTCTGCCACAAGTTGTTGCTATTTAATGAACTGCTGATTACAGAGAGTGCTCCTTCCCTCTGCCTCTCTCTTTAATAGTCCCTGGATGGCCTTTACATACAATTTCTCTTCCAGTAATTCAAAGCAGATGGTCAGCCGCCACTACGCTGTGAGTGTGTGTGTGTGTGTGCGTGCGTGTGTGTGTGTGCATGTGTGTGGGCACACATGCACTTGTGTGGAGAGAGATCAGAGATAAATATAAATAAAAACTAATGCAAATCAAAGATAGGAAACACTAGTCTATGCAGGCCACTGATACCTATTGCTGGATCCAAAGAGCAAAAAATGAATGAAAGCACTGTTGGACAGGAGAAATGGCATTTTAGGGCTGTATCATCTGTTTGTAGTAAAGCACACTCTATAGTGATCATCAGTGCTTTAGTTATCCCCAGACGTAAGCTTCATCTCTGAAAATGAGTAAACACAATAACATCACGTTAGAGGGAGAACCACCAGCAACAAGGCACCAGTCCATGTCAGGACCACTATTGTTATTATATATTACAATTTCTTCTGACACTTTTAGACATTTCTTATCAATTAAAGTGGTGCTCTCCCACCCGGCAGCTATTTCTGCGGGGGGCTGGGGTCTCTGCGAGCGAGGGCACATGGTTACGCTGCAGCTACTCATTTAGGCCCCTCTGTAGGGAAGGCAAATGGGGTCAGGTAGAGCATTCCCTACACATCTCCATTTTTCTCCACTGACTATACAGGAGCGTAAGATGAACATGACAAAATTATTAAATAAAGTGTGAATGTTCAAACACCTGCCATGCAGATGCTTAAAAAGTCAGATGAAATGAACTTACCTTGTGTAACCGAGTTCCCTCTCTTTGTAAAACGGCCCCTATTTGTACATTATGGAAATCTGATGGGTCTTTTGAAGTCCTCTGATGAGATGATGTGCTGCAGAACAGCTTGTTTAGGGCATGAACTTTTTCTGCTGCATGCTATGTAGTGGGTGTTGCATTAAAGCCATTCGCCTTCAATCTTTCCCCGGGAACAGGATAATCACGACATCTCAGCTAAATACGTGCAACTATGGACATCTGCACCACTTCCAGTGAGTAGCCGTCCAGATAAGCAGCCCTGCTTGCATTCCCCAGTCACTTGAATCATTTTATGACCAGGCCAGATGTATACAATTTGCTTTATTCTACAGACATATAAAAACTTGTACTTTTATTCAACACCTTTCATTTGCCAAACTCAAGTATGTTTAATTAGTGTCTCCAGTGGATGAGGGAAACAGGAGTAGAAAATTAAAAACACTAAGTGTAAATAGAGACTTTAATCTTTGTCATCCACTAGGAAAACCAAATTCTCTTGTTGTGACCTGATTCAAGGGATTTAACTCATTAGGAAATACTCCATCTCCTCCACAGACCAGCAGGAGCCAGAGTGACAGCTCTGCGCGGTTGTGCAGACATTATACCCACCCACTCTACCTGCCGCCAAATACAAGCCTCTTTCCTCAGGCAAGGGTATTTCTCCTCAAGTGGTAAATCAAACACTAACTCTACAGAGAATCGTGAAATGAGGGCACTGACAACACTGAAAGGCAGCAACTTTGAAAACAGATAAAACCCGGCACTTCTTAGGAGAGCAGACAGTTAACCAGGAGAATTCACTGCCAGAGGAAATCGCTCAGGCAAATAGATTAGAGGTATTAAAATGGCTTGAACATTTATACAAACAGGACTAATATTTGCATTTGAATTATAGTGGACTCCATTTAAAAGAATCAACTTTCAAATCAGTGAAACTTTAAATCCACAGTTGCTTTATTCAAAAGTTGAAAATGACTGGAAAGCACAGTAGGCAGCCATGGGGAAAGGACCCACTTCACCGGACACGTGAAACAGCCCCGCACAGTCACCTGGCTACGCTGTGAGGTCCCCTCATGCCAAAATGGTAAGCATCTAGCCACTCTGCTGGCAGCAAAATAGTAAACAGCATTAGATATACCACAGTCTGCTCCAGTACTGCAAAACAGCAGAGTATTTCTCTTTCAAAAACTTAATTGCTTTCATTAGATTATCCTGGTAAATGTGCCGAGATGTGTACGCTTGTTGCACGTTCAGCCTTGCAGTTTGAGAACATGCAAAACAAGAATTCAGAACAGAAGTTGTTTTTATTTTTGAATTCCCTATGTAGTTCAGATAGCACTCTCCTGTCCAATGGCATACTGTTTGGACTTATTAATATTTATAAATTGGTTTAAGAATTCATCTGTGAGACAGAGGCAGGTGAGAGGGCATTCAACTCCTCTGAGCAAAACAAGAATGGGAAAGTTTAAGATTTGCAAAAATAACTCACACAGAGAAACCTGTAGTAACAATATCATACACCATGATTACCCCTCAGGAGAAATCAAAGCTACAAGCAGGAAACTGAACCGACCGGCCCCTACTAACAACAGCTCTGAACGCAGCTTGGAGGAACCACGCAAGGACTGCATTCTCACGCTGCAGACCACCACTATGCAAGTTAGTCCAATGAGAAAGGAGTGTTGAATTTTTTAAGATTATTGAAATTAATCATGGATTTTAGAGAGTTTTACAAAACTAGAGAGATTTAGTTGAACATATTTTGTTGTGTTTAGCGGCTGCACCTGAAACCATTGTGAGTATCCTTCTACTCACAAAAAACATTCACAAAGTCAGAATTCTTTGTTGAAGAGCACAGCTATCAGGACTGGCACTACCCTGCTCCTGTATTGTAATAACATGGAGCAACAGAAGACCTACAAGTCAACAGCAGTACTGCCATTTAGGATCTCTTATTCTGGTCAGCTATCTGGCTGTCCCACTTCCAGAAACGTCCACTTATGATGAACTTGCGCAGACAGATGATACTCTTCGAATCCTTCCAATTCCACCAAGCGTTGTGAAACCGTTAACTTACTCTGAAATCGAAGGAACTAGCACTACATCATGTAACTACGTGTTGCTGTTTACTTTAACCTGTAGCTCAGTGACCTCAGCATTGCTCTTCTATTCCTATAAAATTCCAATTACGCAAAATTTTCTTGTACCCGTGCACTAAGGAAGATTGGGGAAGGAGGCTCTCTCTTGCTGGTTTAACTGCAATTATTATTTTGCCTATGTGACTCGTGTGAGACTTACCGTACACAGAAGAGACAAAACAAATATTAGAACAAGTAAGTCTATGTAGAGAGCTTTTCTTTGATTTGTTTTTTCCTTTATTTAAAAAAAAATGCACATTTACTTATACAGTTTCTTTTTAGAGGATTGAATGACTAAGAGACTAACACTGGGAAAACAGGAGGACAAAGCAGACCAGCACAATTTGGAAGTGATCTCTGGCACAGAAGCTTCAACCAGCGAGTAGAAACCTTGCATGCCTGGGAGTGGCACTTCTTAGAGAGAAGTTATAATGTCCCAGGGCTGATTCCCTTTTTGAGGTCACATCGCAGGCAGCAGGGGTCAAAGTCCTGAGCACACTGAGGCGCAGTCGCATGCAGAGGCGGAAGCTGCGCGACCTCAATGACACCAGTGCGAAGCCAGAGCTTCACTGTTTCATACAAGAGACTAAGTTAGATGCACGGCTACCTGGAGCTTGCCCAGTTTGAAACAGACACTCTGAAACCATTTCAACAAGTGGCAACAAGCTCTCGAAATTGAGAAGCGATCGAGTCAATCAGCTAGAATGATTTTGGATACTCTAGGTATCCCAGAGTCCTTCAGTGCCAAACTCTTCCACTTTCACCTCTATTGCACAAGTACAAAAAGAGATCGAAGCGCAGCATTCTTGTTTCCTTGTGGAAGTCTGACACAAGCAATAGAAGAAACAAATCAGAATACAAACAGAAACTGATGAAACACTAAACAATTTAGAAACAACCTAAATATTCTTCCTTTAATCCTTTACAGCGGTGGTAGAGTTAGCTTTAATAATATAATTTAGAAAAAATTCAATTGAAATTTTAAAATGATAGTATCATTTTATTAGAATTCATTTTTACTGCCTTTACTTATTCTTCTCCTATGTTTTTTTTTCTTCTTTTTCAAAGCAAGCCTGAGAGTCCCTCAAGTACAAAGATAGGTTAGACCTGTTTTTTTTTTCTTTTATTGACCCAGATATTCATCAAAATTATGAGATTTTTTCTTTATAAAAGAAAAATGCATGCTTTCTTGGTAATCAGTGGGAATTGAATCATTTTCTTCCTTCTTTTAAAGCTGTAAGGAAAAAAATGTCAGTATAACACTGAAAGTTTGCTTAAAACTTAGAGCAGCTTTACAATAGGAAAAACTCTTAAGGCTCAGCAGGAAAGCAAATATACATTGATCTGAAAGATCTGAAAATCATCTGCTCAGCACAATGATATACGTATTATTAACTGAAATCATATTCTCTTCCCTTATCCATTTTCAAGTCAGTTATGATAATTTGTCTAAAATTCAGAAACACAAAATATAAATAACTAAAATCAAATCTTAGGAAATCTCCTGATCAGCCAGCATCTTTTCAGGGGGTGAGAGGAAAGTTTATATAACAACCTTGAAACATAGGAGTGGTCATAGAGGGCCAAAGGAAAAGTCTGCCAAGCCCAATACCGATTGTCGGGCACAAGCTAAGAGTAGATGCGTGAGGAAGAGTGAAAAGGCTAGGACTAGCATACCATCATACTTTGCCAAAACACTCCCCCAGTCTCAAACAATTTGCTGTTAAACTTGCTTTATCTTTGACTGGGGTGGACATGAAATGAGATCAGGATTCATAGAAAATGTCCCTTTCAGTAGTGGGGTAACTGGGGGCCAGGAGGGAGAGGGCAGATGTATCTTCTAAGAAAACACATTTCCTAAATCAGAACAACTAAGAGGTACCACGAGTCATAAAATACCTAGAGTAAGCCCCCCAGATGAGAGAATAGCATATGTGTGCTTTTTGGATTAGTATAGGAACGATATATAGAAAAGAGTAGGAGTGTTAAGATATAGTAACTCTAGGAGATATTACGGTCAAAAAAAAAATACCCCGTCCCCCCAAATAATACAACTGAAAAGATATCAATTATAATTGTGTCTGAATGCTAACTGAGTTGCCACTCAGTAATGTTGTTATGATAATATCGCTAGGTGGAAGAAAGAGAAGAGAGAGTGATAATTTTTAACTCCTAAGACATCCATCCTAAGATTAAAGTGCTCAGATCAGGGTATAGAAACTGTGCAATGGACCCTGGATTGTTAAAGAAAGAGGCTGTGGCATCTACTTAGAGAACGCCGGCATGAACACTTCCTTGGCAGGCAGCATTTCCCTACCTTCCCCCTACCAAAAACAAACACCTGCAAAAGTTGATAGGTGTTCTGTGAGAGTATTTCATTTAAACTGTCATACCAGTGAAACAAAACCTTTCTGAAAGTACTGTCTTGGGAAGAGCTACCCAGCATCAGTGAAAACATGATGTATTTCATATCAAGTCCCTCAAAGGGACTACTGCTTGAGGATATCTACAATTACATCCTCTACTACGGATAAAAATAAAGAGTTCCAGAGCTCAGAGTCTACTGCCGCTGAGGGAGACAAAATGGAATGAAACTAACCCCAAACTTCAACACCGTGACTGCAAGACACAACAAAACGAATCCATTAAACACGCTTGCACTGGCACTGATGCAATGGATTTTCCCGTCATGGCCTCAGACGTGCTCCACCTCTTAGAAAAGCAGTCGCCTCACAGGTCCTGGTAAGAATTCTCTAAAGGTGGAAGTGAAATGCTTTATTTAAAGTACCAGGATACACCCATGCTTTTCAAATGCATGAAAACAGTACTGCTCAAGTTTAATTACTTAAGTATTTCTATTTATAATGAGACAGCATTTTTCTACCACCCATTTAAGCCAGAAGATTCAAGCATAAACAGTTACCAGAAGAGATAATACACCCTAATCATTGCAAACCTGTATTTAAAAAATCAAACACCAAGAAATTAACATGCAATTTAGTTTCAGATCCCAGAAAGGTATAATTAACCCAGAAGGACTTGTGCATTATAGTAAAATTAACCACACAAATACTTTTGAGAAGTACAAGATGCATCCTACTGGACAGGATGCTTCTGCTGTACCATTGCAGCCCGACCACTGCTCCCTTCGAGGAATTTCAGTAATCTGCTGGCAGATCATATTCAGAAAAATGGACATCAAAGACTCCAGAGCCAGGCAGCCTCAGAGTGATAAAAGTCTCTCTGGTGACAGATACACAAACGTGCGAGACAGGAAATGTCCTCTCCCCCACTCTCAGTTCCGAATTTGAATTCTTATGGATGTGATAGAAACCACAAATGCCATTCTGTGACTTCCAAAATACAAAAAAAAAAAAAAGAAATGAACACTAAAGGCTGTAATCCCTTTCACTGTCATTAGTATTCCCCTAGAGAAGCTTCTCAAGAAAATAAAAATAATCCCCAGGATTACTTTTCAAGAGACATGAAGTGCGATCTTCAACGTATTTCTTAAAGTTAGCAGACACAAAGTGACAGAAGCATACACGAGACAGCCCATCTCTGTATGATGATCATGCCAAATTCCACTGCAGGTATTACTGAGATACTTTGGTAAAAAAGCAATGTGAGAACAAAAATGCAATTTCTTTCTGCACTGCTAGTTTCACTGGCCGTTTGCATGCATGAAAACACATTTATAATTGTAAACATAAGCTTGTGTTTTCACATTTCATTCTAATATGCAGTAAAATAATACAAAACTGTACACCTTTACTGGGGTGAGAATGAAGATAAGAACCACCTCGATTTAAAAACAAAATCATTTCTATGAAACTATTAAAATCACTTGCCAGGGTAAACTTTAAATATCATACTACAGTGACTCTTTTGCTGTTCTAATCTTTCTCTTCACAAACGGAAGCTATTGTTCTGTTATATAAATTGTAGCAGAAACAGAGATCTGATTTGTTATTTTGTGTGATTTACCAAAACTGAACATTAATTATTCAGGCCATATAATTAACTCCCAACAGAGACAATATTCTAGATGCAGGAGGAATCTGCCTAGGGCAACAAAACGGAGTTGAGCAGTTCCACATGAGAGACTAATAAAATAATTCAAACTAGGGGTGGGCGTAAGAAAGCATACGCGATGCAGAAGTCTTCTTCCATTACAGTATCTTGCACTGCTTATGCTCGGGACCCTGCACTGTTTTAACTCCTTTTCTGCCTGCCTTCATTTTATGTCCGCTGATTACGCACTCGGTGGAGACATCCTCCTTCGTTGCTCCCCTTCCTTCATGCCTGTTTCCATACAGCCCCTGCTGTTTTGGGCTCTGTCCCCCAGCCACAGCCTTCCACTCTTTCCTCCATCGCCCTTGAGTTTGGGTGAAGCGAGCAAGCTCGCAGCAAGTCTGCTGAGCCCTGCAGCCCTTCTGCAGTAGCGTCAATACAATGCCACGGAGGGCCATGTGCACGGAGGCACTAACGTGCCTGCGCAAGCGCGGTGAAACCAACAGCTACTTTTATCAGTTTCTTCCTTTTGCTTTTAGGGTAGGTTGGCAATTTTGGGTAGGGGTCCTATTCACCTCATTTCTTTGGGAAGTACCTAGCATACCACCAATTCTGTACATGCTATATATAAAAGACAAAAAAGCGTTACACTGTTAAAATTTCACGCTTTAGGGTGGAGATAAAGATGGCCTTACATTTTTGGGACAGGAACGAAAGCTACGGAAACTGCTCTTTCCTGACTTCCTTGGCCTCTGTATTCATGTCACAGCTAATTCAACAGGATGCCCAGACTCCTCCCGATTTCCTGACGGGACATCACTGACTTCTAAGCAGAACAACAAAGTAAATGAAAAACCTGGCCATAAACCTCCCAACAAGAGCAGATGCTCTTCAGGGAGAAGTGGGTGACAGACGACCTGTCCTGTGTGGGCACAGCAAAAGCTCGGCCTCTCTCCTCGACCTTCACCGGTCCCAGCTGGCACGCTCCCCCCGAGCCGTCTGCCTTCCTGCATCTGTCTGCAGCCCCGCTAGGTGGGAAACAGGAGTGAAGGGCTTTGCTAAGGTCCATCTAACTCCTCTGGCTGGTCAGAAAAGCCTTCTGTCCAGCTCCTAGACTCTGCATAGCGTAAGAAAGGTGCCCAGTGCAGCAGCAAGAGCATTTCTATGGACAATGAATATGAGCAATTCTAATATAAGCAATTTTAAAAACAATGAATTCCAAAAAAGAGTATCTGCACCTTGAAAGCTTCCTGCATCTGGCATGCTCCAGAAAGCCATTAATGATGCTTAGATCTACTCAGCCGAAACATTAACCTGCTTTGGGTCCATGATTTTCTTGCCAGATGGGAAAACGAGCGCCTCTTTATGACAACTTCGCAAAGGAGCTCTTCAGACTGTGAACAAGCATTGTATTCTCTGTCTTCCTCCGTTTCATATTCCCAACACCACATAAGCCAACAAAACTCCTACAACTTTGTGGCGAGAAGTTATGTTACCTCGTATGTGCGTCACCTACAAACAAGAAATAAGCTATTTTTAACTGCCCTGTGGGCTGCTAGTATAGGCGTTTCTTTAAAAGTCAGAATTTTTTAATTTTATTATTGAGGTCAGTGGCAAAGTCAGTATTAGCAAATGTCTTTGGATCTTTCATCACAGTCATCCGCCTGCGCAGTATCAACAGTGATACTTTTCAGTGCTTATAAACTATTCTCTCACCTTCGTCAGAAAAGAGTCACTTAGCAATCAGTATTATTACGTAAGAGGGTCCACTGGCATCATTTGTCATCAACAGCGTGAAGAAACCCATCCTTTCTCATTGCAACTGCAGAAGGGATTTCTCCAGACCACTCTTTAAGCCCTTCACCTCACCCGCAAGCAAGTAACGAGAAAAAGGTACAAAGATTCCATTTTGTTGCTTTAGGCTGATATAAATCTCACAATTACTTAGTTTAATCTGAAGCCTGTTCAGATCACTGGATAAACCAAGATTACAGTAAGCCTTCAAAGAGATAAGGAAGGAATTCAAATGATCATTTGAGCATGCGTATATGTAGCATATCTACACACGGACTTCAGCTAAGATACCACTGTTTGCCCAAATATAGGTCAGCTCTCTCACTCAGCGTGTTTAGCAAGTCCTTGGCATTATTTCACTGGATCACTTGTCCTGGAGCTTCTGGAGAGTTTCAGACAGTACGTACAACTGAAACGGCTAGATCGAGGATCTCCAGATCTAGCAGTTACTGGTACAGACAGAAATGATACCATGAACAGAAAAAGTATGAGCAGTTTTAGAAATAAATTCATTTATCTTTAATGTTTTGCCTAGAAAATTGTCATTTATTAGTCATGTTTCCTGATGTTATTTACCCATCCAGTCTGAGACTTGGCACTCTTGTACCAAAGTCTTAGATAAAATCTATAGTCTCTTAATAAAACAGAAAAATGTCTCTATATTTATATTTATATGGAAACACAGTCTGAAGCCAGGACAGCAATGTCTTCACTTCCATTTCCAGTCTCTAACCCACTTGTAGAATATCTTATGTTATCTTCCAGGAATTAAGGCAGCTCTGATTTTATCTGTATTTTTCAGAATTCACCCACTCTTGATTTAAATCCACTAGTTGAAGATGGCTTAGTCTACCATAACATTCAGTTTTCGCACTTGTCATGTCAGCATACTCTGCAAGTACCTCTGTATTATTAATGACATGGAGCACACATTTTTGCTGCAAAAAGCTAAAACGCAGCATAGAGGATTTTGAATATAGATGGATGGAGAGATGGTAAAGCATAGAGGATTTATGCAATTCATCATATGGATCAGGTTCAAATTCAGTTGTAGGTCAAAACTGAAAATAAATGTGAATAACAGTATTGTGAGCTCAGTCTATGTGGTGCTAAGATGAGAAAATCAATTTGGCACAATGGATGATCTCTTAGTGGACTGAAATAGCAACTTATGTTACAGTTCAGCCCAGAAACAAGCTACAGGGTGGAGGCACAGACAGATAGCTTGCACACACTGGGCAATAAAAAAAGCTTCTCTCTTCAACAGAGCAAATATCATTCACAAAGGCTTTTGAGGAACATGTGCAGCCAGGCAGTGAATCCAGCTACCACATGGCTGCAGAAACTACGCTAAGGAGGCTGCTTCTGTGCCTCACCTGCCATTTTCCACACACAACCAAGGCAGTGTATGTGTAAAGTAAGCAATGCAGAAGAATGAGAGGCTTCGGGAGTGTAAAAAGGAGAAACATACAGTAGCAGCAAGCTACAGAACAGATCCCATGAAGAACATTGTCTTCACTGTTTAGGAAAATCAGGGAACACCTCAATCTCCTACTGTCTTATCTCATTTCTCTTCTGCTGTTCGTACAGTTGCCAAACTACTAGTGTAATTCACTAGCCTGTGTTGACAATACATTCAGTGAGCTTTACTTGAGTATAACGATTTCAGTATTAATAGTAAGCAAGCACGACACACTTCCGTACTCTCAGCCAGCGTCATGTCAGTATGGAAAAGCTCTTTCTTTAGCACCTGGAGAGACAGAAAAACCTCCTTTGATGTTTTTCTTTGATGTCAAGGCAGAATTAGCTGGCTTTCAGTAGCATTAGAACTGACTTGCTCACATTGGGTGCCAACTAGGGCTTCTCTCGCGCTTTTGCTTTTCTTAATCTGTGTGCTGTCAGGGGAGACAGGTCTCCTGCTAGAAGTAATGAATATTATCTTAAGGACCCCACATCCACCTCACACTTGCTGATCCTTCCTAGAACAGGTTAAAGAATCCCCTTGTACACGGACGTCAGATTGCGCTCTGCTAAGACAGATCAGAACATTTGCAACAGTCAGTCTCTAACAGCATGAGGGGTCAACCAATCTGCAGTGCAGTGCTGATAGCATTTCCAAAAACTCCATGCTTTGGCAGTCCACTTCTGAAATCCAAACAGTAAAAGGAGGAGGCAGGTGCAAAGAAATATCACCCAAAAAAGGTTATATTTCAGAGACCAAATTTTATCTATACCTGCTATTGTGGTACTGGTAAAGAGGGATTTAAGTTCATGCAAGCTGCTTTTAAAGTGGTGGCCCCTTCTATTCTCTCCAGTGAGTAGGTTCAAAGATGACCCAGCCTTTCTTCAGGGGTGACCACCTGTATGACACATGCAGATGTCAAGTCAACGTTTGCACATATCAAGTTAAAACAACACCAGTCATCAAGACTAACAATTTTGTAAGAAAACTGATCACTGTAAAGATAAGAAAAAGAATTCCCTCCTATCCAGACAGCTATACGCTCACACGTACACGCAGATGCACTGAACTACACAAACAGACCCATTAATGGTGTTGATGCAAGCTTCAATAGCGGACCATAGGAAACGGCTGCTCTTTGAAGCACGGCAAAGGGTTCCCATCCAGCGTGAAGCCTCCAATCTGATCGTTGCAGTAATTGCTGTGTTCAGCTTTCCCTGAAAGATTCCTTTAAAGATTGGCATCTCTTCAGCTGCAGAAGGACCGAAAAACCCTGCCTCTCTTTTCCTCCCACAATAGCTGACAACGAACTGAATTAGAGAATGGCAATAATCCCAGGAAACTAAGGACTTCTCACCCATGAAGGTCAAGTATTATGGCTTTTTTCGTAAAGTACTTATGAGCCACTGTAGTGAATGACTCCTTTGAAAGTGAACAATATAATTCTCTCTACAGTGAAGAAATATTATAACCCTTCCTGGGTGAGATATTTTTTCCTGCTCTGTGGAATTAATTTCAATTTATTTCAAATTAAAATTCCTAAGTTTAAACATAGTTGGCACCTAAGAAAATGAAACATAGTGGAAACGTCTATTGATTTTCCTAGTCAAGAAGGATAACGTCCCAAGCCACTGCTTTGCTCTTGATTTTTTTAACTGATTAACATTTGTGTCTGTGAGGTTTTTTGGGTAGCAAGTGGGGGGGGGAGTCTTTTTGTTGTTTGTTTTTTACTTGAAAAGAAAGATCCAATAATACAGCTCACTGGACTTAAAAGAAACAACAAACAAGACTTGCACAGTACCGATCTACAGATGTACTTGCTTTGCAACTTGCACTTCTGAGCCTGTCCTAGTGGAAGATGTTAGCTATGCCACAAGCTCTGCTTTTTTTTTTTTTTTTTTTTTTGGTCAGGTGAGTATATAAGGTCAGTTCCTATCCTGGCTCACAGTTCCATCTGCTTTACTGATGTTGCATATCGTTAATAACATTGTGTGATGCTGATAAGTGCCAAGCAAGTAGCAGAAGACAAGGCCCACCTCATTGTATGCGTAGTCAAAGAAAATGTTTGAAGTTAGACCTTACCATTCACATGGCATGACATTTAAAAAAAAGAAACATCAATATAAATATAACAATGCCAATATATCTCTATGTATCTAATTAGAGAGGTCACTCAAACAAGAAATATAGCTTCAGAGAATGTACAAAAGAACTGTACAAAAGAACTGTACAAAAGAACTGTACAAAAGAACTGTACAAAAGAACTGTACAAAAGAACTGTACAAAAGAACTGTACAACATTTGGATTTACAATGAATGCAAAGAAGGAGTTGATAAGTGCACGCACTGGGTAGAAATAGGAGAAAATAAAACATATTGGGAAGACTTTTCCACAGTGCCTATAACCCACATTGAAAGATCACATTGGAACAATCATCCCTTCTGCGTAGAATGGCAATATTTAAAGCCTAAGAGATTTTTTTTCTCTCTTACAGACAAAAAAATTAATGTATTCACAAAACAACATCTTCAGTAAACACCTTATTTATTCTTTGCACTCCTGAAAATCAAAGTGCTCCTGGCATAGGACTGGTGCAAGTGTAGTTTCGGACAAACCAGTGGAGAACTTGGAAGAGTGAGGTCTAGGGCCTTGAGTTACATGGAACAGAACGTGCATTTGGACAGGAATCTACCATATCCTGGCAGACTCCTAATTGTCAGGTTATTCTGCAGTGGAAGTATTTTTACAGAAGGTCACAGGTTTGTCCCAACTCTGTGCCCAATCAGATATTTCATTCTGGTCCTCAAAACCCTACGCAAAAAAACTGTTAAGAGTGATCTATTGTCTTGAAAAGTCTCAGTCCTGGCCTCTCTTCCTTCGGTTTTCTCAGAGTTGCTCCCCACTATAAGGCAGGGCAGGAATTATTTTACTGATTTCTTTTTTTTTTTTTTTTTCAATGAAGGATGCCAATCTTAAAATACTAATTGTGATGGGAGAAGGAGAAAACAGAGAATGTGGTTAACGGAATATAAAAAGACTTTCACACATTTTTCCAATACCTAACCCCCTAAATAAAACTAAACAAAGGGTCTCAACCAAATACAGAGTTTGGTCAACAACTGTTATATATTTTTAGGGATAGAGATCTGGAAAAGGCTTCATGAGTCTATACATACAGTCTTACAGACAACATTTCATAAGGAAAGTTACCAATCCCACATTCCTCCTATGGAAAGCTCTTGAGGACCTCACTCTTTAGAAACCTCTTCAAATGTCTAGCCCAAATTTACTTACGGCCATCTATTTCCAGATAGCTCTTGAGCTACATTTTCCTCCAGATTGAAAAATTCTTCTTTCTGCGTGTTAACCAGCTCTTGTCAGATACCCAGTTCTCTAATCTTTGAAATAGCCTTTCCTGTGAGCCCTCTTCAGCATCCCAGCTTTAGTGTATTTTTCTTGAAAAGCATATGCAAAAATGTATGACGTATTAAAGATGAGGCCTTGATGGAGAACTATGTTCCGCAGCAGCAATCCTCTCTTACATATTCAGTCCCTTAACTAGAAGGCTGAATGACCATATGTTATCTGTTTCATTTAGTCATATTGCTCATTCATGGCTCCTCTTACGATTAACACACACTGATCCTTTTCAAAGGATGTGCTTACAGATGAAGGAGAAAGGTCATGTTTTTGCTTCAAAATGTGCAGGCTTGTACCCTGGACTAGTCTGTTCCATAATATTTTTACTGCTCTAATCCTCAAGCTCACCCAGTTCTTTCTAGAGCATATGTCAGTCCTCTCCTATACTGACTGTCACTGCTAATATTGCATCATTAGCAAATACCAGCATTTTGTATTCAGGTCATCAGTGAAAACACTGAACAAAACTTATTCTTTAGAAAGTCTCCCTATAGCCTTTTACTTAGCAACTCACATTTTTTTCCCTCAAGTTTATCTACTTGCTAACAGTATTGTGTTCGGGCAGTAGCGTACCCCACAGGAAAAGTAGGCAGTTCTGCAGTCCCACCCAGAACAGACGCGGAGTACTGACACTGTAATATTTAGGGAGTTCTTTCCAGGACTAGACTTGCAGAGAAACAAAACGCAGGATAACAAGAAGGGGAAAGACAGGCTGGAGCACACAGATTTCACCTTTAAGCCAAAAAAGCATCTGAAAGCATAGATTAACTTTCACTGATCAATATTTATTATCGTTGTATTTGCCTTGAAACAGGAACTGCAGGGATTTAGATAAAGAGATTGAAAGGTCATCTAGTTTCATTGCAATTTCTGTAATGACTCTCAGTAAGCTCTCCTGGGAATGCTATTTTGAAACTCCGTATAGTAATTGCAATAGATTTATCTCCCTGTCTCATCTATATCAGAATTTGCTCTGCTCTGCGAGGTCCTGCCATGAAATGTAAAATGAACGCCTTTAATTTCCAAAACGTACTCAGTGATCTCTCAAGCTTTTTTTTTTTTTTCATTCAAATACACAACGCAATGACCAAGAGCAAACTGAAGTAGCAAAACAGACCAAAGCAATTCCTAAATTTTATATAATCAGGCAAGAGAAAGTAGCTGGATCCAGGAATGGAAAGGAGTTATTGTGATTTTAAGTATTACACTGTGCATGATATTAACTGCAAATTTGTTGCTAATAATGTTGCGAGCCTCAAGGGAGTTTCTACTACAGATAATGCACTTTTGGCCAAGCAAATTTACTACTGATTTGTCAGACCTGGAGCATACTGGTCTGCAGGCCAGATTGGTCATGCATCATTCTTTGTGTGTGGCACTCACTCCTGGAAATAAAATCATTTTCTAGTCTTGAATAGGTTATTTATTGACTTTCAGAAGATGCTATATGATATTTTTGTGGGTTGCTGCTGCAGTTGGGTAGTGACAACAGTCTGTGGGAGAAAGAAAAAGTGTTTACAGCTTTTACGGGGTTTCCTGAGTATGCTGCTGGGGATATGTTGTCTTCCAATATCACAGTGTGTTTTATATGTTCTACCCATCAGCCTCACTATATCTACTGATGATTTCATCAAGTCGAACTTGGTCATTCAAGTGCATGAAGAGCTAAACACACTTTGATAAGCACATGCATCATGCCAGCTTTATTTTAGTGTAGAGATCCTGGTTGGAGGACTGAGTGCCAGGACTTGCAGGTTCTCCTCCAACTCTGCCACTGTCAAGCTACTTGACGACCACTGGTCAGTCACTTTTCCAAGCTTTCTCACTTTACAGAGCTCTTCCCTAGAGCACTGTACATTGCCTAACGTTTATTAATCAGACTGTGGATACACAAGCAAGTTGTGGCGAGACACAAAGCAAGTGTATTTACTTTGTTGTTTATAGCATTAAGTTATACTGTGGAGGACCCTACCCTTCTATAAATGCAAAACAGTAAAGTGTTATGAGCTACCTCATATTTGCCATGAGATTAGTATATACAGGTAGTAATCGTGGTGCAATCAATGAGCTGTGAATCCATGTCCTAGCATGCTTATCATTTGCTTGTAAAGCCATATTTCAGGCAACATTCCATGCCCAGAATATTATTTTAAATAACTAATACTATTCTAAATAGGAGCTGACATACTGTTTCTTTTGTCTGAGGGGTTTGCCCTCTCACCAAATCTAGCAATGAGTATGAACAGAATCATTTGAACGTCAACTAATAAAGAGGTAAAAACTGTTTCAAAGATCAAACCAGTACAAAAGCATTAAACATGGCAAACAGTAGTTTTAATGAGTTAGAAGCAAGAAACGGAAAGTCTTCTGAACAGGCATTGTTCCTCTTTTATGTACCTTTTTCCTATAATGGAATCACAAACAGGGCTAAATGAACCCTGCAGGATTCAAGTCATGGGAAACTTGCAAATTGCACCCTAAGGATTCAGTCTGCAAAGCTGGTAGATGAAAGCTGCCTTGGAAGCTCAGTTCTGTACTGCTATACCCACATGAACTTATTGCCCCCTGTGACAGACCCCTGACTTGGCCACAGCTTTGAGGTGGAAACACTTAGACCTTCTCCAGCATGAACTTCCCCTAGGAGGACAGAATTCAGAACTTAAAATGAGAAAATCTAGGCTTTAATATGATTAAATTCTAGAAACGTAACTTTTAAGTCAGCCCAATGCAACTAAGAAAAATGGAAAAGAAATGAAAATGTGTGCATAAAACGTCTCCATAGAAGACCACAGTGCTCTTGAAGGCAAATTTTTGCTTCTACATTTAGCTGCAGATAACTCAGTGACAGCTGATGTAAATTCTGTGTAGTCAAACTAAGCATTTGTCTTTCTGAAAAGAGTAAGATGATGTTTATGCCTTTTTCTTTATTCACTGTTACTCGTCCTTAGCAATACAATACTCATCCTGTTCTTACACATCCTTGAGAAAGCACCAGTATTAAGTGATTTGAAGATACGCTGGAGTTCAAGAGGGGAGATGTAGGGCTTTCCTTCTTTCCTGGTCTAGTTTCCTACTGCAACTCAGACTGTAGAAAATTATGCTCTCCCTACACCCTGCCTTGTGGCCTCTGAATAAACATATTCCTGCTCTCAAACTTGACAACTCGGGGATGCACAAATGTTGGTATATTCCTACAAACTGTTCCACAGCTTCAAAAACTAGCACTGGTTAGAGTGGCAGAACAAAAACCAACTGTTACTAGACAATAGAGCAACATATTTCTCAAATCGGGAACAAACAAAAACGTTAGAATAAAATCCACAACACAACAAATGATCCAGAGCACAAAGCAGAGTTCATTCTGCCTCCAAAAGAGCCTAAAAATAAGAAAACACTTCAGAATCTGGAAGCCCTAAAAGTATTAAATAAAAGACCTCTGTGAAGCTTCCTTTAAAACGCGAATGCAACAACTCTTCCAAAAAAACAATGCACCTCTACATAAAATCTCAGTAAAAAAAGGAAAGGGAGGCTAGAAAATAATAGAAATGTAGGCACCAGAGCGCACAAACTGATGGGAGCAAGATGAATGAACATACACACAAGCTGCTAACCAAAGTCTGATATCCTCTGCCACCTGACAACTGCGATAGCTGCTGGGAGCTCATTACCTTTCAATAATAGTGAGCTCGTGCCCACAGTGGAAGGAAATGAGTTTTAAACTGAAAAATGAAATGTTCCAGTGCAGACGTGTCATTCCATAGCAAACTATTTCCTGCCTAAAGTTGCAAGCCCACATTCATTTTATGGCACAGTTAAGAAAAGGTCTCCAGATTGACTGCAAGTGCTTTGCAGGAACACAGGCAGACCCTCTGAGGAATCCACAGAACAGATCCTACAGTTTTTATCAGCATGGCACGACTGTAAGTGGATGTTTCAATCTACCCTTACGCTTCTGTAATAACGACCTTGACTTTCTATAGGGATGCCAGAAAAGAATGCCAGTATTTTTTAAAGCTTTCTAGGCACATAAAAATACAAAGAGACAGTCCTTATGAAGGTTTTAAAAGTGCTAGACAGGACAGACAATAGTTCCTCCAAAGAAACAGATGTTTAACTGACTTCAATGTTTAGGAACCTCATCTTCAGGTTTCAAAGTTATTCTTAAAATCTAGCCCCAGCATGCAAACCTTTTAGCTTTTTTATGCACTGGTACGCTTGGTTTTGTAAGGTCAGAACTACTCAAGGCTTATCCACACACTTGCAAGTTATTTTGGGTTATTTTTCCACATTTAAATAATTAAGAACAACCATTGCAAAAGCAGTGCATCTGCTCTACATCACTAGTGCCAGATAAACCACTGCCTTATGATGCATCCACACAGTGTTGCACTGGTCTCAAATAAGCCTATGCCACACCAAGCCAAAATCTGGTAATGACACGTTCTCCTCCTGTACTTTGCAAGTCCTAGCATTGTCTTCTGCTGAGCACTGGAGGCTCTGGACAGAGGGCACTGGAATTCCTTCACAAAACATGCACTGCTAAAGGTTCTCCCCTGTTGATCTAGCAATTCCTGCAGGTCTTGCAAAGCATCACCATTTCAAAGTCACCTCATGGAAGAAGACAAAGGAGATGCTGCCAATCACTGCAACTGTGATAGTCACAGTGCAAACAGGCACTGCTGCTGGCAGCGGTTCAAAGATGGTGATGGGAAGAGGAAGACATCACTTTTGCATGCACTTTTCTTAGAGTAGTGTCATTCAGGGAGCTGTCACTCCCAGATTCAGCCAAACGGCACTGATGGGAAGCACTGCGGATCTAGCAAGATCGGAACTGCCAGATAAGCTATGTTCCTAGACATTTTTATGCTCAGAAGGAGCTGCTGAGACAGTTCTGGTTTTATCAATCTTTAGGCAGTATCAGAATGCCAGAGCTCCTCCACGAATGTCTCCTTTCAGGGCAATTTTGCTGCTCTTCTATGAATGGATTATCTGAGCAACTTGGAGATAATAAATTCACAGTGTTAATTTTAGCTTTCTTAATAAAACCCTTTCAAGATTTCATAAATAGCCTAATTAACAGGTGGGAAGGAATGATTACCTGAGAAATATTATCCTCCAAAACACTATTTGAAGAGACTCATTTATTAATGAGCTCTAGGCAGTATCATTTCTCCTGTCCTCTTCCTGTGCTTAATCTCGGGAGGATGGAATGATTTAGTCTAATTTAGGGATTAATATAAGAAAGTATTTTCATAAAATGCATTTGCCTGTCATACATAGGAGGTCAGATCAGCTGACCACAGCCTTTAGTCTATGAAATGATCTATTTACTGAAATTACCATTAAAAACATGCTAAACTGTGGAACAAATCAGTAAATAACTTAGATCCTCACTGTATTTAAAATGACAAAAACAGAGAAAGTCTCAAGGCACAAAGTTATCTTCTACTCAGTACACTTTGTGCCTTTCAGGTTTTTTTGCTTGGAGTCACAATATTTAAAAATACAGTGTGCAATCTACTGTAAAATGTACTTTTAAAGACAATTTCAGTAAGCCACTTAAAATTGTTTTACATAAGATCAATATTGTTTTAGGGATAACCTTAAATTTAATACAGGAGGTCAGTGTCCTCCTCGAGTAGGGCACAAGGGTAATACACTCTTCTCCTGCACAGGAACAGATTACACTTTTCAGGCAACTCTACAATACTAATTATTTGCCTATGTCTTGGTAGAAATTTTATGCTAGCTGAGCTAGTAGTGTAGAAAGGGATGATGGATTCTTACTTTAAGGAGACAAATTTGAGCAAAAGCCTTCTCATTGGCCTAGCAGATTCTCATTCCACTAAGTCGCATTAAAAAAAAAAAAAGAAAAAAAAAAGCAGCTGAGGCCGCCTACGGAGTGCTTGGGGTTGGGTAGGGATGAAGCGTCAGAAGGGAAAGAGAAGTCCCTGCAACTGTCTGAATGGTTCTGATCTGGTGCTATTATTCAATGCAAAGAAAAAGTACCCAACATGTACTAAAGAGCGCTACAAGCTTCCAAATGGCTTTGTGATGTCCAAGATGGAGCCGAAGTAGCTCTAAAGTCTGCTTAACTTAGAAAAGCTCATCAGGGCCTAAAAACAGGCAGCAGTTTGGGAAGCTACTGAAATTGTACTGAAAGCCCTAGGAAGGGGAATGAAGCCCACAAGAAGGGGAATGAATGAAAGCACTATGGGGAATTCTGGAACTTCTGACCTCTGCTAAAAAGAAGGGGGAGGGGGGAGAAATCAAATCCCCCAAAACCAGGGGGGAGAGGGGGATGTTTTATCTCTAAGGATGAGAACTTTAAAAATAGGTTTTTAATGCTAATCTATTTTATAGGTATTGTCTGCATACTTTAACAAGAAGATTAATTTGTTTCCATACACCTTCAGGAAATTTGCTTCAGTTAACGATCAGTTCTATCCTTCAGTGCTCCTTGCTCCAAGATCAATTTCTACAATTATGAAAGGAGAATACCTTCTGACAGCAGAGCTCTGCACAGTATTTGAGAAACTCAAAACATGGCAATTCCTGAAGATCAAAGACCCATTGTGTTATTGACACCACTGCTGCTGTTTACAAATAAAAAAACCCTCCAAAATTAAGGATTTCTTTAACTTGATATATCATCATTGCTGCTATGACAAAAAAAAAGGAAAGGAAGGGGGGAAGTTAGCCAGGCAGTGTCTTTGCATAATTCCCACTTTTTCTGTTTCATTTCAAAAAATAAAGAATAATGAAGTATAATGGACACTCTCTTGCATTAGGCCAGCACTCACGAATCAAGTCTGTAATTATATCCATACCTAACCAATGCAAGGTAAAAAGAGTTCCAAGGATGTTCAAAATGAAAAGCAACCTGTAGCAGACGCAAAATGTTTGCATACTACTCTGAAACAAGGCTAGCCCTCCTCCTCTCAATTTATATGACTGCCTAAGAATCCAATACAAGACAGGTGCCATTAGATACCTTGAGAGCCAGAGGGGGTTTACTAACAGAAACCTTCTTCACTTCCCCAGTCAAAGCATCGGAGGTTTTAAAGTTAGAGACAGTGCTGAGAAAGAATAGAATATTTTTTTCCAGCAATCGGAGGAGATTACGACAGAGCAAAGTCTCAAATGTAATGAAACACTAGCTATTTTGATACAAACTGCGGTACCATCTAAGTAGGTAATTACACATTTCTCACTCCTCCTCATGAAAAAAGTGAGATTGCAGGACTGAATTCTCAAATAGATGCTGCTCTGGATAGTGAAGACTTTTCATCCCACTTGCTGCATCAAACCATCTCTGATTATTCTCCAGTGTTTGGAACAGCTACTAGATGCCTTTTTCCTCTATCAGGCCATGAGCATGAGAAATGGAGGTGTACCTGACCGGATGGTGGGAAGGGACGGGTGTAGCCAAACACAACCGCATTTGTCCAGGTCAACTGAAATGCAGTTTTAATTTAAAAAATAAAAGGTATCATTTTTTTAAAATGTGCAAAGCATAATGAATTGCTATTTTTACAAGCGAAAACGCTTTTAAAATAAAGTATTACAAGAGTATTAAGGCTACTCTGATAGTCCAGTTACAAAATGTCTTGGTTTAAGTTGTATGCCGCTTGAACTTTCCCCTTTTTACTGTCATACCATACCTAATCACTTAGTCATATGCTTTATCTGAAGTAGTACCATACATCCACTCCATTTAGCCAGTTACCTCTGATAAGTACAACACATTGTTAGTACTGTGAGCATGGAACTGTGTAAAACATTGCAGAAATTTTAAGGTGGGGGAGTTAGGCATTTTCCTAGCTTTTCTAGGAAATTTAATAATTGTATGCACTATACCATATTAAGAATTAAGCATTTTTCCCAGCTTAAGAATCAGTTTCACATTCAAGCAAAGACCAAATCTTAACAGATTCGACCTAAAAGAAAAGTTTTAAAAATTTTAAATGTACACTTGATTAATAATCCCTAATGCCTGCCCTCATAGTAGTACCCAAAGCAAACGCAAAGAAATAGCAACATAAGCCCTTGAAAAGGCAAAGAAAAATAAATTGTTAAAGCTTACCTTTTTTCCCACTCCACAATAACGTTTACAGAGCGAGGATACAATCCTAACCAACCGGTTTTGTAGTTATCAAGCATCTTAGCTTCACTGCACCATGTAAATAATGTCATAAAAATCCTGAATTTTCCTTTATGGAGTACAATCTCAAAAAAAAAAAAAAAAGAGAGAGAGAGAGAGAGAAACCAAAACATATCATCCCATACATTCAAACATGGCAATAGGACCAGGTGAAGTACTTTAAGAAAAGGTTGGGCATTTTCCTCTTTTTTTCCCCCTCTAGCTCAAAAAAAAAGTATAAAATGCCAACACCACCAAACGCAGAATATTCAAACTGCAAATTGGATTATAGGAGCCAACCAAATCTGTCTCCTTAAAACAAACAAACAAAAACCAACTGGATATCTCATACGTATCTGATATAGGCATAGCTATGGGTCTCTCCAAACCAAACCAATGCAATAATCTTCTCCATATAATTACTGGAGTTAAAGATGCAGAAATGCAAGTACTCAATCTTTGTTCACTTTGAATTCCAAGTCTGCCATTATTTATGTATTAATTCCTCTATATTTCTTTTATGAAGTGCTTTTGTTAGTGATCCTTTGCTATATTAGGTATGATAGTGCACAGGAAAAGCCAAATAAGACATAAAAGTGTACTAATGGAAATAGTTCAAAATTTTTCAGAGGCAAGTATCCACCTGTTGACAGGAACTTAAGGGAACTTAAAGGTAATCGTGTAGAGCTATAAATACACTCAGTAGCTCTCAGAATATAATATAAATACATAATTTTCCATTAAAGGTTTCACTGTTTGAAGCAAGAGAGTGACTTAGATTGCTTCTCTCTATGACTCTGTGCATTTAATGATTCTAATATATTAATTTTTAATAGCAACACACCAAAAATATATGAGAAACCACCAGGTGACTGATCATAAAGATGACCACTAGCTAATCTTATGACCAGCTAGCCACCTTGATTGTTCCTCTGTAGTTTTGGCACAGAGAAATTGATAGTCAGCTCCAAAACTTATATTCTGAAGGCTGAGCAGTCATTTCTGCATCTTTAACTCATGCAATAGTACTTGTTAAATATGAAAAGAACTCACACTGTGCCTACCAACCTAATGGGATCTTCTGAGGTACTAAAGACAAATTAACATACAGGACTTTGGGTGAGGCCCCATCTGAAATACTTTGTAACTCAGGTCACCCATGTTCATCAAAGAGGTATCTATCCAAACCGGAACAGGTAGAAAGAGGGGATTTGAGGATAATCAGGGAAGTGAAGAGCACACTTTTTCCTAGAGATTACAAGCTTGACCTGTTTAGTCCTGCAGAGGAAAAGCAAAGGAAAGCTAGGATTGCTCTTCCAACATAACCACCAGAGAGGAAGGAAGCACGATTAAGTCAAAGAACAATGACAGCAGTAGAGCAAATGAATAGAAACTTGCCCATTAAGAAGCTTAGCCTGGAAACGTGAAGAGGATTTCTAAACAGGCTTGAACTTGAGATTGATTACTTTATGAAAGGAATTATATGAGACTGCAATAGCAGGGACTGGAGTCAGAAACCCTCTCATATTCTCACACTCTGCAGATTTTAAACAGTTCAAATTAGAACTTCTTTCTCTTTCTCTCCACTCGGGCAAGAAAGGGGCAAAAGGGCATCCTCCGGGCTCCTGCTTGCTCTAGGTTGTCTCAGCTTATCCTGCAGTCCAGGCTGCTTGTGGTCCCTGGCTGCCATCTGCATTCGTTTCCTGGCTTGTGCCTTCTGCCCAGGTGCTTATGAAGCCCAAGCAGAGTCTGTGCTGCAATCTAATCAGAGACCCCCAAGAAGAAAAGGGGAGAGCAAGCAGCAGCTGAAGACAGGTCTCAGCAACGGAGAGCATGTGCACGCAAGAGAGGGAGCGTGTGCGTGCACCCTGGCAAGGTGTTCCACAGCACCTTGGAGAAATGTTCGATATCTGTGCAGCACGTCTACAAAGTCTAGAGCAAGACTGGAAAAGCTTTCACTTTTACACCTTGTTTCAGTCTTCTTGCAGACTATATACGCCAAGGCATTTTCCAGATTGTTCATGTTTTCAAGGTTTTCCTTCAAGAGCATAAGGAACAATTAAAAAAAAAAAAGTCTGAAAATTCAGAGCACAATTCTACAACAAAGGATCAATTTTGCATCACAAAAGTCAGTCCTAGAACACAGGATGACTTGGATCCTACTTTCTCCTTCATGTAAAATCACATGGCCTGGTTAACGCAACTTCATTAATTAGGAAGCTATATAAAAACAGGCAATCTTTGTCATCCTTCTGCCTCAGAAACCACCAAGAAAATAGCACCAGGTGCTGTGATCAGAATGCTATTTCACTGTGGTTGTTATCCATCTTCCAAGAGGGAATAAAAGTTGATCTCATTAAAAAACAAAAAGGACTATTTGACTACTTGAGCTAAAGAAAGAAATTTAAAGAAAATGGAGACCGCAAATGTTTCTTGTGAAACATCACTGCTCTTCTCAGTCAAAACTTGCGCACTGGACGCTGTTCAAACAAGTTGGATTTAATACATAAAAACCTAATGCTTTCACTTGTTTGCTCAGACTCAAGGGAGCTGGGATTGCTGAGTAAATGCAGCTAAGTCACTTTTGCTGCTTGTTAGTAAGCAGCTTAATAAACTGCAAAAGGAGAGCCAGTTGTCTGCTCACAAGGAGGAGCTTCACAGGTGCCTCACAAGAGTCAGCTGTGCCAGCAGCATTGCGGGGAGAACTGGGGCAACAGTCTCTCTCTGTCCTCATTTAAACTGCTTATAGATAAAATATGAAACTGTGGACTAGCACAGCATCACAAGAGACGTGGAGAGTGGTAACAGTCTAGCCCAAGATCTTCAGACATCCTTAGCATAAATAAATGCAACTCCTGGGCTCTGGCCAGACCAAGAGCTGTAAGTTCCCCACCCGGCACACTGCAACAATATTGTTTGTTAGTCCTCTATAGAAGTCAAAATTACCATTAATGAAGCTAACTTGAGAGATTTTGCACTGTACAGTTGTATTAAGCTCAAATTTCTGAACTGAAAAGCATATCAATTCTAACATTATAAAAGAAAACTTCCTCAGCCCTTTACCCACGCCCAAAACAAATGAACCACATTGACCCTTTCTTTAGAAGCTGATCCACTGTTTATGATTCCTACAGAGCTATTCAGGAACGTACACTCAAAACAAGTGATCCAGCCAGCCAGAGAGCTGCACTGTGGATGCTCTGTAATGAAAGCAGTTTGTCACTGTGTGACAATGAGAGAACAGCTGTGACTCATTTCATAGTCTACTGAACATGAAACGAGTTTGTTCCCATCTGTGCTGAACTGTGCCGCCTCTTGTGATATGTTTTAGGAATTGCTGCTACCCTATCTTCTATTACAATGGTAAAAATTAAAGACTAAGCAGCACTGAGTTGTTACATTTCTACTGCATGAGACAAACACTGCTAAAGTTTTAGATCCCACTGAACTGACTTCTAGATCTGAAGATCAGCCCTGTGAAAACAAGAGATGGAAAGTGCTGGTCCACTGCCAAAATGTCACATTCATGGGGACTCTGAAATTTTGTTCCTTGCTCACTAAGAAACCCCAAAGACACAGATGGCTGCATATTTCCAACGATTAGAAAAAATATTAGAAGAAAAAAATATTATAATGGTTCCTTATAACCTGCACTGTTGTCATTGTTCTAGCACCCTGTCATCAGCAACCTTAGCTTTCCAGACTACAGATCTAATAACGTGGTACTATCCATACCCAAACCTTCTTTCCAAGAAGGACTTTCCAAGGGACTGTTCCTTCCGTCCCTGCAGTTGAAACACAAGAATCCCAAGGGCATTTCAAAGTCAAATGCGGCTCTCTTGGTATGCTTCACTACTCCCTCCATCACAGGGGGAGAATGACAAGTCATTACAAGAGCCTCAAGTTCTTTTAACTGTCCTTCCACAATACGGACCCAGGGCAGCAACTTGAAACATTATGATGCAAGCTGCCTGAACCTGCATTGGTGGCAGAGGACTGGTGACCAAAGAGACCATTATACGCTCATCTGGTTAAAATTTTCCAAAGGCTTTGATTTGCCATTTGAAAGTGAAAATGGAACGACACGCCAAAGTCTAATGAAAGCACACGGATTTCAACAAATATTTAATAAATATCATCCAGATTGAGAATGGATTGATATCATGAGATGAAGTATTTTATTTTGACAGTCAAACAGTTGGTTTCATTACCACTATCATTTTGCTTGCAACACATTCAATTATTATGTCATTTCATGTCATGACAGTCAAAATGTTTGTGTTAGGGCACAAAAAGATGACAGAGGCTGAATAAAGCGTTCCAGTCTCATTATTTCAATAAAATTGGAAATTTCAGCTTTACAGAAGTAAAAAAAAAAAAAAGCCCTCATTTTTCCCAAAACAGAATTTTAGAACTGTATTCTGTGAAAATGTTGATATTCTGACTTTCTTTCTAACTCTGAATGAAAGATCTGAAATATTGCTATTTCTAGTATAGTGCAAATTTCAGTTTCTGACTAACTCGGATTATCAAAGCCTAGCAAATCAGTACATTCTCTGCAACAGGTATTTTGTTAGCAGTAAGTACATATGCTCTAATGCAGAGATAAAGTTTCATCAGAAATATTCTGCAAAGTTTCAGTGTGCATTTGTGCTACTGTCATCACTAGCATCATGCCATTAGTATACTTAGTAAAACAAGAAGATATTTCATTCACATTGCAATAGAAGGGTATCAAAAAATCAAAGAAAGAAGAAATTGCAACTGGAAAACTTCTTTTTCAGATCAGTACATTTAATGAACATTCCAAAAACAAGGGACCTTTTTCTCTCCTCGCTCTTTCAACAGATGCAAAAGATGTGACAGTTGCAGTCCAGCTGCAGGAGTTCCCAAACTGACATGGGACTGTTAATGTTACAGCTGTACCGTGATCTACCTCCACGTGGTATCCAAATATTGCCTGAACAGCCCAACATCTATTCCTGAGTGCAAGCATGGCTAGGCACAGGGCCAGGAACGGCTGTTGCTGACAACAGTTGTACCTTAGTAAATTTAATTCAGGAAAACTAATTTTTTTTGTGTAAGATTGGAAGTCAGAGGATTCTGAAATTTAATCGCAGTCTAAAAATGATTCCCTGAGCGTTCTCGGCTACATCACTTTCTTTCATCTGTCTCATTCACTTCCTTACTTTTCTGACAATTTCATCTCAGTGACATTTACAGCTATCCATAAAATCAAATTTCATATAATAAAATCCAAACATCCTGACAATAAAGAGCATTGCGCCTCACAGGCCTTTTTTAAAAGGTGAACTTACATGACATCAAGCATGTATCCTGTTTTTGTATTATACTACACTAGTTTCAAAGGAATAGGAAGGCTGAATTTCAAGAAGCGTTGGTATAAGCTTTGTAAAACTAAAACTACAGAGGTCAAATCTTGTGGATGTTTACAGACAGTTAAGAAGAAAACTAGCACTCTTTGAGGCACAACAAAAAAGCAATGTACTGCCCAAACAGGAAAACAGAAACCCCTGAAAGTATTACACCTCAGCCTGGGTACAGTTTTATGCCAGAGGAACAGGATGAAGGAGTGCTTGCAGAAATGACAGCCTGAGGAACCCATTAGTTTGTTTTCTCCCCAAAATGGGCTAAAACCTAACAAACAGCAGCAGATCGATGAAGGGATGCTTTTAACTTGGTGCATTTTACTAGGAAGTTTTTTTTATTCTGAAGCCTTAGATATGTAGGCAAATTAAGAGCACTCAAGCTTGATAATTTGAAGTGGGGGTGAAGATTCTGCGTTTGGGGAAGAGCATCTTCCCTCCAGGACATCCTGGAGCTACTCTGTCTATTTCAGAGGCCAGAAATTTTCTCTGGAGAAATTATTTTTATGAGCCACTGATGATTCATTCTTGGCAGAGTAACAGAACTCCAGTCAGCAAAGCTGAACTCCAGTAAGAGGAGGAAAATCGTCCTGGTCTTTCTGTTTTATTTTGATGGGAGAATTGAATAGCTTCTTGTTAGCAAGTCCCCTCCAGAGCATCATGGGATTCAAGCAACCTTACAAATGCTGTTTACCAAGGGCACACCAACACGGGCAGCAAGAAGCTCATTAAGGGGAGCAGCTATCATCATTAGACAGGTAGTCCTACCTCTAGGATTTTCTGAGGCACAAAGCTCCTGCTAGTTCTGCTCACTCTCCAAGGGTATAATTACCTCCTGCAAGCTAAATGTGATTGTATGGGGGAAACTTCATGGAAATACTTGGTTTCATACAAATCAGTTAAATGCTGAACATTTTACCTTTGTAAAAAGGCTTTAAAAGACCATGTCATTTTGTCAGTGGGCTGTTTAGCAGCAAATGTTTGTTGTGTAAGAATCATCATCTGATTCAGTCTTTTATTGGCCTGGTGGTGCTTTGCCACCATTCCAGAGAAATGAGATGAAATGAAATAATACTATCATATTTGACATTTTGCAAACGTATATAATATGCCACTGAAATTAACAAACATCTATTTCAGAAGACTAGCTCTATTCTGATTCTGGCAAAAAACATCAGAAAAAAAGAAATCTAAGGGAATGTAATCAGGCAATTTTTCTTCAAATGAAATTACTTAAATATAGAAAAGATCCTTTGCTGGGAAGAACTAGCAGCACTAAAAACAGCCTGTCAAAAATAATGACTTGCACAGCTAATCCCTGTGTATCGCACTGCATATTTACCCCTTGATATAATAAGATTTGCATTTCTCTAAATAAGAATTCATCAACACTATTATCTTTGGCAGAAAGAGGATAGAGAATGTGAATTTTGTAAAGAAAGTTTTTAAGTAATGTCAAAAATATAGTTCATTTTCTCTTCCATCTAGCTTCCATTCCAAAATATATTGATCACAATTCAATACTACCATAATGCTAGCAATCTGCAACACTGGCAAAATTTAAAAACACCACCATCCAACTAGAAAAAGGATGCTTGAGGGAGTACATTCATCACAGCAACATCCTTCCTAATCTCAGAATATTTTGGGGAACCTTAATATCACTAGGTGAGGCATGGGAAAAATTTTCCTTGCCAAAGACCACACAGGACTTCCAGTTTTCTCTGGTGGGCTCACAGTTACGGTGAGTTTACAGAGATCCTGATCTGCAGCTTCCAGATCCAAGCTGGTTTAGTGGCAGTCTAGAGCACTCATGTCAGCACACACTATCACATAGCCTACCCCCCCAGATAAATCACTCCTAACACTTCATGCTTCCTAGCACATTCCCCTTCTACAATCCGGTTGCAGAGGGTGAGTCAGAAGACTCATATTTTCACTTCCAAATGAGGGATTAACCTTGAATGTTTGGTGGTGAAATCAGGACCTACAACTTTCTTCGTCCTTCCCGGTCATCTTTAGTTGGGCTTCCAAAACCCTCTCTTCTCCTGAGGGTAGGGAAGGGGAGGACAACCTCTCTACCAAAGTCCTCCTAGCATGGTGGCATCCACACCTGCTGTCTTGAGGGACATGGCCAGATCTGTGCACATGCCCAAGGAACACATTGCACAGCAAGTCTGACACAGCCCACACACATCAGTGTCCATGTGCTCTCCGGCCATCCGTGCCGCATCCAGGGCAAATGCCTGGTCTGTGCATTCACACAGCTTCACTGAGGTGGATGGGCAGTCAGGGACTCCAGACAGAGTTCTAAAAATCTCAAATTCCACTTGAACTTCTGATTCAAGAGAATGTTTTGGGGAAACCTGTACATACATTATCCCCCCCCCCCCCCCCAGCCTTTTTCTATCTCTGTGGGCAGAGTTGAAGGACTGTGTGAATTAAGAGGGACCAGCAGGGACAATGGAGAACGCCACTCTGCGGAGAACACTGGCATATGCCAGAGCTATCAGGTAGCAGCAGCACGATGCAGACTGAAGGTAAGGTTTGCCTTGCTTGCTAGAGGCTGCAGAAGAACACCCTGTTGGACAGACCTCAGTGACAACACAGGGGCTATCCCGAAACTCCTACACAAAACAGAGCAGAAGGCAGCTCCTGACCCTGAGGCCAAGTGGCATCTACAGTCTACGTTCATACCGCATAGTGCTTGACCCAAGCACTCCTAGGGAGCTAAAGTATAATCGTACATTTGAGTTTCACGTGTTGTAGCAATTAGGGGAGCAGTGCAGAACCCCATTACTTAGAGTAATTTGAAGTGTACTGAAAAAACTTCAAGTATAACAAAAACATAAGGCTATTATCAGAGCAGCACATATCTTGGAATTCGTGCCATAGACTACCATATAAGCCCATTCTACAGCTTCATTTAATGTGGTAATGTAACTCCTTAAACTTAGACTAATTCAAAATGACCTAATTTTGTAAGCCTCCTGGAAAACAGAAAGGATGCATTTTGAAATAGCAAGAAAATATAGACCAAGTGACTTGTAGATATATTTCTCTACCATTTATTTTGGTTTTGTCCAAGTCAGCTTTCATTTCATTTTTTAATTACTCTAAGGACTGTACCTCTTCTGAAAATCCACCTGGTGGGTCTCTTCTGTAAAATATTAGTATCTTAACTTCATAGAAAAGGTGGGAGGTTTTAGCCCATTATATGTTCCACAGAAACCATATTACCAATTTATAGTCTAATTCCTTTGCTTTAGCACCACCTCTTAGGAGGAATAGCTACCCGACTGCTTTGTCATACCACGGACCAACAAGCGGAGACTACTGTAAGGGATCCATGATCACCTTGGTGCAACCACTATCGAGTCAAGAACTGCTCTGTCAGTTTAAAGCCCCAAAGGATCTGGCCCCAAATGCACGATGAGTAGTTAAAAGACATCATAAACTCAAATTTTAGAAAGGGGGAATACTTACGTAGCTCGTATAGCTGCCCCAGTTTTTAAAAAAAAAAAAAAAAAAAAAAAAGAGGTGGAGGGAAGGGAGGGAAGTGTGTTCTTCTTGGTATAAATTATCAGAGAACTGATATATCCTGACAAAACATCTTTCAGTATAAACTGAATTTAAACTATTGTATTTTTCAGAAGTAGACTATTCTACATTCTGCCCAAAAACACATAGAAACATCAGAAGAAACGTACCAAACTTGCTAAATTTAATAAGTTACATATCTCTTTATTCTTCTCTTTTCCTTTGAGCCTTTACTTATAACTGTTTTAGGTCTATTTCTGAGAGACACTACAAAGAGCATTTAAACCTGAGCTTTAAATTGCATTTCATTATGTTTTAGTTTTTGCTAGGAACGGAATTACTACTTCCACTATATCCAGAACTCAGCTGTTAAAAAATTCTTTTCAATATGCTGTCAGATTTACTCCTAATGTTCACATAGTAGGTGAGACTCAGTTTCTAAACACTGGCTAAATAATCAGAAGCACAGCTTCATTCAAAACATCAGTCCCTACTCACTATAAATTTAAACAACAAGCAACACTTCATTGTTTCAACCAAAAAATAAAATTAAAAAAGACCAAACTCACTCCTTCCTCAAGTTTCCTCCCCTCCTTGCTGTGTTCAGCATAGCAATTAACAGCAATTAAAGTCTCTGTGAAGTCATCCTTCAGGACAGTAACAGAAAAGCTATTATGTATTCTAAATATAGCCCTTCTATAGATAAAAAATTAAACAACAGTTATAATAGAATTATTACTAGCATGCATGCTCCTACAAATCAATATTTACTTTGAACCAGAAAAAAATGTAAAATTACACAATTAATGAGAGAACTTCTGGTAAGTGGATATTTTTATATATGTCAGGACAACTGGAAAAAGCACCTTCTGAAAGGCGAGATAGCTCACAGTTCGGAAGCAGAGCTGACCTGCTCACTTTAAGATGACTTGTTGAAAAAATAAACATTTGTCATTTATTAGCCCACACTTACCACACATCCCGTCTCCTCTATTGCTAAATTGAAACCACATTGTTATTATGCAACACCTATTATTTAGTGTCTACATTTCAAACTAGTTTAAAAGGTAATTATAGAGGTTATCCAACCATCCTGGGCAAATACTAAACTATGGACAGTAAGTGACTGGGATTTCTTCATAATTATTTCCTCTAAGTAAGGGTAACTCAAATGAACAAACTATCAAGAATCCACCAAAGCCATCACAGGCCTTAGGGTGAACTGCAAGATGGATCTTTACCTTCAAGAGAAACGGAATGGCTTATGAGCAGATCAGAAGGCCAGGAATCAACTGATACAGGGTTTTTTCCTAGCTATTTCACTTCTTACATAGCATTACATGCCTCTCAGTTTCACCAAATGAATAATGGAGTTTCAGCATGCATACGGGGGAATTGAGCGCTTTTAGGTTGGCACTGATTGACTAAAGATATTAACACAGTTATGTTTCTGTGATAGACCTGTTTACTGCAAACCTGATGCAAGTGAAGACAAAAGAAAATGCCCTCTCACCAACTGAGAGGGCATTTTCTAAGGACTTCCTAAGGACTGAGCCTTCAACTGGGTTACAGTGCAGTGATGCTGTGAGTCAGCCACACTCCTGTAGGTAGCCCTGCTCCTGGAGCCTCAGTGAGCACCCATCTTTGTGACCAGAAAGGTCACCGATGGCCTCCCTGCCCCATACAGCGCTAAATGGTTCGTTCGTTCTTCCTAGTGAGGAAGGGGGGACAGCGAGGCAAGGGAAAAAAGAAACCCCGATCCACCTCCAGGATCACCTTTCTGAACTGTGTTGGTGGTAAGGGATAGCTGTGATAGGCATCCAGACATCCATGCTTGAAACTTGGTTTTGAGCTGGCCAGTGGCAAAGTCTGTGCCAAATTGAGTCTGGCCCAGCATGTATGAAACAGTAAAGTTTCAGGACTTTTCTTTCTGATTGCCTGTCCTGGGCTGCCTTCTTAGACTACTTTTGGCTCAATCTGGTAGGAAAGTGTTCTAAAAACCCCTGTTCTTAGTTCAGCTCAGGAGAGATTTGGCCACCTGTGAACCGCACACACCCACTGGCCCAGTGACAGCAGGCTAAAAACAAACAAATAAATAAAGGCTTTTAATGGAGTCTGCACCGAACCTTCTCAAGAAGCTTCTTTCATGAAGGGTTTAAAATCAATAGAGCAGAGCTCTTGCTGTAATTACTCACCGATAGTACAAGATAAAAGTGCGGACTGCAACAGGAAGAGAGGCAGAAGGCCAAACTCACTCCTGATGTAAGCAAAGAGGCTGCACAGAGGACAGCAAGAACCATAGCCTCTCCTTACATGTCTGAATCTGATCCACAGAGTGCAAAGATCATTGCTGCTGATCATTCAGATGAGACAGGAATCTAAATCAACCAATAACGATGAAGAAAACCTGAAATGTACCACTTACTCATTTTACAGTTCATTTTTTAAAGAATAGTTTCAGCCTTAATGGGATATTTTCAGTTAATCCAAACGGCTTCTGAAGTGATTGCACACGCTCAGTTTTTCTGATAGAATTAATTTACAACTGAAGGAAGTCTCGACTTACAAGGCTACAGCTCTCCTCTTTGTTACAGTTAACAGCAATTCCTATAGTCAACATTCAAGCTGTCAGTCAGACAGACATTTACTATCAACATCTTCATTTCCCTTTATTTCTGCAGACACCTTTAAACAGCACTGCCTCTCTTAATTCATAAGCCATATTAGTGCTTCTGCTGGTGCAACATGCTCTGCATAGTCTGGCATAAAATTAAATGCCTGTACAGAAGTTTGCAAACCTTATAGCACTTAGGCTAATTTTTCTCTTTATTATAACAGAGGAAGCAAGAACTGCAGAATATTACAGCATCCAGTCTTCAGTTTAACATGGCTTCGCTATCAACAGTGGTATCAATTAAATGACTATCTGAAAGATGAAGTAATACTCAAATTTTTATCTGCCACTTCTGCAAAGCTACCGGACAGGCTAACTGCTAAAATCAGGACAGCTCAACTTGCCAAGGGTTAACCTGTTCATGCACCAGCGCCTAAGCCTTTCTCTTGCTTAAGGACTGTTTAATTATGTATACCAAGTGGAATAGCTCCGGCAGGAAAGATTAAAACAGACTCTTACAGCCTAACGGCAAGGGCATTTAACCAGAATATAGCGAGTCTATGGACCAATATCGCCTACATTCAGGTGGATATCATAAAAATTGGTGTAGGAATTTCACTCCCTGAGAAAATCAAAAAACTCTGAAGGGTCACAGGTACACATCAAAGTAGGATTTGAAAACTGCTTTCAAATGAAACAGAATCATCAGTTCCTGAATGCCTCATGCTGTGCTTAAAAAGTGCTCAGATGCTTTTCTAGTACCAAAGACAGCATGCAGCACGCACACAGAGTGGTATTTTTCACTTGCATGGAAAAAATAAGGCCCCTTCACCTAACATTGATTTTCAGGAGGAACAAAAGCTCTCAGAGCCTACAGCTTAGGTGTTTCATGCCACCGCTCATCATTTACTTCCTCAGCTGTTTCTCCTCAGTACGTAATGATTGAGAATTTTTTTTGAAACACCCTCAACATATCCTCAATGATAGGTAATATAAGAATATCCCCTATTTTTATTTCTACGGTATAATCACTGTTTATCACACTGCTCCAATGAATCCATCTGAATCCTGTCCACCTTTTCCAGCCCAACAAGCATTGTCTTAACAGTCAAAGTTTCTGAGCAGTTTAACAGCTATGGAAGTGGGGAAGAAAGCCCTGCACACACAATGACGACAAAACCCAAACCAACCACCTTCTGTGAGAAAACAAACGCATGCCTCTCCTTGGCCCCAAATTGTATTGTTTCAAGGTTAAGGACCGACTATAATGCTATCAGCAGAAAGCCAAAACCACAGATATGCTACTGTGGAAATTCCAGTCAAGCTGCAAAAAAATTGAAGCAATTCACAAATGCATACACACATATTTATGTCTCAGATCCTTTACCTAAAAAAGGACTCAAGAGAGTCTGTAGAAATTTGCTGAAGCAAAAGGGAACTTGTTAGATCCAGTAGAGACTGTGCTAGGTCTAAAGGAGAACGCAGGAAAGCTGAAGGTTTGAAAGCAGCCTGCTCTCGCGCGGTTCCCACAGGGGACCCGAGGCTGCGCAGAGCCGTTAGCTCTGGAGAACGACCCCAGCGCGCCGGTGTGCTGGGAGGCTCCACCGACAGCCCCGCGCGGCCCCGAGGGAGCTCTCACCCCGGGACAACGGAGGTGCGCCGCAACGCAGAGACGCAGCACTACTGCAACATCCATCCTGGCGTATGCTGCAAGCCCCGAAGGTGCCGGGAAAACGGCAACAACGTGGCAGAGCTTCCCACTTTTGCTGCTCTTTCGGAATCTGACCACTACAGCATTTTCTTTGACAAGTACTAGAGCAACACGTTTATACTAAAACTGAAACAGTCATACATCTGAAGGTATGGCTCTCTGCAAAAATATATCAAAGTGATTTCTGGACTATTTTTAGACAACATTTTGTTAAGGCAGAAATTAAAAGTTTTCTGTAAATGAACGGAAAGCAAAGAGAATGATATGGTGGTGTATTCTATTAACAGGAGGAGAGGAAAAAAAAAAAAAACAACCAAACCTTTACGGCAAACCAAAACAGGTGGGTAGACAAAAGCCGTTCCTCCTGTGTCACTTTTGCCATCCACACTGGTAGAAAAGCCCATCAGCCCTAGATTAAAAGTTCTTTTTCCGTACTTTCTACCCATTGCATTGAATATCATAGGGAGAGGAAACTTCTACAATTTTATTTTACAAGCCTTCTGGAAAAATAAGATTTTGCCAGCAATAGGAACTCCGCAAGTCTCTTTCATATCTTCTCTCTTAAATACAGGCCTTCAGGAAGCCTCCCCCTGCCCTTTAAATCCAAGTTCTGATTTAAAATCAGGAACAGAGTGACAAGCAGCAGATTCCCAGAAGCACAGGGTTTAATGTGAAGCTCTCCAGTAAGGTCTTGGAAATCTCTAGTGTTTTCATTTTCTGTAATTTATGATAAAATAATTCCAGCTAGAACACATTCATTAAGTGGAGAGCTCCATGCATTCTGTGCTTAGAGCAACTTCTTGCTAGACTTAAAGTCTGCATCAAGAGCTTCATTTTCCAAACTCTGGTCACTACGGGGTTTTTATTAATAATTAAAAACCCCAAAGCATCAAAGGCTGCACAGAAATAGTACAAAAATTGTAGTAATGGAGCATGTGTACATTTAGCACAACCTTTTGATTAACAGACTAACTAAACTATAAAAAGCAAACTATTAGCTGAGCAGCAAAACAGAACCAAGATGCAAACTCTCTCCATATTGCATTACACTTTTTACTCCGCTCTGGTCTGTTCTTTGTAGAAGCCTGTTTTAAGGGGTGCCCCATTCAATGGCAACATGGAGCTGATCAACCACTTCAGACAGTTTTCTGAACGCATTCATTTTGGCGGCGCAAACTGTTTTCTACTCCTGAACACTTGAGCAGAGGAGGTTGCTAACACGTACATTGAGAGAAAGCAAAAATCAGAGCGCTACTGATATGAAACATTATTGAAACTACAGTTGAGCTACATTTGTGGCTAGCCCTAGAATGCAAATTATGTGACTGGATTCCCTGGCCCATCCCAACCAGGCATTCAATCCCATCTCTCTGTCCGCTAAAAATCGACTGCTACCTGCATGCACTGAGCCCCATACGGTGGGATATATTCCCACCGGTGAAAGCGATTCTACTATGAACTGCTTGTTGAACCCTAGGTAGCGAGTGTTCAGAGAGCTTTGGGGAATACAGTTTTCTGTCAAGCAATCACCACCTGCAGAAATGAGGTACTGCAGAGAAACACCTGCCAAGCTTAGCCAATGTTGCTGTTTCAGTCACCAGAGGTCTACCTTACCTGAGAGGTTCAGAAGCACTAACTTTTGCCACCCAAAACATAAGTGCTGCTTGTTCCGAGTACAGGACACTTCTGAACATATTATTACATGCTAGCAAGTTTCATTGTTGTCTGACACGTAAGTATCTAACATGTCAAAAATGCAGGTTTGTATTGTTTCTTAAGAACATAACTATCTTTCTTACAACATGAGTCCATTTCTACACTTGCTTCATTTTTTTGTGCTTAGACAGGTATTTGAATTCAATAGGCCAGCTCTGAAAAGCACTGCTAAGCTGCTATCCATCCTTATTCCTATTCATATTGTAGCGTGCCTAAGCATCCCTTTCTAAGGGCCTGGCTCTCACCGTGATGAACGCTGCGGCAATTCAGTAAAAGAGCGCGTGGGAAGATGAATAATACATAAAAGCAGTTCTGAGTAGTGAGAATCTCACTGCATTTTATACTTCATGGGTTGCGGAAGCAGACAGAAAACAGGTGAAGTAACTTTCTGAAGATGTCTCAGCTGGTCAGTGGCAGGGCCAGGAATAATAAAATTTAATTCTGCTGACTCTCCTTCCAGTGCTCATTTCAAGCAACCATGTTTGTGCACAATAAGCATGACTGAGCTCTCTCTTCTTTATCCCTTTCTTCACAGCCATCAGTAAACTAAACTGACCTGAAAAGCTCAGGTTAAAGGATAACGGTAAGTCAAGAGTAAGGCGCATTGGTACAGGAGATGAATTCTTTTTTCCCTCTAATACAAAGGAGCACTTAACTGCATCAGCTCATAAAAGATTCTTCCAAGAGCAAGTACTTCACAACTTCTACAAGAGATGTGAACACAAACAAGAAGGAAAAGAGATTGAAAACTAAAAGGTTTTGACTAATGTCTTGGGGTTTCTGTTTGTTTGTTTTTTTGAGAGAGATCTTTCTCTTTACAGGAAAGCTCTTCAAAGTGAGAAAGCTCCGACAGTCTCATGTCTTCTCCTTGCACTGGCTTACAGGAGAAGGAGGAGAAAATATTTAAACTGTGAAAAATGTATTTTTGTAACCTTGAGTTGGTATCAGTTGTATCCATCACTTGTATTCATGTCACTTCTGTAAATCCTTCTCAACTAACCCTATCCACCACATGAGCTCCAAAGAATTTCAGCTCATCGCAGTAAGGACACTTCCAATATACAAGAAGGCCCTGCTGTAGTTTTCTGACTTAGCTCTCCTGATGAGGAGCAACAGACCAGATAAAACTGTCTTAAAGGACAGTAAGTAGAGGCTAACCAGTCCCTTTCTCATAGATGTTCACCATTTCTAGATGAGGACTAAGCAGAGAGAAGTCAAATTAAATGTAGGCTAGTAGATTATAACTAGCAGAAGCATGACTAGCAGACCATGCTAATCACTGAGGAAAGCATATAAGATAGCTCATCTTAAAATCTGCAATTATTGCATTCTTATTAGAACATGAACGCTCTTAACATGTTGTAAAGAAGGAGGAAGATGAGCATAAATATGTTGAAGTTTGGTATAATGCATTGTTATTATTACAAAAGCGTTCACTTTCCCAGACAAGTAACAGAAAAATGGGGAAATTTTTAATATTTGAGTTCCAAACTTCTTAGCTAAATTAGAGACAGTGAACATGCCCAAATGCTTGCATGCATTTGCAGCCATTTGTGGTCTGCAAGAGCTGTTTTGTTTATTCAGTTACAATACACGCTAGGAAGGCACATTGCTACAGCTCAGTTGTACTGGAGTCAGTCTTCAATTCTTCCATCAATACAGACAGGACTAAACCTCACATTATCTGATCAGGGCTTTATGCATCAGGAACCGCTCTTCGCTCCTTTTATTTTCTCTTATGTAGCACTATACCTGTGATTATCTTAGTGTGGAATTTTCCCCAGCATTGACGGGAACACTTTACTGACTGACGGGTCACAGGCACCATTTAATTTCCTTTAACGTAACTTCTGAATTTACGTCCAAACTTGTGGAGTAATAGCAGATGGAATGAAAATTTAATCTTGACACTATGATGAAATCTTAGCCCTCTTGACTTCTGTTCACCCTTGGTTTCTGTTTCTGAGGACACTTCCATGTAGATGCACCATGCATTGTATGAAAACCATATTATGCTTGCAGTTACTTATGAATCATAGCATTCCCCCCATAAAGAAAGCGGGGCATAAAGCCTTGTTATAACACACAAATAACAATCTATTTCCTATCTGGTCAAATTAGAGACTGGACACAGACACGGGATTGAAATGACAGGGTCATAAATTCAGCATGTATTGACCTGACTCCTGCTTTTGTCACAACACTGAGCTATCAAATGTAAAACTGCATTTTAAAACATTTTTTCCTGCATTCATGGCAACGAAGATGACTCAGAAGACATGAGCCATTCATGAAACTAATGTCATCCTTAGCAACAGTCCCAAGCCAAACCTGTGACAACTGTGAATGATGCAATTCATCCTGACAAAGCACTGAAACCTAAACATAATTTTAAATTTCCTAGCACTTTATTGCTGTTTTACTGAACTTTCAGCAGGCAAATCAGGCAATCATTTATCCAGTCATCCTCACAGACCTGCTGGCCCTTACATGTATTCTCCAGGTGAGAAGCAACAGTGCCCCTAAACATCCACCAGGAAATCCAACTCCCCTTTGAGGCACGTTTAAATTGTAAACACAGTAAATTGCAGCTGACAACAAGTAAGAATATGAAAAGAGCATAGTATAAAGTTTCACACTCAGCAGCACAGGGGGGAGGTTGTCCCAACTAATCATTTTGACATTCATTTCATTACAAATGTCCAATATGACAGTAACAGAATTTCCCATTTGCTGCACCCGAGTGCTACTGCATCTAGCTCCCATGTGATGCATAATAAAAAGGGCTCTGTTTGCAGCTAGAATCAAACCACAGCATTTTAAATGCATATACCTTAACCCTGTGAAAAATCTACTTGAACTTTTCAACACAAATCCATTACTAATTAAAACACATTTCAGTTCATTTTGTTTTTAATTTCTGAATACAATTTTAGGCTATAAACATACTTTTATTTATATTATCAACTATAACACAAATTGTTATTGCAACTAAAAGAATTATTAAGTCAGACCTTAAAATATAAAACTACCAGAGGGCCAAAATGTGAAATTAAACATTTTAGTGTTGTTAAACATTTCAGCATTGTTAAAAGACAACGTTTTGGTAGACTAAAGCATCATTTTCTGGAAAACTAATGCAAAAGAAAAAGAAATCTAAAACCTTTCATTTTTCATTTGAAACATCGTCGTCGTTCTCCATCCTTCACGGCTGGCCACCAACGTGTGTCTCCACAGAGTAAAAAGATACTTTTACCATCTATGAACACAGAAGCAGTCTAGCAGCGTAGCTCTGCACAAAATACTTAATATTGTGTCCTATGTTCAACTGCAGCACAGTCTCGCACAAATCTGCCTATTCTGCTTCTGAAATGTAACAACACTGTCCTGGGTCACCCAGATAGATCTTGGTCATAACCATCCTGAACACCTCTGCAGCTCATCGAGTGCATTTCACCAATCTGCTGATTGCATAAGTTCTGCTGGGCACACACAAAAGTACAGTCATGTAACACCACAAATGTGGCTTGCACACATCTCCATGACTCATGCAGAAGCCTGCAAACAACTTTTTTTTCATAAAACTTCCTTTCATCTTTTCAATATAATGATCACTAAATAAAGATAACCATAAAGATCAGTTACTTCTAGTGATAAAGTATTCCAAGTCTATAAAGCATAGGAATTTCTATTGTTCAAAATAACTGAAATCTTTAAAACCCTCATGCAAACAACAGCTGGAAAGGGGAGTTTTCAGAAACAGTTTTCAGGCAAAGCATTCCTCGACGCCTTCAAGTTGAGATGTTCTGTACCCAGTCAGTTAAACACAGTGTCAAAGCAAATGAGAGCAAAGAGTAAGTTGGATGAAATGGTTCAAAGCTGGTTGATCGAATCTGTAGTTGATGAAATTCCCCTTTAAAGAAAGTTCCCCAGGTTTAAGAAACTGCCTTCAGAGAAAAATTAGGATTGATACAACTATTTCAGCATCCAATTGACATCAACAGTTTCATTAACAACGTTTGAATAATATAATTGCTGTAAACAGAGCACTTCACTGATCTGTTCCTGAAAAATGCTTCTCCTTTTGTAGATACTACTTAATGAATCTTTTTTGGCCTCAGTCTCATCAAAAAAAAAAAAAAAAAAAAAAAAAGAGAATGACCTTCAACCAAATAAAAAAAAAAAAGCTTCAACTAACTCTAATAGGTGAGTGGCTTAGATAAACTCAGGCTGGGTGCAGAAGGTAACTGAAGAACAACTTCACCTAGCACACAACAGAAACATGAGAGTTTTCAAACCTTCACGTCAACGAGAGTGGGGAGGACTGCAGATAAATGGGGCAACAGCTGCTGACTAACCTCTGCCACACGGACTAACACTGCACTCCGGACGGCCCGCCATACTGCTTGGCAAGATACGCTCTGCTCAACAGAAATAAAAAGTGTAAAAAAAATGATTAAGCAGAATGAGGAAGGGAGAGAAGAAAAAAAAACACCACCACCCTGTGGGCAGTTACTGATCAGAGTTAATGGTTTTGACTTCCAGGGCAGACCAGACCAGTGCTTCAGACGCTCCTCCCTTCCCAAGCAATTCACTTGGGCTTGACAAGGCATGAACAGCTGGGGAGGTCAGGCAAAGGCAAGCCGAGGAGTGGCTTTACAGCTCACTGGCTTTTCTTCACTGATCCCCAAAGATACTCCCATAACCCATGCTTTCAAAGTGAGGTGAATTAGCATATTTATGAAGGCTCTCCTCGGCTGCATGTGGAAAGTTAGCTGATATGCTGTAAACTCACAATTTACCACAGCATATTGGGCATTAACTTCCCTGGGCAGACAAGCCCAAAGCACCGAAATCAAACAACACACGTCACAGCATACAGGAAAGGAGGAGCTTTTAAATTTGAGCGTGTCATCTTTTCTTCTAGAAGCTTATTTGCATGGTAAGGTCATTCTTGTGACAGCTGTCACACGAAAGTGTAGATTCAGATTAGCTCGATACAACTGCCACCACGCAGAAATAGCACCCTCTGACTTTCATGCTATCTAACTCAGCTTCAGAGTAAGCAGAGATTCAAAAAACTTCCAGAAGACCTGGACAGTCAGTGGTGATAAAACACGATACTTCCTAAGCATTCACTTTCAGGCATCTTGTAAGGAAGTGGGAGCAAACTAGGAACAGTATTTTTACTCCCTTTGAAGTGTGGGTGTGTGAGGGGGGAGGTCAGTTCTCCACAGTAATCTCAATAGGTCTCTGGTGTTAACAGTGAGCAACAGTTCATAGTCGTGGAGTGACCATAACATACTAGTAAGCAATACACAATACTTCTGAATTATACTATCACTAAAATAGGAAAACCTCTACAGTTCTCCATGATCCCACTAAAACGAAACAAAAGCGATAACAATCATGAGACAAAGGCAACTCCTTTAGGTCTTAGTAAAAAATCCGTGCACTTGGCTGGGTAGGAAGTTAAGCCTCTTATACCCATTCCTCTGGCCAGTGCAACGAAGGAGGGAGTGAAACGATTACCGTCTGCCCAACTGACCCATAAACGTGATCCATGAGGAGGTGCCACCATGACAAAGAAAAAAAAACCAGCCACAAGCATCTTCAAGAAACCATGGATAACCCCTACAATGGTCAATAAACACAAATTAGCCATATAAACAAACTGCATCTAACATATACACATAAACCTGATTGTATGTAGTGATATGCACGTTAGACAGAGAACGAGTACTTAGTCAGACCAAAGACAAACTGTTTCCATTCTTGCTAAGCTCACTGCTAGGCATACGCTGGTGAAAGGGAGGAAAGGAAACGTAACTTGTAAGATAGTTAGGCTTTTTCATTGGCTAGATTTCATCTCTGCAAAACATTCTTCAAAAATCCACTGAATAACAACGTAAACACAAAAACACTTTCAAATAAAATAAGAAGCATTAACACCTCTCAATAGCCAAAAAGCATCTAAACTCAAATCTTGCTTACGCAGATTTCACAGGAAAATTAGCCTACATTTGAAGCATAAGTAATAAGGTAAATCTTTCAGCTAACTAAGCACAACTACCCTGTCCTCATGAGGTTATACAGAGGTCAACAGACACAGACAAAGCAACTTTGGTGTTAGAAGAAAATCATCAGTCATTTCTCTCTGAAAGAATGGCAGCTTCTCCGCAGTCCGCAGTCACCAAAGAAGTCGCTCACGAGGTTCAGCTGTCCGCAGGCAGAGCCCAACGCTTGACCAGCACAGCGCCAAAGAAACTCAAGTATCACATCCGACAGGGAAGGTCAAATTTCTACAGTCAATCTCCTCATGCCATATGGGGAAGCAACCCATCCCCAAACCATTCTCTTGAAAAATACATGCTTCTAGTAAACATACCAATATCCACAAAACCATCATGGATATTGTCTGTAGTAAAGACAGTAAAAACACAAAAGAAAAAACCAATATCCAATTGTTGAAGTAAAAACACAAAGGTAAGACATGTCTTGCACCAATACATAATCTGAAATATGTCATTTTTATTTGGTAAAAGTAACTAAGATGCCTCAAGAAAGCGTACTAACACAACACAAGATGAATGAAGCCACTGGCAACGAAGAACAGACTGCTGTTCAGTGGATTGTTGGGTTTAGTTTCTTGGGTGCTTCCCCTGGAAATTAATGTCTACTGAGCACTAATGGCTCCATTTCCATATATCTGAGGCAAGAAGAGAACAATGAGCTACACATTGGAGGTGGACAGAGGAATTTAAGCAAAGCTTTTTGTTAGAAAACCGCATCTCAAAAGCTGAAAATCTTATCTCTGTGTTAATATAATTTCTCACCCAAGATAAAAAGAAGCCTGCTCTTCTAACCTATTAAGTCACACAAACCAATAAATGCATTTTCTCATCAGTTCAAAGAACATCAGTTCATGCAACGAACAAAACCATGCAAATGTAAATATATATATACATTTGCAGCTTCACAGAATTTTGTCTATGGAAAATTCATACTTTGAGACTATTATGTTTCTGTTTCCATATGTCATACATGCATTTTGCATGTAGTAGAAATAAGTTTTCAAGACGAGTCTAAGAACTGATCTACCTAGGAAAAATTCAAGAAAAAGAAAATTAAAAGAAAAATTTTGTAATGGCCATCCTATTCCATATTGGCACTCTTGTTCCACGCTCCTTTGTCTAAGGTGAGTTTAGCCAATTTGCAACTGGATTATGTGAAAATTGCACAAAGAGAGCATGATATCCAGGTTGGGAATAACTGCAAAATAGCTACTGCACTTTAAATTCTCAACACTGATATTTCTTCTTAATATCTTTGCTACACCTTCACTGTGAAGACAAGCTGTTAGATTTGCCTATGAGGACCCCTGGTTTTAGCAGTCTTGCTGTTGTGAAAAAGGAAAAGACTTTCTTTGGAATCATTTTATTGCAATGGAGAGAAAATTAATGGGGAGCATTTTTTGTAGAGATAATGGTTTGCAAAACATTATCTGGAAATATACATGGAGAGTTACAAACCTATGCTTGCCCTAGTATCACCTTTTACACACACACTAGACTGAACTTTAGAAAGGCTGAGGTCACGCAGAGTTTGTTGTGTGGGACTCTCTAACCAGTATGCCTGCTTTACATAGTTTTACTATCCGGCAGATCACGAGTATGACAATATACATCCCTACCCTCATGCTGCTCAAAGTGGCAAGCAGTGACTAGATTCCTTACTGCAGGTTTCCACATTTTAGATAATCACTCAACTAGCAGCATCTTGCTAATGCAACACAAGGCACTTGAACAAATATTTTAGGTCCCAGGACACATACTCACTTATGGTTCCACTTTCTAAGGACACCAACAACAAGGAAACATGTATAAACGAAAAGTAAGTTTACAAATGAGCAAACAGCATAGGTTAAAATTTACACGAGACATTGTACTGAGCCACAACCCTGAAACTTTTTCAGATTCTCCATGTTCATCCTGTATTCCCACTATAAGGGCTTTAATTATTGTAAGCTAATCACATCCCCAAGGCATTAAAAGGCAGCAGGCAATGGTGGATGCCTCTAATCCCTCTAGGGTGTAATTATTTCATAGCCACTACACTTCAGGGTTACCTGACTGCCGTTAAGGAAAATTTTATTCTCTCTCTCCTTTCCAATCTAAGCCTTTTAAAATTAAATACATCTCTTACTTATTTCACATAATCTCAATTCTTTGTCTTAAAGTGTAGCGTCAGACTTTGTTCTTGTCTTTAGACGGCAGAGGAAGGCTAATCTCTTTTACTGCATGGTATATCCAGTACAGCATAGACTACTTGGACACAGTATTTTCAAAGGTGACAGACTGGATTTGAACAGAGGTTCATTCATTGCTTGATTTAGGAAGGATCAGTTTCACAATGAAAAGTTTATAAAAGACTTGTTGCATGAACCTAGAGTTAAATATATACAAACTCTTTTTCAACTAGAGTTTACCACCTTTCTAGGGGAATGGATTTTTGACACAATGACATTCCTCTCAAGTTGCTTCCATGTAGATGGAAGATAAAATAGGAGGTAGATCAACATGATTTTTTTTTTTTTTTTAAATTAAGCCCTTGGTTTTTTCCATCTCCAGTCTCAAAATCCTAAGGGAAGTCACCAAGAGAAACACGAGCAAAATAAATATCTGTTGAGGAACAGACCTTCCTATCTTTAGAGGCTTCCTGTGGCAGCACTAAAATGCCGTTTTCCTTACCATAAAAGACCAGGATGGGTAAAAAGAAATTAGAGAATACAAGAGAAATGAATCTTCCTTTCCTCACTCAACCCTCTGACAGAGTACTGTAACAGCTTCCCAAATTATACCCAGAACTCTGTATGGGAACAACCAAGCCAAATGCAGGGCATTTACAGCACAGTGCCTTGCTGTCTCCTGTTCTATATCTTGTGAGTACCCCTCTATGCAGCCATGGTAAAATCGGCAAGCCAAAAATCCCAGCCACACAGTTCCCACACTGACATGCTTGAGCAATAACTGGGAGCACTCTCGTGACCTCGTACTTAGCAGGCTTGACATCAGACAGTGTTTAGACGCCAGCAAAAGAGCATGAACTAGACTGCATATCATCTGATGATGGAAATCTTGGAATATGCTAAAAATATCATTCTTCCCCTTAAAGTTTAGGGAGTCCGAAACCTGCTATTCCTTCAGACTTGTAAAGAATTTAAAAATACTTTTTCTCCCTGTTTAACACATTTGAGGAACTCATGCATTTCTTCTTTGTTGGGTTCCCAAAGGAGAGAAAGGCAAAGACTTAGTAATGAAAACAAGAGGGTAAAATAAAAGAGGAAAAAAAAAGTCTGAATTTCAAAGCGAGTCTGCTTGGTCAGCAAGAACCTTTGGCAAGAACACTGTTGTCCTTTGGCAGAGGCAGTCAGATAATCAATAGGATTTAAGATATCATTGGTTGTCGAGTATTTTAGCCAAATTCTATGGTATCCATGACCAGATCTTGCAGCCTGACACGCCTGTCTTTCAGAGTGGAACCCTAAACAAATGCTTTCTCTTGCTCTGTTCAGCTATGATGCATGCACACCTTACCTACACAGGCGCCCAAACAGCTGATAGCAACCATCTCCCGCTAGCACTGCACTTATTTGGCATGGTAATGGTACAAATACTGCTTTCATTTCATTTTTCAAATGTTAAGGTATTTAGACACTAAGGCACTCTAAATATTTAGGACCATAAGAGTTCTTATTTTTAAAAATGACATTTAGGAGTTTCCTTTTTAAACTCATTGAGGGCTCCAAGGCATCACATCTTTAGAACACCTGGACATCTAACTGTGAGCCTAGATTTTAAGGGTAGTGTTTTAAAATTCTGGCTACAGGATAACCTTTCTGAAAATCCAGAAGGTCTCTGATTCTCTCCAGCGCTGGTGCATGTTGCCACACAAAGTGTTTAGAGTAAGCACTGCAGTTTGAATGCCAGGTTCTCCTCTGAAGAGGACTGAAGCAAGATGACAGGGAAACTGTTGCTGGGAAGTTAATTTGCCTGCATTGATTCTCCTGAGGCAAACTCAAAATCATTAGGTTGAAGCAAATAAAAAAAAAAATACTGTGTGCAGTTCATTTTTTTAAGATATTCATTAATAAATCTCCTATAGATAGTCTAGAATTGGATTTCAGATAAAATAGGACAAAAGGAGGCAAAGATATCGTTACTCCCAAAATAATGATTGCATCTATGTAATGTGGACTATGAAGTAGGAATCTTTATTAAGCCATGGTAACGTTTGAAAAGGGATCTATTAACTCCTTTTAAAAATCCTTCCATTTTCTGTTCTCCAGTGATTTCCTGTTGCATTTCTACAAACAGTAAAACGAAACGGTCATTTTATGGGAATGGAAAAATTTTCTCTTAAGATTAATAACCAAATCGCAGGCAAGTGCTTGAGTTCACTGACTCATAAGTCCATACCAAAGTAAGGTTAATGTTGTTTTCAGTTTATTGACTAAAATACTTTCAGCTACTTAAATATACACCAACTCAATATTCCAGGAAAACGGCAGCAGTGATAGTCTGCTAAATCATGAAAACTGGAAGCTTTCTTCTTTCAAATGGCTTCAGCTCACACAGACTTACAGATACCACCCTAGAAGTCTGAAAACAGCACTTGCTCATCATGTTATTTTCCTTGTCTGATTCAGTTATACTCTGTTTCTCTCTCCCTCCAGTGAAGATGGAAAATTTGGACAGAAACAACTCAACACACAAATATATTTACAGCCCTCAACCTCCACATGGTTGCTTTGAATCTTGCACTGAGAGGATGAACAACAATGCATTTGACTCACGTTAGGCAAGTGCTAATATGAATGGCCTGATTTGGTGGGGCTGTCATCCTGTAAGAGAGAGTGGTAACTGTTCTCATCCTCAGAACTGGTGTTTTCCTGGAAGTCTTGGGGAGAGCCATGGACTGGAAGGAAATAGCCATTTTAACCATCTGCCTTGAACTACATACATGCAAACGTGGAAGGGAACCTCACTGGCAGGACACCTTGCAGAAATTTGCTTTGTGGATACCTGCAGGACTTTGAACTCAAACACTGTCATAGTAGAAACTTCCACCAATACTTTATAAGGAGCTGTTGGGAGTTGGTGTTGTTTCCTTCTTCCATTTGTGCACTTCAGGATGGTTCAGGCCCAACCGCATGGGAAACATTTATTGGTTTCTGCTGCAGCACAAGTGCTAGTTTAGGGATATGAAGTGTTGATCACGTCATACTATTTCCCAGCGAAGAGCAAGGACTCAGCGCTTAAGGACGTTTAAGACTTGGTAGAGGATACCACACCTGCTGCAACTAAGCACTAGGGAGTGTGATAAAGAGGAAATAGCTGGTAGAGGTCAGCTCCCCAAGCCAAAAGACTAGTTTAAAAATACAGTCAATTAATCTCAGTAAGCTGCAAGCATTTGCTCCATGGCTTTAAACAGCAATTCTACAAGCTTTTGTTGTTCAAACCACAAAGTCACTTAAATATTCAGATTTCTGTCTCCATCACAAAGCAGATAGGCAGGCAAATTAGCTGTTTTAAGTTTAGGTAGCAGAAAGAAAAAGCTTTCTTCATTAATCAGGATCTCAGTTACACTTTCATATTATTTCTAGTTTTACAAGAATAAAAGAACATTTTGTTTTGCTTCAAAATCATATCTACACGATGATCCGTATTTGCATCTCAAGAAATTCAAAATATTACCAGCCATCAGAAGAGGAGCGCCACTCCAATTTTACAAGACAGCACTGCAATTAAAATTTTATAAGCATCTCCCCTTGGGAGCGGGCTCCTTCTCTGCCCAATCTGAAACCCAACCGGAGCTCGGGTTACGGGCCCCGTTCCATTAAGCTAAGTGCCGTGCGTGCAGAGAGAAAGCACTACTCCTCTTCTAAAGAGCAACTAGGAAACGCACACAGATACTGCTAGAGGGGATGTAGTAATGCTAACGGCCTATGGCAGAGCTTTTCTTTGTTTTGTTTTAATGCTTTATAAGTTGAGACTTTTAGTTCTTTTTACCCTGCCTTAGGCTATCATGGGAAGGAGAATAAAGGGACATGGGTCATAGACAACAGGCTGTGGAAGGAGAAAGCTTCCAGTGCGCGCAGCAGGAACTGATCCTAGAACAAGATCACGCTAGTTCAGCTAACCACAGAGTAAAAAGTTAGGTTAAAGGTTAGACGCAGTCTCCCTAAAAAGAGGAAGATTAAAGACATCCACTTACCATATTTGTGTTAATGCAGATTTATCCTAGTGGCTAAAGTATAAAGATGGGTAGAGTTCCTCCAGTACTGAGCTCACGTTCTTGCTGAGGTTCCCACCTGCAGCGGCAGCGGACCGTGGTGGAAACTTAGCGCAAGATTTAGCCATAACAGCATAGTCACCTGTCAAGGTCTTCGATACCTTAAAATTTTTAAGAATTTTAGTAGTAAGGTTATTTTATGTTTATAAAATTACACTAAAGTGCAGTCCTGCTTTCACACAATATTATTATGACTTTATTTTAATTCCAGGATAGTGACTGCAGAGGTTCATCTTCATTTCATTTTTGTTATTTTTATGTCTTGGTTTTACTTGGCATCAGAACAGAAAGAAATGTCAAAGCCCTCTAAAAACAAAAATAAAACACGTAATGGAATTGTTTTTTTCCAGCAAACTGCTAGCAAGAGAGCCACTGATAGAGAAAAGGAGCAATACACGGGGGAAAAAAAAGTCCTTTTGACATTTTGCTCTGAAGGGACTAAGACAGAGTGAAGTCAACGGAACTGTTCAAAGTCATACAAGTGTGTAAGAAAGCAAAAAAACTGAACCCCAGATCTGTGAAATTTTACTCCAGTATCTACATCATAGGATAATTCCCCTCCCCCTTTTTCAAATGAGAAAGCCTGCGTGCATGCACAGGTAATATCCATGTCATATCTATGCAAAAACCAGACATACACATATGCATGCCCTCACCTTTATGTTATACATTCAAAAATATGAATATTGTACACATATGCACGTACACTTCTAGAATGACACCCTAGAATGACACCACAGGCCCAGACAGGGTATACAAGAGAGTTTAACATATCTAGAGGGGCTACAGCCTTTATTTTCACCAGTCTCGTGCCCTTGTTCACAGCTGCCCCAACAGCCGCAGAGACGCGCTGCTCAGGAGGGAGCGCAGGAGTCGTTTCGACCAGAACAGGGCTGCCACGGACCGGCCTGAAAACTGCCATCGAGGGTGGCGCCATCCCCTCTGGGCGACCCGTTCAGCACAGCCCTCCCCTCCCAGTGACATTTTTTCTCCTTAACATCCAGCCCAAACTTCCCAAGCCAAAATTCGCAGCCAGCACCCTTTGTTATATCGGCTGGCGCTGCCCAGAAACGTTTGGCTCCATCAGCTTTGCAATTACTCTTCAAAACTCTGCGGGCTGTTCTTTGGTTTCCTCAGTCTCCTCTCGAAGGAGGCCAGCTCCTGCAGCCTGCCTTCACAAGGCACGTGCTCCCGGCCCCCAGTCAGCTTGGTGATCTGTGCTATTTGGGCTTGAAGCTTTCCCCTCTACTAGCTTTGCCTTTCCCTTGACCTATCAAAGCAGCGGCAGATCTAAGGTTTCATCAATCACATCGCCCCAACTTTAACAATAAATGAAGGTATTCTGGTTCTTACAGAAGACAGCTGACAATCAAGGATAAACATAACTAAGCAAACAAAAAAATACATCTGTACGTGTGTATGCGCACACACATACACGCACACACACTTTTTCTCTCCCTTCCTCCACTTACAAGAAAAATCTATTTAAGGCAAAATCCAGCAAGCCCTTTCATTTGTACTAGCACAAGTCCTAATCAAAAGCTTTCTGAAGGCAAAGGGAGCATATCCACTGACTTCAATGGGCTTTGGATTAAGCCATTAACAACCTTTTGGACAGTTAAATCTGAATTAGCATTTTTGCAAGGAAAAGACCAACTGGTAGCTGGGAGAAATCCACAGTAAATACAGTATGCTTCAGAAGCTGTGCTAGTAGTAATACACTGGGTAAGATCAAATCAATCCCTTGCTCAGTATGGCATTAAGGCTGCTTTCAGACTTCAAAGTCAGCTACTGACTGAATACTCATTTTTGTTAACAAGAGTAAAAGGTACCAGTCCCAGCATCCAGACCAGATTACAATTTGTGTTATTACGTTTTGATCCAGCCAAATGTTTCTATTGCATCTTCTCACACAGTACACCTTTTCAGCCCTCATGTAATTACTAAGCAGCTTTCAGCTCTGAGCTCTCTGCTTATTCAACCAGGAAGTGGCTGCATTTCAGTAGTCTACGAAATTCCGTATAGTAAGATCGCCAGAAACATTATGGGTATTTATTTCATTTTAATTTGAACACATTAGTTAGAAAGAAGTCCCATTCTACAGAGGCATATCTAATTCAACAAATTTAGCTTTGATTTTTTAACATTATTACCACTAAATTACTTTCTTTCAGAATTACAGTAGGCTGAAGCAAGATATTAGTTTTATTTGAGACTAAACTACATATTGAAAGCTACTGGTCACTTCAATTAGTTCAGTGCTCCCAAAGTCATTAAAGTGGAAAAAAAAAAAAAAAAAAGGGAAAGAGAGTAAGTGACACACTAAGCAATTATTTTATTTCCTGTGTAATTTTATATTTCAAGTTTTATGTCAGTAGCTTTAGTTCAATCAGCGAGAACAAGGTATCCAAACATGCCGCTTTTGCGCAAATGGACAATCTGAAACCTTGAATAAAGAAAGATACAGCAACTTAAAAGCCAAGTAACAGAACAAAGACAGTAATGTGACCTATAGGAAGAAAAAGTACAGACAATAAGGAAGGCAGCAGGACAGTTTACTCTGTGCAGCTCAAAGTATCAGACTTCCCTCCCCACTTCCAAACCTACTCACCTCCACCATCTTATTTTCTCCGCAGCTCTTACCAGGATTACAAAGCTACCATTTGGCCCCAGCATCACCATGATGTCGAATACCTCAACTGATCTCCAAAGCTTTCCCAATCAGAGACTGTAACACAAGCCTTTTACATGTATTTATTTGAAACTTTGCTCTGAAAGGCTCTGTTGATACAACCAGACAGAGTATCTGAACCACTAATGCTATTAGTATTATTGATGCTTCAGTTGCCTTGAATACAATTAAGTAGTGTCAGCTGCCTCTTCCTGAGGAAAGCTTTTCACCGGTACGTAGGCGTGGACCAAACTTCTGTATCGGCTAAAAGACCTATTGGCTTTAAAACTGGACGCCAGCTTCCACATAGCACCCAGTAACAGAGGCAGGCACTGAGGTAGGCAACTAATGCTCAGACTTAGCCTCCTGGATCCTCCGATACTTGCTTGTTATGCCACATAACTTAAAAACTCTTTTGTACAGATGAGCTGGATGAGGCAGAGATAGTACGTGCATGCACAAAGATGACATTCCCTACACCATCTTGGAGCAGGAAAGGCTACCGACCTTAGTTTCCCCCCCAAGTGTTACATATGGTGTCAAGATGACAACCTTGAAGACCCAGGTGGGAACATCAACACAAGCTCCCGCTTGTGCGTCATACACACTTCCTTCAACTGCCAGCCTTGGGAGAACACTTGCTACTGCATTTTAGCACAGGGGTAACCCGAGAATTGAAGCAAGCTGCCCTTCCATACCTCCTGCTGCCCTTCTTAATGTGCTTCCTTCATTCCCTTTCCCTCCACTGATGCCCTTTCTGCTCATCTACAAGGAGCGTTGCACTGTGATTTCTCAGGCTGCAAAGCAGAGAGACCCACAGGAAGGGGGAGGGCTCTGTTCTTACAAGCTCATACGCTGCCATATAGCATATACACACTTTGTATATCATCACTCAACAACATGAGCCACTGGCTGTAAATTTATGGTCTTCACTTGATGTCTCCATCCTGCAGCATGGAACTCAATACATGGGATCTGACAAACATAACTAATATAAGATGTAAATATCTGTTTTTTTAATTCACCTACTTAAATCTGCATTGGCCTTTCAAAGAGGAGAAATAATTATATTACACAATGTTCAGATGCTATAAACTCAAGGCAGCTTCTCCTTCAGTTATTCCAGTCAGAGGATGCAGTAAGGTAGCTGACTCTGAGATAGTTGCTAAACAACCAAGAAATTCAGAAGTGACAAGCACAACACATTACTGGTAAACACTGGATAAACAAACAGGAATATTGAAAAACTACTTAGGAACAAGAAGCTGAGCTGACTAGCTCTACAGCAGCACCAGAGAACTGCATCAATTCACTACTATCACTTGAACGCAGCCAATCAAAGAATGCAAATATTCTGACCCACTTTATTGGAGAGCCCCTCCTTTAGGTAATAGATTTGATGCTGGTAACTATTTTCCCTTTATGAACAAGCAACTCTAGGATGCTGTTAATCAGGCCACCATCTACCCTGTGCGTTCCCAAATGGAGCAAAACCAGCAAATTAGTCTTTTCTCTGTGTTTGAGAGACAGAAAAAGAACACAAATGATATAACTACAAAAACTAACTACAGTAAAAAGAGAGAACTTATTTTGTCATCAATTTCTTTATGCATAAGACACACACCTCGGACAACAGAACAACAGCAGGTTCCATTTGGGATTTATAATGCCTTTAAGAACCTTGATTTAATAATTTTGATGTGTATTTCAGCAACCATATCAACAACAAAACCCCCAAATGTTAGATGCATAAATTGAGGTTACTGTATCCCAAATGATTAAACCAGAGTGATCTAATATTCATACTTTCCCTAGAGTAGGTCTCTTTGTTTTAGAGTGCTGTCTTGAGACTCCTTGGCAGAGAGGAAGACTGAAGTGCAGCTGAGCAGTTCTCTCGCCTGAACTGCTCTCAAGATAGCACTTTGATACAGGAAGAGACAGGACTCAGGAGAACATATAAATATCTTATAAGGTGCTGGAAAACTCAGTAATTAATTTTTCAGCAAGGAGAAGCTTTTATTTCAACAATGTGTAAAAAAATAAATTTTGAATTTCATACCCACTGCCTTGCTACCCATGCTCTGACCCTAAAGTAATAGCAGAAATGGAAGAATCACAAGCGAGGAACCTAGAGAAAACAGGCCTAGAGCCACTGCTTTTAGTTAAGCTGGTTTCTACAGCACATGAGAGCTACACTTCAATTACAGAACAAGGCAGCAGATTCTGTTTTCTTTCTGTATGAACCAAAGAGATAAAAGAGCACTCTGGCTTCAATTAGGACAAGAGCAGGGAAAAGATCCTGAAAGCTTTACCTACTTCAGTGCAAAAAAAAAATTTAAAAAAAAAAAAAATCACTCTGGAGTCTGAGGTAGGTTGGACAAAGCACAAAAGCATTAGCCACACCAAATGGGCACGCCTAATCTTTATGGGGAGCACTATCATAAAAGTTACAGATTCAATACATGATCTGAGGGGAGAAGGGTGCTATTCCACCCCTCCTCTCCTTCCTGAGCACCAACTCTGCTAGAGGTGCTTCCTGCATGATTTTAACCTGCCTCTCCTCAGTATCTTGCTCTTCCACCATGTGGGACCACTCGTCCTGCTTCAAGCTCTTCTCTGCCATCCTCTGGGTAAAACAATCTGTGAAAGGCTTGATTAGCTCCCTGATGAAGGATCTGTGATGTCTGCCAAGATCTGGCGGACAGCTTCAGACGCACACCTAAATGCTTTATTACACGTTTCCATTTTCAGCTAAGAAGCCATAGAGAAGAGAATCTGTTTCTTGGGATGTTTCTGGAAATTCTTCCCAAATCAAGAAGTCGGACCGGAATACGAATTCTAAAAATGCTGAAGCTCCCCAGTCCCTCAATCCAATGTAGGCAAGAGAGAAATTAAGTCTCTGCACCACTGTTGCAGCCCATTGCTGATGGAACGGTCTGCAGAACCCCACACCCCACAGTAAGGATGGTGAACTAGATTGGGACAGGTGGCAGGCGGAAACAAAGTAGTAAAGGTTGGGACATTTCTTTTCATTCCAAAAAAAAAAACAAAAAGCGTCACAGGAAGAAGGGGGGAAAAAAGCCAATAAAGTAGTCAGGACTCCAGCTGTGACCACACTAACCTGAGCTGTCATAGGTTTAGATTCAAACAGCTGCCCTCAATGAGGTAAAAAACTAAAACCAAGGCATTCTGATGGGTGAGTGTACTGCAATACTTGAGCTACTCTAGGTCTTCTCTGGTTTTGATGAAAAACACTGCCAGGAACCCAATAAACATCCATAGTGAACATTTCGACAAACGGTTTAATAAAAGTTCATTTAAATAAAAAAAATGCTCATCCAGATATCCCCAAACAAATACATCCCACAGCATTTGGTTCCTCTGTGGATTACAGAGCCATTTTATAACAATCCAATTATCTGTTCATCTGTTTGTAAACTTACTGAATTAACAATGGACAACTCCTCTTACTATTTTAGGCACTTCTTTCAAAGATCTCATCCTGAGGAATCCAGCAAGATAGTATTTACCAATTTCCATTTGGTAAGCATTTTGGCAGCAGTAATTCAAATTCTGTACATTAAGCATTGCATAGAGATAAAGGGACATTTCTTGGATCAGATTCCAGCACTAGTAAAGAATGCTTAAAATCTAAGGCAGAGATGTTTAAGGGGAAAAACAAAAACCGTAAGTAAGGATGCAGACTATAAGGTCCTATTATCAAAAGACAGGTAAAACATTCAGTGCTCCAGGTTAAAGTACCCATTGATAACTTTGACTATTAGCTTACCTGATGCTCTCTGCAGTTACAAACCATTTGCCATTGACAAAGGAAAGGCCCTTTTCCGGGCAATCACCAACCACTTAACCAGGCATTTGTTACCCACCACCAGCTTTTTCTAGCCTACTCAGCTCTGTAACGGTCAAATCCTCAAAAAGGGCATTCAACACACCATCAATGGAGAGAGCTCTTTCCCAACTGATCAAATACCAACCAGCTGCAAATGCATTTTAAAAAGATTACTCCCAAAAGGTTATTCAGATCCACTCCTGAGACAGCTTGGGAGTATCACAATGCCATCTATTGGCCTCCATAACATCAAGGTGACCCTGTAGAAAAATAATTCTCATTGCTTATACTGTTCTGCCTCAAACCATGAAGGAAAATAGTGGCGACTTGTGTGGCCTGAAGATGTTCAGAGGAGGTAAACACTGGAAGATAACTCAGATCTGGGTGTGATTTTTATCCAGACTGTTCAGCACTATGGGGAAAATTTCTGAGATATCCTTCTTCAGGACAAAGCCTGGTTCTAGAGATGGTGGGGAAGTGGGGAGGGAGGGTTGTTTTTCGGGAGGAATGAAGCTACCACCTTCCATTCTAAGCCGATAGTTTTATCCTGAAGGAAGTTATCACCTATGTCCTATGGATACAAAATCCACAACGGTCAGAACCAAGACAGATGCACTGGTATTTCACGGACATCTCAATTCATACTATCGCAGTGCCTCAGCCCTCTTGTTTCAAAGTTACAAAGGGAAAGAAAGTACTAAAATAAAACTGTGCAATAGTTTACTGCTAAAACCAGTTAAACAACAACAACAAAAAAACCCTTCTTCACAGTGCTGACAAGGGTCATTGCTTTTGGAAGGGGTATCTGTCCACTACAAAATTACCTGGCACAAAATCATTTCCACCAGCCCCGCAAACAGATGATGTAATTTTTTTCTAATGTTTTAGATTCAAGTCTGGGTGTGAAATGTAAGTCTAGAAGTTGAAACAGTCTCTTTCTCGCTCTTTACAATCTCCCTGCATTAACCAGTTTCCCAATCTTTGCTTGCTCTGTCCCTTGACTGCCACAGAGAAAGCCGGTCAACTGCCGTAAAAAGTACGCAAAAGATTAGAAAAAAATTAAGACACTAGGGAGAAAACAATTAAAATAAGAGAGACAGTTTATCCATTCCTGCGCATTGTTGCAATTCATTTAGAATGAAGTATCTCAGCTGCTCGTCCTTGAACGCTCTCGGGGAAATCTCAGCAACCTGACACATTCATATGTTTTTTTCTGGTCATTGAGTCTTCTCCTCAGTACGTTAACTGAACGCATCCAAATCAGTGAAGTACAAGTTGCATCCACCAGAGACTATAGCCCCCAGTGTATGTATGACTGCATCTCCCTTTCCTTTCTTTCCCTTAGTCTAGCAGCTGAGCCCAGTGCTACTGAGACCACGGTCACATAAATGGCACTCAGCCTTCAGTTAATCTCCACCAGCTTGTATCAGTTACACTGTAAAAACTGTCAAGTGAAACGCTTGGAAAAAAAAAAAATCAAAAAGCTTCAAAATTGGTTATTAGCACACAGTTTCCCTCTGCCTGCTTTTGCATCTGAAGTGGTAATTCAGTGCTTCATTCTACAGCCAAATATTTCTCAAATAAATCCAGGTTATGCAGTTAAAAAAAATGACAGCGGCAGACTAGAATGAGAGTGTGCATGCAGCCCATCAGCAGTCAGATAATTCTTCAACAAAAGTATTTTACGTACTTCTAAATATCAACTTGCAATTCTAAAAAACAGCATTTGCTGATCTAAAGTCATATTGAGTATTAACCCTGTCTCCAAAACACATCACCCTTCCAGTTCATTTATCAACTGTCTGCAACTATCTGTCCTTTCACCTACTTTTGGTGCATTCTCCTTCAATCCTCTACTTTCTTTCAAATGTTATTACTAATGAATGTTAGTCACACTCACCTGAAATAAACAGTTTACCAAAAATAGAACCAGAACATTGGCCACAGCCACAAAATTTTTTAGCCTCTCATAACTTGATGTAAATTTGAGTCCAAGTTTTTCTTATGTCTCAAACACCTTTTAAGTGGTAGGAAGAGATCACAGTCCTGAAGACAAGATCAACAATTTGAACATCGTATTTATTGTTGAAAAAGAAAAGGGAGGTTCGTTTCATAAATGGAGAAAGGAAATTTTTTTTTAACTCAACGCATTAAGTCTTTCCAGTCAAAAATAGCTTTCTTAGAAAATTCCCTACTAAACTAGGTCACTGTTCCTTGTTACAGGACAGAGGAAAAAGTACTCGGGCTTCTTGTTTCTGAAGAACAGAGGCTTTTACATTACAAAAAAGTGCGAGTTTTAGCCATAGCTTTTGCACTGATAACCTTCCAGACACAAGCTCATGGCTGGACTATCTTCAGTCTAGAAACAGACAACAGTAGTGCCGTTACTGAAGCACAAAAATATAATTAACACAGTTCCAGTTAATTTTGCTATTAAGAGCCCAGTGGGGAGCAGTGAAAGGGACAAGAGTCCGCTCCTGCCACGTTATATGTGACATTTTGCGAAAGTTCCTGAATGGGCTCATTTGTACGTTGCTACAGGCCCGTGTTTAACAAAACTCTGTGGCTTTCGTGATGGGAAAGGCATCTAATCACAGCTTCAGTGAATGAAACGTTCTCTCCATCTGTGGGACACCACCAGGAACAGCTCCTGCAGGCACTGTCACACCAACAAGCAGGGAAGAGTTCCTCTTACAAATACAGAGGTTAAGCCTCCGTAGCCCTATAGTTGCAGGTCTCCTTGCTAGAATGGCCAATTAATGCAAGACATAATGGAAAAACGTGCAAAATGGCAACAGAATCAGAGAGCAAAATTCTTAATACGCAATGGCCACCAAACCCATTTTTATCAAATGAAGGGAAAAAAATCTAACTGAAAATAGCTTGAAGAGTAGAAGAATAAAAGTGCTACCTGCAGCACTATACACTCAGTAGACTCTGCTAAACAAAACCATTTCTATCAAGAGTTTAAAAACACAACCCATCTCTATTTGACTTCAGTCTCACAGAACTCTGCTTTCACAAAATCTAAATATGAAAAAAAATTGAGTTGATCTGCTTTCTCTCTCACCCAGGGAACAGTTCTGAAGATTAATGTCTTCCTTAGTGAAATTCTTCTTCCTGCCTTTTCTGTTCATTCTACTCTCACTTAAAACATTAGAAACATATACACAAATATTTATCATTACTTCCTGTGCATTATTATAAATATGCACAACTTTACATTCAGAGGCACTGAATTGTTGGTCCAAAATATAATTGCCAAACACTCCATTGCAAGATAATATTAAAGAGCCCAACTAATGCTAAAGAACAACAAAGTAGGGAGACATCTTATTTAAATGAATACATTTGCACAGCTTTTATTCACTCAATGACATGTGCAGCCTTTGAGCTAAAATAGCCAAAATATTCAAGAAAGAGAATACAGTTCTTTGCGAAGCAGACTCATGCACTTCAGTGTCTGGTTAACTGGTTAATTTTCATTTTCTTCAGTTCACTTAACGGTGGGAAGAGAGAGACCAGGAGAAGAGAGATACATGAGAACAACAACAGCAATAAAGCAATAAAAAATAAAAGTAATTGCTTCTCTTTGAACACGGTATAACATCTTCTCAGGAAAAAAAGGAGGAGTGCTTCAAAGTGTCTTGGGATGCAACATGAGTTTTTAAATGGCACTTCATTTGCCTATTTTCATGGTCCCGCACACAATTCTATTTACTGAAATGAATCCTCCCACTTGAACTTTATCTCAGAGTCTTATGAAAGAAGTTCATAATCCTCTGCAGTGATATTTTACAAATCAGGAATGAAGAAGGGTTTAGCTGAAGTTACATTACAAAAAATTAGCAGTTTTGTATGCATTTCATCCGCTTTCATCTAAATTCTTTTCTCTTCCATCTTAACGTTACGGTTCAAGACTGCGTTTGGAATCGGCAGACGCTGCCCACTGGAACGAGTCGGGCTGGCAGCTCTCCCTAGCCGGATACGGCAGAAACAGCCCCAGAAGGAGCAGCAGGGTGTTTCGTGAGCGGCAGGTGACAGCAGCACCAGCGAAGGAAGGTTGAGCCCACGGCAGGAGAGTGCCGGGAGTCCTGCTGCAGTATAAAACGCTGCGCTGTGTCCCAGCGCAGGTTACTTCTTCCATGACTATGTGGCCTCATACGTTACAGTTTTTCTCCCAGAGTCCTCCAGATATGCATTGAAACACACCGCATTGACCATGATCTGAGCAGATTAATTCATGATCTTAAGACGCCTATCAGATTTCATAATTGCCTTTGAAAAAAAAAAAAAAAAAAAAACGCGACAAGAGTATCTTTTACGGTTGCTGACATTTCTCTGATCCATTCCAGCATTCAATCAGCTGCTGCAAGCATTTATTTCAGGTTTGTTACCCTATAAGAAATAATCACATAATAATGCAACATAGAGTCGGCCAGCAGAAATATCATTTTAAACCCTATAGCAAGCACCAGCATTTCTCACAGAGAAGAAAGTACTACTAGTTTTTTTGCATTCTAGAAAAAAATGACTCAATTCCTGCACTGACAAGAATAAAATAACATAAAAAGACAGCCATGATGAAGTATTCTCAAAAAAAGCATTTACTTTATGTGAGTTTTTAAACTTTTAACTGCATATGCTACGCACCTACAGTTCATACCTGTTGCAACGTAGAAAGAGTCGATGCTGCGGACGAAAAAAGGCTGACTTCCACCATGTTCTGTCAATTAATGTGAAAGTAGTCAAATAGGTCTCCTTAACAAGTTATTTCATATATTTCTTACTAGGTTGAGAAAAGATATGATTATTAGAGAAAAGTCCTAGCAACTGAAGCCATTTGGAACACCACATGAAAAACAGTATTTAAGAAGAATACTACTTTGTTTGGAGGTGCAGGATTCTGCCTTTCAGTTGCAAAAATTCTGTGGGAACATTTGCTTGAAATGTTCCTTCAAACTGTAATAGCCAAAATACACATATGCGTTGCATTTAGGTATTGTATTTACATATATATACACATATAAATGTATATCTGTTCATATTTTAGAAACAGCTGTGGAAGTCTCCTGCTGTAGCTCTAGTTTTCCCTCTCTGACACACACCATAAAACTGAGAATATTGTTACTTCCTGATCTATCATTTCATATTTAGTTTTTCTGCAGAGATAATTCAAAATGATTGACAAGAATTCAGTTACCATTTCCATTGCATGAAATGCACAGAAGCCACTTTGCACTCCATCACACTTCCCAGTGCGCAGCATAGCAAAGAAGAAACGCTTTTCAGCGGGATTCATAGGTCAAGCCCAGGAGGAAGAGAAAAGCTGTCAACTAACTACTAAAACCAGCCAAAACTGGTCTATGCGATACACACCCTTCTACTCCTACCCTGCCCCAGCAGGCCGGGGCAAAGCTCGGTGCCGGAGACACCGCAGAGCCAGCAGCGGCGGCTGGTGCAGGGATGCGCCGTGGCGTGCGCCCACGACCCGGCGGGGGCCTTCCTGGGGCACGCAGGTCGGCGGGAGCAGGGGGCCGCGCGGGTGCCCATGCGGCTGGGGCACCCGGTGGGTGTGCAAGCTGGGAGCCCGCGCCCCGGGAGAGGGGCTGCACCTGCCACCCACACGGCCTGGGGCACCGGCTGCACCCAACTGTGCTGTCTGTGCAACTGCAGCTTTTGGGGGTGAGTTACAAAGGGATGTTTAGAGAATTGCATTGGTATGTTAAGGCTCTGTTATGCCTAGTAGTGTGTGTTTTATCCATTGTGTTGCTCATATTGACCCTGCTTACCTAGTTCACTAGTTGCTGGTTAATTACGTGTCGTTAATAAACGAATAAACCACTTCAATACCGATTTGATTCAAACTATGTTGACTGAGCAGTTTTTCCCTGCAAGGGTAAGAATCGAAGAAGGACTCAGAATGACACAGAAGAAGCGGAAATGGAAAGAATGAACTGTGGGTAGAAGAGGAATAAGACACATGAGAGACTGAGAAAACTGGAAAAGGAAAAAAAAAAAAAAAGAGGTATATGTGTACCTACCTGTCACAGCTACAACTATCATAACCTGGAACATGCATGCTGTAGCCTGTCCCTAGCACAACCATCACCTTTACCTAATGGTTAACCCATGTTTCCCTCCAGCACAGCGAAAAAGCTAAGCAACTGTTCCAAACCATGGCACACTGCATTGTCAAGTACATGCAGCATACTTTAAGGTATCACCTGATATAAAAATTTGGAGTCTAGTAGGAAGATCGGCTAAATTAGTTACAAAAGTATGGGTACATAGTCCCACCGCAACAAATATAAAAGACAGATATTGGATTTGGTGAACACCTGACAGCCTTGTTGCTGCAGATCTCAAATATGCCCACCCTATGCCAGCAGAAAAAAAAAAAAAGTGCTAAACATGCACATGCCATACCTGTCACGGGAGCCATCTATTTTGCATCCTGGTCACGAGCAAGACATTCTAATCTACGGCAAATCTTTCATTTCTAGAAATTGCTGCTGCAACAGAGGAGACAGCAATAAGCTTTAATATTGCCTTTTGAACTCTACAGTTTCTCCAATGCTATTTTCTCTAGGTTTTTTTTTTTTTAAACTGAAAAATCCCAATTAAAAATGCTTTTGGCAGAAAGAAAACACTCATATTTAGCATTTTGCCCCAAACAACATATAAGAGTAAATCAACAAACAAACTGAAAAAATTCCAAGACCATAACTTGAAATCCTGATAACAACATAACAACTCATACACAAAGAACGACATGAGAAAGACCCTGGGGGAGAGGGGGAGGGAGAACTTTTTCCTCAAAACATGAGAGGCTACATAGAGCATCTAGCTACTGCTAGAATAGCATAATCTTACCCTCCAGCTGAACTCTCCCTTTTTCTCTCTGTTCTAAAATTGCATTGGTTGCTTTGCTAAAAATATACTTCAAAGTCGTCATAGTTGTTGGTCCTGGCTCGTCTTTTTCTGCCTCTGAGAGTAGCTACAGGAATGGATCACTGCAATTAGACTCTGGTGACTCCAAGAGACAGTTCATTCTTTTAGTTACAGAAAGGAACATACAAAAATGAGCCAGAGAGGAAAAAAAACAAAGCAAGACAACTGACTCTGAATATGGAGAAAACTACAAAAAATAAAGAGACGGCTATGGGCTTATTGCCAAAATCTCTAACTACAAAGAGGTGCAATACAATGCAGCTAAGGACAGCTTTTCCAAGAGCAGAAAGACAGACCCGTGTGTGCAAAATGCAAGCAAGAATTATTCTGTGCATGCACTAGTTGAATGGGAAGATTTATAAGGCAGGCAATATCCTCTATTAGACCAACACAGCAAGGAAAAATACAGAGAGCTTCTAAACCCCTCGCACAGTAAAGTTTGTCAGCTCTTCTCCATCCTAAAAGATCTCCCTCAGGAACAAGCATTTCTTGTTCTCCAGTCCAGATTCTCCCTTTTGTGTTTTCATATTAAGGCTCCTCGTTAGAGTCCCCAGATATTCCTAAACAACTCTTCCTTATTGGTATTTTCAGCCCTTATTTAGTCAAACCCTACATATTAGGTTTTTCTTCCCTTTCAATGGCATGACAGTTTTCCATAGTCTTCTCTGTAAGAAGACCTGATTTGCCAAATTTTTTTGGTAATAAGGCACACAAGTTTGTATTATTTGCCGGTGCCAGAAGGTATCAACAAACAGTTCCTCTTTCGATAGAGCCTGCAGAAGGTGAACTTTCAGGCCCTGGATTATTGGAACAATGAGCCAAAGGGCCCCGGGACACAGTAAACAGCACTCGGAAGCCAGAGAGGCAATCGACAGTGGCTGGATTTCAAGGGAAAGTGACAGGCGTTTAAAATCAATTGGTATTTTCTGTTTCTGTTTGCTTGGAATGCATTTTTCTCCTCTCACTGGTCTTTTTTGCATTTTTTCTTTCATGCTGCAGCACCCCCACAACGCTCACAGACAGAAGTGAGGACTTCCACAGAAGCCCTTATGTATTGATAACATCTGCTCCCATGAAAAGAGGGCTAGGGGATCAAACTGCATTGCAAACAGTCTCGTAAGTATTCCTCATACCGCTCTACCAGTGATAATCCCAACAAAAACAAAACCAGCATCTTCTCCAGGTGTGGCCAGACTACAGAAAACAAGCATCCTACTTATCACTCACAGAGTAGTACTTGAATGGCAATGCATTTTCCAGAGCATGATTAAATGTTTCATTGGATAACTTCCTGTGTGGCATATTGATAAGTGGCAGCAGGCCCTTAACTGCAGCACTGCCCATAACCATCTAACCAGCTTAGAGCTCAGGGCTACATATTGAGACATACGGAGAGATGAAAGAAAGCACAAATACTCCACGTGGGATGCAGCCTTCTTAATAATAAGTGTCCACCATAGGATGCAACTACCTGATCGCTAGATGTCAAGGCATCCGTTAAAGTCAACGGAAGGAAGTCTAGGAAGTCAGTGTAGTTCATGTAGCTTAGGGCACAATGTATCTGACCACGTGCAGGGTGAGGCAAATCACACCTTAAACACTACTGACCCTAATGAGCACATCTGCACTAATTCACATATAGACCCCTGAAGTCAGGTGACTCGAATCATGTCTTAGCAGACCAGAATTTTTTCTGTTTGACTGAAACTGCTTTTCCAAATGGTTAATCAAAGCCACCTTATCCAGCCAAGAATGTGTTTTAAGCTGTTTGTCTTCCAGAACAGCAGGGCAATATTGAGCATTTTGGATCCAAAAATAACATGCCTCACAATTTGATAAATGCCCCCAAATGCTTAACCCTGAAAGTAGAACATAAGGCATGTCTCTTTGAGACCATCTGATGTAACAATCAAAGCAGTTAGGTCCGTTAGCTTGCAAGAGCCTATAGAGAACATCACAAACTAACTGGAGTCAAAATACATTCATTTATTTTGTTCTGCATGGCCAAAATTCATTCCACATACCTACAAGCACCCAGGTTAAGAGAATAGCCTCCTCCAGGCTTTTCTCCATAAACAAATGGAGACAGGTAGCTCCAAAGGGAGACTTGGCTCCACCTAAGATTTGATTTGTTCTTTGGATGTGCCTAGCTCTCACCAGAGATTATGAAGAAAACCAAGGTACCACAACTACCCTCTTGGCTCACAAACTTCAGTTAGACCTCAATGAGTCTCAGTAAAGAAAACGTGCACAATTTAAGGTTGTATGTATAGAGACTTCCTCCCCACCCTCCGCTTCACTCCCCCTTATTCCCCCTGCAAAAAAACCCACAAACACAATAACTACGAAACAACAGAATGGTTGACACTTACAACATGAGTTACCGTGGCTCTGCTATTGGAGCCTGTCCATTTTCTTTTCCTACCTTGGGGATCAAGAATTGCATCTCAGTATTCTTATTGTAAGGATGGAGAAACCAACCTTTTCTTTTGCTATGAAACAACGAACACCAACTCTAAAGCGTACGGTACCCTGGCAGATTGTGTTTTGTATTTCAGGGAGTCCAGCGCAACATTTTCCTCATTCATTACTAGTAATCAAGCACTTGAAAGCAAATGAGAGAAGGTGCAGAGCTAAATACTGATTTGGAAAGAGGAGATGTAATCAAAATAATACAATTCTTGTCTCAGGTTTTACATATGATTTCTCAGCTCTGAGGAACAGAATAATTGATGCATGATATGTATAACTAACATTAAACAGTAAAGAAGGCTCAGAAAGTCGATCATCAATGGAAATAAACTTTGACTGAAGAAGAGCTAATATTAACTCTTCATAAAAAGCAATGAAAACACTCAACAACAACAGAAGAAAGTGACAGATATGCATTAACTTAATACAGAAAATCCAGTATCATTGAATGATGCACTGGGCATGCTATTCTAAAAGGTAACTATAATCTTATGGATGATTATATTATTAAGGGGTGATAATACTGACATTTGAGGAACACCAAGTAAGGAGAGATGAATCAAATGGCATGAGTATGCTCCCCATTAATCCTGCAAAACTCGCAAGGCTTATTCTAAAGTGATAATAATCAAACAGAAACAGGCACAGTAAAGAAAAAATTCTTAAGTACAAATTGCCATGAGATGAACAGAAAACAAGGCACAGAAAAATAATGTTTCCAAGAATGGGTAAGTGATCTCTACAGAACCACAGTTTTACTATCCTAGTTCTAGATGATGCAACCAGAAACTTCTCTTATGTCCCAAATTAGCTTCCATCTACTGGTGTTGGACCTCTCAGTGAGCAGGGTCTAAAAAGATAAATCTGACTAACCTACTCCTGCTACCTCTAAATTAGCAGCCAAAGTGTGTTCATAACACATTCACAACAAACAAGCCTACACATTACCCAGAAAGTTTTATCATGTTAACAATTCCAGGTTCTAAATCAAACATGCAACAACTAAACTGAAACCGCATTATCAGAAAGTAACACTTCAAAGAACTCATGCTCTATATGAAACCTAAATTATTTTCTCAGCATATGAAAGTCATCAGGATTGCAGTCATGCAAGCAGAAAATGGTATCATGATTTACATTTTAACACATTTCAGTTATTTATAGCTATTTTGTAGGGTGTAAAAGTGACTAAAAATATAAATTTTACCCAGGATTTTACTACATAAGGAAACCTGATTTGAGCTAGCCTTATAGCTGTCACAATAGAGTTAACAAAATGGTAGCTTATTTGAGCTATGCAACAAATTTTTTTTCTTCTATATATATAACTATACAGACACCTTCACATCCTACAGAAGTAGTGTTTCACAGGCTAAATAAAAAAAAATTTATCTGATTTTATTAAATTACAAAGAGACCCAGTTTCATAGATAACAGATTTACCTCTCCCACAGTAAAAACAATGCCTTAGCAGATGGCTTAAAAGACTCCAATGCTACTGCCAAAGTACTTCAGAATGAGACATATTATCACACATTTGGTGTAAGGTTGTGTTATTTAATTAAAACAATAAACAACTACCTGCAAAGAAACAAACTGTAAATTATATAACAAAAAACACAGTATGAATAAATAGAAAATATATACTGGGACATTGTTATACGCCAACGCTTTACACTTAGTGTGATAAAGCTTGGAAAGTATGTACAATTATTTTAGTTAGTCTTAGTAAACTTGGAAGATAACCAAGATAAAGTTGCATCACAACTGTCTGCAATAAATTATAAGTTTCAAGTTACACCGCTCCTAGTCTGGCATCAAATATTTTATATTAACAGGCCTAAATGCTCCCACTGAAGAGAAAAATACTTGCAAGCCCTCAAATGTTATAGAGTAAAATTTCTATTTTCCTGAAAAATATTTCAACTGCACATCCAAGCAGACTGAAAGATATCCTTGACTTCCAAAGGGGCAAGGCATCCTTTTACAAGCTGAAGACAAAATAGTAACAGGTTTTCATGAACAGATCCAAATCCTTACCTTTCTGTAGACAATCATATTGGGAGAACTCTCCTCTGGGTCAGCAGTTTCCACGTTACTTTGATCACCGGACGCCTGGGCCATGTTCACCTCTTGCTGCTCAGCCTGCAAATATGGGAGTAGAAATCAGGGTCACTCCAGGCTGCAGAGGACTGTGGCAAGACACATCACAAGTTGTAATGTAGACAAACAGAAGAGGAAGGTACAGAAGAAAGCACACTCTGGACTGTATCTGATGTGGGATTTTATTGCACACATTCAGAGGCTATCTCAATTTTCGTCTGACCATAAAATGCTTTGATGTTACTCGTCTAAAGCATGATGCCTAAAGAGTAAGAAACAATTGCATACAATTTTAGTTCGAGTATACATACACACAAACGCTTCTTCTCCCCTTTTAAATAAAGGGCAGATTAACACTTCGCACACTTTCTTTTCTCATTATAAGGCACAAATGGCTCCTTATGGGAGCTTTTTATGTGCTAGACAGATCAAAAGCCAAAACAGGAAAAAAGCTTACTTTTTCTGAGTTAAATCTCAATGAAACCAGTAGGTGCAACAGACTGTCACGCACATTGCCATTTGCACTAAAGGTATATAGAAGCCTATTCTGAATTAAGAACTTACACGGGTGCAGGTTCGCACTGGGCACTGTTTTGAACACAAGGATGAGCTAAGACTATCTGAGGGAGGAAGAGAAGAGCAGAGAGCAAGAGAGGTGAGGAAGCTCCATGAACAGTCAGGGAAGAAGGAACTAGGAGGGAGATTTTCTGGGGGTCCTGAAGGCCAGTGCAGAGCTGGCACAGCTGGTTCTTACACCTGGTTCTTACAGCTGCTTCTCCACAGCTTCTGGCACAGGGTAGAAGGTGGGCACAGGCTTTGCCCTCGCCTCCTCCAGCACCAGCCTGGCCCCAGGAGAACTGGGGTTGCCTTTTGACACTCAGAGCAGTCTCCTGGACTCAGAGCAGCCTCCCTGGTTCCTCTGAGTGGGAACCAGGGAGGCATAACTCGTCGTTGGTTTTCCTCTCCTCTTAATTAGATGCTTTCACTAAGCTCAGAAAGAGTCTGCTGAGCACTTTTCCTGCCATCCCTCAGACCTTTGTAATCCAGCAGGGAAAGAGAGGACAGAGGAAGCAGCATTGCTCACCTCTTCTCGTGATACAGCCAAGAAGAAACAGCAAAGCAACTGGCTAAGGAGTATTATTCATAATACTCCTTAACCTGAACTGTCTTCTGAAGGCACAGGAGAAGCAGTGCCTTACAGTAGTGGGTCACACCACTGGGTGGGCCAGGCACAGAAGAAGTGGCGCCCTAGTAGCAGTTCACACCAGGCTTGAGTCCAAAGTATTAGTTTAAAAACAATAATAATAATAAGGATATGTCTCAGGGAGGACACTTGAAATTCTAAGTCAAGTGCTACTTTTTAAAATTGCCTGCCAAGAGCACATGTTTGACAAGTTACACCTTAGATTAGATGCTGTGGAGTCATGTCATAATCTTTAACAGCCTAAGAAGTGACATTGACTCTTACAGACCCTAGTATTAGAGCTGTTTGAGAAATAGAATTTCTTCTGCATTGAAAGTATTGAAATTTCCCATCTCAACATATTTTATTAAAATTTGGGACCAAAAAAAGTCAAAATATGTTCACACATAGCGATGCATTATCTACAGATACGTTCCTAAAAAACAGTTGACCTCCAACCACCTCCCTTATTCAAGAAAGAAAGAGGCTTTTCTGTTCCTTTCCACACGTTCACTTTTCACATTCCTGTAGGCTGCAGGAGACAAACTGCCCCAGTGTGTAATATACATACATTGTTTATAATTATTTGTGTAATATAGCCCCAAATCATTCTAGCTGTCAGCTGTCTCCTAAGTAGCAGAAAAGCACTAGAACCAGACAAGGGTACCACATCCCAGCTCTGTCTTCTCCCAACAGTGAAAAAGCCACTGTGACATTGCATCCTCCAAAGAAGCCAGAAGCAGCTAAGATACCTCTTTATGCAAAAGCAAGATGTAACAAATGGACCAAGGATGAATAATCCAGATTCCTTCATTACTCTCTTTTTATAAAACACATATGCACACACATGAATATGTGCACAAATGAATACACACAGATTTTGTAATTCAATAATACACTTCCAGCTCAAATCAAACAATGCATAGATCATCTTTCATAGGCATGTTCAGACCAATTTAGGCATAAAATTTTACACTTAAATGTCATCAATTAATTTTAATTAAAGTTTTTCTAAATTACTCTCTATTCCCATGTCTTTCTGGAAGCCCAAACATTGCACTGTTGTGCCAAGTAACAAGCTAAACAGGAAATGGACTAATTTCTCTATGCAAAAGGATTAGATGCAAAAAATTTAAAATAGCACAAATGGCAAAGGCATTTTAGAGCCGTAGCATTTTTGAATGATTTAAGCTAATGTGCATTTCACAACATTTCTGAGTATAACTTTTTGAAGTCAATACAAGTCAAAGCAGAGTTGAGTGTACTTCAAGTCACCTGACTCTCAACTTTACCTGTAGCATACATGATCATGTTTACCCCTAGCATATTACATCTCAGATTTTCCTTTAATGTATACATATATAGTTAACTTTTAATTGAGCAATGGCCCTTTAAAGACATTTCCAATTTCTTGTCAAAAAGCCTTCTGCAGCATTACTCAGCTGTGCTTCACACTCATTTCATTATTCACTTTGAATGTTCACATTTACAGCTTGTTTCGTCGTCATTGTGCTCCGTAAACTCACTTGATCTTTCCTGATACTTCAGGATTGCTCCCGTAGTGTATCCTGAAGCTTTTCATCTACTTCAGCACGACAAGACAGAAACATCTTGTACCACATACAAGAGTGGTTTTCACACTGCTTACGGTGACATCAAGGGAACCACAGACTACCTCCAAAGATTCACAAGAAGTAACTAGAACCTGCTATCAGAAGACAGAAATTTGGGAAAGCACCTTTAGCCTGGGCTGGGGACAAGGCCTGGCATAGGCCCGAGGTCCACCCAGGAGAGCTGGGCCCAGGGGGCTCTCGGGATTTGTCAGGGCTCTGACAGTTTCCAAAGTTGCTTTTATTTCTTTTAGACTGCTCGTTTTATTCACCAAATCCTTTCTTAGATGTTTTTCTTATTCTAGCAGGAAAAAAATAAAAAAAGACCACAGAGAAAAAATAAGAAAGCAAAAGCCTGGGCATGCTCTTGGCTCTTCAAGATGAGGAGTACAGTCCCTATGAAGCCCCGTTACATCTGTGCTTCTTAGCATATTCATAAACTGCAAGCTGAACGAAGCCAGGCACCCGGTGATGCTGGAGTGTCTCTCCGTGCTCCTGCTGCGCTAAGGACTGGGTTCAAGCCAATTCTCAGATATTCTCACTGCTAGCCCGAGGACAGCGACATTGACTGAACACTCAATGAATGCAGACTAAACGCCATTCAGGCGGCAGCAATGCTTCTAACTTAACAGCAATATCATCATACTCTCAAGGAAGTATCACTTCGTCTCTGACTGGGAGACAAATCACCAGAGGAAAGAAAGGAGAGCACAGACGTTGGGTGGCAAAGATGCAGGCTACCTGGTGTGAAGAGAAAAATAAGGCTGCTCACATATAAGCCTTTTACCACACTATGTTAATGTCTTGCAACTACACAGGTCAGAGGAGGAGCTTCAAATACTGCTTTGTCGATTAAAGGGTTCTGATATTATTTTGTGGCCAACGTAGAACTGACAACAAAAAGTGGGGGGTATTTCCAAGTAAATTCATACTTTTCATTTTGGGTTATGGTGTCATTCAATTACTCCTTTCAGGACAATTAGTATCCTCCTTCTCTCAGACTACCAACACAGCTTAAAGAAATCTGTTCTTTCGTATGATGTTCAGTTCAGTTCTTCCTATGTAACCCAAGCATAATTTCTGTGAATGCATCTGAAAAAGCGCAGGGTGTCCTTTCTAGGTTGTCCTGCCCACTTGAGTAGCAACTCAAGCAATATGATGTTATTACAGAAGACCTCAACTGACTTGCAAACTGGAATGGTTGATATATGACTGCTTTATTTAAAAGAACTTTAAATGTATTTACATATAAGATACAGAAGTCCAACTGATAGTAACTCTGGGGGGGGATCATAAAGTCCATGTTCGACAATTCACCCTGCTTTGACAAAGTAGGCTGCCAGATAACACACCTGGACATTATATGTGACCATTTTCAATATCTACCAATTGCAGCAGCTATGTTCTTTAAATATAACTGCTTTCCATGGCTTCTATGCAACAAGGAAAAAATCTGATGCTCAAATGCCCAGTACTCAAGTGGTAGCAGAATACAGTGATATATCTGACACCCAGGTTCAATAAAGATTAGATGTTAATTGATTACAGCAAGTACTGGAGAGGCAACAGCAGCAGAGGAAACAAAGCCTTGGCAGAAATTGAACTTGGCATTCATTGTACTGTTTTGGTGGATGGATTGTTTATTTTTCACATCCATATATTTTCCCATCCTCTACCATATATTTTAAAAGAGCAGAATTAAAGACAGGATGACCAAGGGAACAGATAATAGCACACGAACGATTCACTTCTACCTTACCTGTCTTCATCCAGCCAACACAGGTGATGACTCTACCAGAAATATCTTAAGCCATATGATGGTTTATGAGTAGCCAGTTAGTGGTCTCATTACAGTCCCAAGTGAACGTATGTCCTTAATTCAAATACCAACATCGAATCTGGCAACTTTCTAGACAGTCTGTTCAGGAGAGTCCCTATAGGCTATATCAGCCAGAAAGATCAAAACTTTTGCTTAGTCTTAACAATTACCCCAGTCAGAGCAGGAATCCACCCCCCTCTCCTCTAGGCTGAATTTTAAAACATTTGGCCTACTACATAGGGAAAGTGTAGGGAGGAAAGAAGGAAAAAAACCACACTGCACTACTAAGGGCAATTTTACAATATCACTCTATTTAAAGGAAAAAAGAAAATAAAGGGAAGGAAAACATAGCCTGGCATTTAAGAATCCTATAATTAACTGTTTCAAGGAATCCTATTGAAATCTATTCTTTCTATACAATTTTTTCCCCTCACTGCCAGCCCCATTTACTCAAGATGCAAGCAGAAAGTCAACCCTGGACATCACTGCACAGGTAAAAAAAAAAAAAAGAATCTGCCCTCTGAGCCTTTCTAAATAAATGTCTTGGGACGCATTAACCAGAAAAGAATCCACCTCATTCTTATGCAGCCTTTTCAGTTCTGGGGGGCTGAGAAGGGTGAAAATAAGCATTTTATTTAGATTTTAAAAATTTTAAAATACTCATGCACAGGTTCCAATTAAGAGCCTGACCAACTATTACCTCAACAGTCCTGTCAGCTGCTTACTCCTGCAGGCAGTTTACCACATTATCAGTGGCTAACACATACCAGCATGCATCTATACATCAGCAATCTAAATACAAATGTATAACTTCAAAAAAATAAATGAAACAAACGGTCCTTGAATTCCACTCTTAGGTTAAAAAGATGTTATTTTCCCATGGCTACTTTTCTGACAATAGCCACGCTTGCAGTTAAATCAAACCCCTCTGCAGCAAAAATGATGAAAATTTAAAACTATTTGCTCTAACGGTTCTCTCTCGCTCTCTATCACACACAAGGAGCAAACCATCAGTCTTCAACATTTAGTTTATGGATAAGATAGCCTATAAAGCCTTAAACTAAAAGCTCAGTAAAAATACTGAGACACAGATGAAAGAGAGGATGCATTTGACTCTTGCTTACAAGCTGTTCCACTCTTTCCTGAGAAATATAATCACACTTGACTAGACAGGCAGCTATTGACAAAATGCAATGAATCATAGCAAGTTTTATCTCCCTCTTATCTGATCAGAGATCCTCAAACTGCTCCCCAAAAACAGAAGTGGCAAAGCAATATAGATCCCATATGTTAAAAAAGGATCAGTAAACTCCTTTAACTGGAACGGCCAATATTAAAAAAAAAAGCTTCAAAAAGCAAATAAGTTTGTGCACAGTTCACCTCTTCACAATTTCTCATACTGGAGTTTAATAACAAAAGTTCAAAGACAACATCCTTGACATTTTCATGCATTAAATACGTTATGCATGAAAATGCATAAATACATATTTAATCTCTGCATATATGCAAATTCAGTCAAATAGCTAAGCAGTATATTAATAGCTTTCCATTATTGTTCTAAAACAGCTTGACTACTGTAAGAAAAGCCTACTGTAAACAAGACTACTGTAAGAATGCTATTTCCAAGGCACTCGGAACCCTGTATGCTTCATAGAAATTCTCTCACCTAAGACTCATTATAAACTGGGCTCCGGAGGTAACAGACAAGAGAAAAAATGCAAAGTTAAGCGGTATTTTCAAAATTTCTCCTAAGTTTAACAAACTAATATGACGTGATATTTGGACTCGTATCTTGTATTTTAGTAAATAATTTGTAAAATGAATAACCAAAATTGAAAGTGCTGAGCATTTCTAGCATGTTCGAGTTAAAATGAGAAAGTTTACCTGAGTAATAAGCACAAATTTAATCCCAGAAAACAGAATCTACTACATGAATCCCCATGTAAATATCAGTCAGCACTGCCTGACTGAAATACAATTTTGGGTAATAATAAATGGAAATACCTTTGCCCTATATAATTAATATATTTCAAGAGTAGCTTAGCATTGACATGTAGTGCTAATGTCAGAACATGAAAGATTTGCAGCTTTAGCACACAATCTTAGAGTGAAAAAATAGTTTCATGGTATTAATGTTTAGCTAGCTTCATTCTAATTAGTAAAATACATCTACACTACGTGACTTTTCGTACGCCTGAGAAACCATATAACTGCATGCCTTGCTGAACTGATAAATTATCTAATAGGAAAAATCCTCACCTGGTTTGCTAGAATATTTAGATCCAGTATATCATGTTATTAAAATGACAGGTGGGAATAGACAGGAACAAATAATCAGTTAATTTTAATTCAATTAGTCACCATTAATATTAAATTGATAGTTCACATCCACTACCAAACTCTCCCTAGAATTGCACTGGGAAGAAAGAAACCTGTACCTTTCCACCCTCTTCTGGGTAACTACTACTTTTTTAAACTAGGACCTAGGCATGCCAAGCAGCATGCGTATACTAGAGTTCAACATACAGCATATTGTAAAAGTTATCCCTTGAACCAAAGCAAACATGCCAAGCAGAGGATGCTCAGGCCTGACCTGGGCTACGCAGTCTGGTTTTAACTGGTGTGGTACAGCGGGAACATCACTGAATTCCTCTACTCTGCTTTCAAAAATAGTTTTCTAAATCCGTATGAGTACTGAAATGACTTCCTAAACAGGAACCAAATATGAAGCGATACAACTGCTGAATAAGAGAAGAGCCTGAAACACTGGCGTGGAGGTAAGAACTCTGCCATCTCATCCAGTAACCCACGGGCAAGGAGCGGAAAATGCTGGGCGTTAACGCTCCGCATTGCTGACCACTGACTCTGCAACACAAGATCCTGCAAGCACATTCCCCTCCTGAAGCAGGTGTTCAGGAGGATGTAAGTGCTAGTGAAAGAGAGACTGGGGACCCCCGCGTAGGGAGCCACATCACACCTAGCAGTGACAGGTCTCACGGAGCTCCACTGCTACAGGAAAGTGAGTTTATCTCTGATCAGTGAAGTCTGGTTCCTGAAGCATATAAAAACCCTTCCAGTGACTGTTTTGGTCGTCAAGCTACAACTGAAAGAAGTTACTCTGAAAACACTTTCCCAGTGGAAGATCATCCCTGGACGATCAAGCCCCTCCTTGCAACTTGCATGTGCTGAACGCTGCTGTACTGTCAACATAATCAGTCTGCTGCTGTTTATAAGGAACAAAGTATAAACATTTCCCGCAAGTGCACTTAATATTAGATTATTTGCCAAATGACTTCCCCTTCGTTTATGAGAAAGAGGTTTCATTTTATGCTAGGAAAATTCATTGATTCTTGAGGAATCCATTCCTTCTCTTTCTGATGTACCAGCTCACAGGGAGCTTCACAATAAAGTACTGGCAGTTCAGCACTTTTGTGGCCATGCCACGGAGCAGGAGGAAAGAAAAGTGCATGTCTAGGCATGGAAATGGCAGAGACTCTTTTACCTCATCATGCCAGAGTAGGAAGAAAGGACCTAGGTTCTGGGCCACTTCCTTTTCGGTCTCTTAAGGATACTGATGGATTCTGATGGAGACTGGAATGTTCAGTTTCTACTATCCTTACACACTTTTCCTCAAGGCAGAATCTCCTTACATACATGTAATTTTTAAGTGCATCCTGTGAAAAGCTAGCCTCAAGACATCTTGCTGTGTTCCTAAGGGTATGTCCACATTTCCATACAGCATTGGGCAGGGGGCAAGCTCTGAGCTCCTGGTCGTCCACACTGCTTAGTTTTTAGCTCACTTGCTGGCTCTCCTCTGGAGAGCTCCAGCTGTCCATCTCCAAATTGGTATCTGGGCAAAGGTCTGGGGACACAGCTCTCTCCTATGATCACCCCCAAGAGTCTGTATGGATAAGCCTACCCAAGATTTGGCTCCCTGTATCTTATCTATTTGTCCATTAGTCTCCCAATAGGTTCTGCAACCTCAAACACTCTCACACTGTGTCCCAAGTCATGCGATGCATAATCTCACCATTTGGGTGGGATGCAAAACATTGTCACATTTTTTAAACGCTGTAATTGGAAAAACACGCATAATGATCATTATATCTTCAGGCCATAGAGGTACCATGCGGTACCCAGAGGAAATCCCCAGGCAAGCATATGCAGTATGGACACGGACATCTATTTCAGAGTGAGCAAGCCCTGGGACATGAGGTGATCCAAGCCACGTGACTTCCCACATATAGACATAGCCTATAAGTTTAAATTCAGTCTTCCACGTAATGGTAATGTGAGCAGCTGGTTTCTTCCTCTTCTCCAAACACCAGCTGTTCCAAATTACATACGTGCTTCATTACAAGAAGGAAAATTCAATGTGCGGTGGTCTGAACGGAACACTGCTAACCAGGAAGCCCCAAGGTCTCATACTACCTCCAAAATGGATCTACTCTGTAGTCTAGAGCTCTTTTTCCTCTACATCTGTGATAAAATGGTGGTACTCACCCTGTCACTTAACTGTATAATGAATGACACTAGCAGTAAGTTTTAAGGATGTTGGAACTGGAACAACAGTTCCAGTTGTTCCAGCAATGTTATCCTCAGGTGACCTGTCTCAGTTACCTGTGAGAAGATCACATTGCTCCTTGATTAGTCATCAGAGATGATGGACCTTCCCCAGGAAGCCACACCCAATTTTGATTCTACACCTGTACAGCATTTTGAAATCTGCAATTATTTTTTAGAATGGTGAAAACATTCTCTACAGCCATATATTACATTCCATAAATCAAGGGGTTGAAAACAAGCTAAAGTAACTGTCCCAGCATCCCAGCTGACTAGATTCCAAGATGCCTGAAACCTAACTAGTAAGCCTTACATTCTTTTTTTTTTTTTTTTTAAAAAAGAGGAAAATGCACTACCTGCTTTCTTTTCTGTCCACCTAAGGTGCGCTAGAAGCATTGCTGACTTAAAAAGAAGACTTTTCCCACTTTCAGAGTTTTCAATCTATTATTTGACAGCAGCTAAACAAGGACAGCAAGCCAATCAAAAGAAAAAAGGAACGGGGATGGATGGAGGTGAATATCGATACGCAAAGTGCTTATTAACAAGGCAGATTTTTCCCTTTATGAAATCAATTTTTAGAATGGGCATTTATGTACCAAATTTACTTTTGGTGTAATGGGCCAGAATGATGATATACCAAGGAAGAAATTGGCTGCAATATATCCAACCATCTTCCCGAGAATTCAGAACAAACAGCAAGAGCTCTTGGCAAGACTCTGTGCCAATAGACCATTACCAGACTAAAGAGAATGTAATAGCAAAGATATGCTGAATGTTTGACTGAAATAAATAACAGCGCTATCTGAATTCAGAAATGCAAAGAGATAGATATAACCCTACCTTAAACTTCATCTGAACTGGCAATCCCTAATTATTGCAGTATTTTTGAAGTGCTATCTGTCTGCAAGGGGCAGCTGCAAAGGAAAGAGCTGAAGTTGTATTTTACTGTTTTGCAACAATGCCAACTTACTGGCCAAAATCATTCCCTGTGGGAAATCAAATGAGTAACTGCACTGATGATATACAGCCTGAGGGCTGAGTTCTAATCCTTTCTCAAATATAAACCCCCTCTTTGAAAAGCTATCTTTCTTGGATTAGTCAAGCTGTTTTAAGAGCATCCTGCTCAGGAAGTTTTTCCATCAAAAAAAAAGATGGAATTTTCCTTTTCTGTGAGTGTGCCTCATACTTTGTGCACCATGAAAAATATTAATTGTAAATGTAGCAAGCTACTTCTGATGGATGGACTACATCTTCTATTTTACACTAAAACTAGTAACTTAAGAACCACTGAAGAAAATTGATATAAAAAAAGAGAGAGAGAGAGAGAGAGAGAGAGAAGGCACAAACTAACAGATGCTCTAATATGAGCTGACAAGAAGATCAAAATATTAAAATAAGAAAATATAGGTTCCAGTACCTGTTAGATTCCAAATTTAGAATTACTCTGCATAAACTCCCTGTGCCAAAGGGAGCTTGCTAAATTTCCTTCAAGTAATCTAATGCAAGCTGATATAACAACCAATCCACCACTGCGCTGAGCACTGACTGCACCTTCTCATTTAAAAAAAAAAAAAAAAAAAAAACCCACACCACACACACACAAAGCGCTTAGCGTTCTTGCTGTTTGTTCATTCTCAAAAGGATGGAAAACTGCAAGTGCCTTGTAATCAAATAACATGGGAAATTTACTACCCAAATTTGGGACCTAGTAATACCTCTGGTGCAAATGAGCACAGCTGGTGGCATTCCACCTACTTCAAGGACATTATACAATAATGTATGATTTTACTGACCTGTTGTTTATTTCAGCAACTTAAAGCTTTTACAGATGCAAATTAAAGGCAAATCACTTCAGTGAATACAATTTCAAAAGCATCTAAGCCACTTCTGAATTAGCTCACTCAAGTTCACACACCCACACAGTTCAGCGCACTCCACAAAACCCACTGCGGTGGTTAGGCTATGCTGAACTCTACAACACCACAGCTAGAATACTTTAAATACCAATATATACTATGTACATTATAAATACTACTATATTTTACTACTACTGCTGCTACTATACTATAAATATTCCTATAAAGACAATTCCTTTATTCAAGATAGTATGTGTCTATGCCAGACTGCAGTTACACTAGTGAAGGCATAATCTATAACTAATTGCTCATCTGTGGCGGAGGCAAATATTATTTTCTTTTACAAAACATTAAACTAAATCACAAGGAAATTAAATGCCTTCCCCACACTTGCATAATGGATGACAGAACAATAAATTGAATGTATAAAGCCTGACTATCAAACCATTAGTTATTATTTGCTCAACACACATATCCCCATAGCATAGTAGGTCTACATTAATCAATCTGAGGAGCTTATAACCACCCTGTGAACCTCTCATCACTGATGCCAGGCTCTATAAGTACAATGAGAAAGAAGAAATGTCATCCCAAATCACTTATTTGTAATTCCCTTCAATTGAGGATTCCTGGCAAAAATATAGCACACATTCCTCTTCACTGCCTAAATACTTCAAGGTCCCCACCACTCACAGACAGGCTAAGTGAAGTAGCTGAGTCGTATTTTCCTGCTGCTGAGTGAAGGATCAGATAGTTGTTTCCAACATGACAATGCAAAGCTCCTGGGACATCAACACGTCAGAACCTTATTGCTCACTGAACTTTCAATCTACCTCTCTCTCCACATCCCTTACCACCAACACAGACATTTAAAAAAATAGCAATGGATCTGATGCAGCGCAAGCGGGTAGCAGCAGTCTCTCCCTACTCCACAGTCTTTCTAAGCTTGTCAACCAACGAGAAAAATATGAATTAGCTCCTCTTTCCTGCTCCTTTTCATAAAGCACAACAGTAGAAATCAGTTCATTCCCCAGTCACCATAATACGCTATTGATCCAGCTAGAAACAGTAACTGAAATAATGGAAAACACTCTTTTCATGTTAAATTTATATAGATTAAGAAATCACCGTGGATTCCCTAATATTAGTATTCTTCAAAAACTTAAAAAGTAGCTATGTCATTGAAAGAAAATGGTAATCAAAAGCAGTCTAGAACTCGCCACGATACATCTCTTATTACCTTTTCAAGGGTATAAAGATATGCCAAATTTTTCAAAGCCCTTCAGACTGTATGCACTCTAGTCACCTCAAAACCCCTGTAACATGACCACCTCAAGGACACAACTTAGCTCTACTTTAACAGTACACAGGGTCACTGCACAGAAGGCTAAGAGATGAAGAGCAGAAGCAGAAATTCACAGAAGAAACATCAGAGTAAACATAACTCAGCTTGGAATATGAAGGCAGATGATCAACTACACTTGAGTGCTCAAAGATGCAAAAAGGAGTTCTGTAGCCCCAGGAAGTCAGATCTGTAACTCCATGGGAACTGAGTGACCAACTTGTCAAGATGCTTCTGAAAACCCAAGAAGGTGCCTGCCATCACCTCTAGGCACCTAAATGCTTCTGAAATGTGCTTGGCCAGCATCTCTCTTCTTCTGGTCAGCTTTCCTCTGTTAAGCAGAAAAAGCAGCAAGTGTTCAGCAAAAGTATTACTGCATCTTCAGTGACAACATGTGGCCACGATATCTAGCTTATATTTCACGCGGTACTTCAAATGGCACAGTACTTTCTTATGCAGTGCTACGGACAGCAGTTCAAAGACTGGCATGAAGAAGCAACACCTTTCCAAATCATCAACAAAATATTCTTCTAGTGCCCCTTTCCTTTGTAATTAGGAAATTGTGGTACGAATTTTCACAAATAATAATGCAATCAGAAACAAGCTGAGAAAAGTCCCATGAGAACCAGGATTATTTCAGTTCTGAAAACCAGATGGACTGTTTGTACGCTAGAACAGTCCAGAGCTGCGCAGGGAAGTTGATCCGTTTGTTCATTCGATTCCCCCCGCCCAAGTCTGTTTGCAGAAATGCAACTGAAGAGTCTTGGGTGGTGAGCACACAGAATCAGATAACTGATCATTCAGGAGAAACTGCAGATTTGTAACATCGGGCACGGGAGAAAGAGCTCCCCCTCACTCTGCTGCCACTGATGGCTCACTGGTTTGTTAAGTGCTATTTTTGTTGCACGTACAAGTGTTAGGGTTTGATGTTGATTTCTGAGTTCAGCTATCAAGGCTGCCCCAAGCCAGAGCCTCCAGGTTAGTTAGCCCTCATTCCTGAAAAGCCAGAGACTCACGTTGTTACACATTGTATCAGGGACAGCAAAAAAATAATCGTGAGGTGACACCCTTGTGTCCGTCCCATTAGGAAGACCGAGCCATGACATTGCAAGATTCAGAAGTTTCACCATAGACAAACACAGCATCCTTACATACAGCATCAGGAAGACACACTGAAGCTATTTTGTCTTCCTGCTTCTCCACTTACAGCAGGATCTTTTCTTTTTCTGCCATCTGCTAGCTTACTGCAGTCTGCTGGGACAGTACTGCCCTCTCCTTTTCTCCCCTTCTCGGCTGCTGGAAGGGACAATGACAGATACTGGCATTTCCAACCCATTCACTCAATTTTCCTTTTGTCATACCTGTGGGATCGACCAGAAATATAAGCTAGAAACATCTTGTAAGGAATTAGCAAGAATATAATCACTGCTTTAAGAAGATGCACATTTTCTCCCTATCCTCAGGTGTTATTTTAATTAAAACAGGTATCTGCACTACCACCACCACAGGAACAGTCAGACAGAAACTGGGGACAAGTAGTGTCAACAGTGACTACATGCAACTTATCATGCCTTTTATGGCAGTAAGAGGAAGCCAGAAAAATTTCTCAAGTGAGCTGAACAGCACCTTTTAAGCTCCTATTATTGAGAAACCTCAGTGTGAGATGTGCAGCAAATAGCTATTTCTCTTTCAGTTGTTTCTGATCACTACTACAGTTCAAAATGGAAAAATAAAGGCTATTTAAATTCCACCACACTTGTAGCTATTAGGGAAAGAAACTGGAATGTTTGTCATTAATTATTCTATTAGTCAGGTCATCAGAAAAAGCAACAGCTCAACTAAAAGTAGTCAATATTGGCAGAGTCTAAATAGTTTCCTCAGCATTTAACACAGACATTCAGGCAGTGAACACTATTATTCTGTGCTTGTAACCATATGCCCCCGAGTCCATAACTGCTCTTCAACATCTGACCTCTTTTTGAAGCAGATTTACAAGGAAGTACAGTGAAAGTGTTCAGTCTGCTGGTGAGAAAGTATCATGAATCATCGCTACAGAGCCAATAATTGCTAGTTCTTCAGATCTGCAAGATTACAATAAATCTGACATTCAATAAAAATATGAAAGAAATGGATGAAGGAAAATATACACAGCCTTTCACTTCAAAATGAAACCAAACCAACCTTAGAGAATATTTAAGATGGTATCAAACGCATTAAACCTCCAAAGCTTTGAATTACAGTTAACCTCTTTTGCTCTGTTGTTTAATGAGCGATCACAAATAACACTGCATCTTTACAAAGTGCTTTTCACACTCGCGGCTCTCAAAGTACCCCCCACAGAAGCACACAAACAAGGAAAACGCAGCTTCTTTTGGGGTGGTAAGCCACCAATACATAGCATAACATGCCAACACGGGAAGGGGAGTTTTACAATATGGTTTTATTTACAAGAGACAGATTTCCCTGCTCTCTCATCCCTACACACTGGCAGTTAGCATAATAAACAAAAGCAACCAAGAGCAATTATGCATATCTACAACCCTTAATTTCAGGAAAGCTTTGGGAAACATTACACAGCTCTGTAGCATGTGGGCTGTGAGTGGGATGCAACTCTGGCAAGCCCTTTCAGGCTCAGATCAAGCAAGCCCTGACTTACCAGGCTGTCCCTGTCCCAGCGGCCCTCAGCGAGCGCTGCTTCGAGCAGGGAGATCAGCGCCGTGCTGAGACCAGCAAGCTCAGAGCCACACACCATACTGAGCTCTTTGGAGCAGCAGCCCTGACTACTCCTATGTCTGCACGGCGCAAGGAGCCACGTATTAGCTATACAAAGTCCTGTATTTTCCTCAGAAAAAACACATGAAGCTTTTTGCTGGCTCTGCAACCTATTCCTCTATTTTATGCTATCACAGTAAGTTACTAAGGCGATGCTTTTAGTGTCACAGAGGATTAAGGCTCTAGGAGAAGAGTGCCTAGCAGCTTCCCTCTTAAACACCGATCTGTCCTCATGCAAATCCACTCTGCAGGAGAATGGAAGTGTATTATTTGCCATACGCTACCGAGGCGAAACAGTTTCCAAGAAGTTTTCCCACGGGGCAGCAGCTCCCTTCCCCAAAAACCTTACCCCAGTGCTTGTTCCCAACTCCCCGAGCGCCCCCGGCCCTCCTCAGCGAGGCCCGGCCCCGAGCGCCCTGCACTCGGACACGTCGCCGTGCCCTGCGCGCCCGGGGCCGCCTGCGCGCACCCAGCCGCGGCGCGCCCGGCTCCCTGCGCACCGCAGCCACAGCATCCCCTGGCCAGACGGCGTCCCGCCCCGCGCTGCCTTGCCAGAGCCCAGGCACCTCCGCGCCGCCCGCCTCGGCTCGCCCTGCCCCGGGGCCGCTTGCCCCCCGGCAAGAGAGCCGAACTTCAGCCGCGCTGCCCTGCGCGGGGGCCGGAGAGGCTTCCCCCAGCCGCGCTCAGCAAGGCAAGGGCAGCGCCCCGCCGCACAACTTCACACACGCACACCCCGCCTGCACCTGTCCGCCGCCGTTTGCGCCGCAGCAAACTCCTCCTCGGAGCCCCGCAGCAAGTCCGCCCGCCCCAGGCCGGGGGGCAGCCCACAGCCCCGCGGGCTGCCCGCGCCTCCGCCGCGCCGGGGCCGGGCGCAGCGCGCCGCTCTCTGCCGCCGCTGCGCGGGGCTCCGCGCGCGCCGCCGCGCCGGGGCAGCGGGCCGGGCCGGGCCGGGGCAGCGGCGCGGAGCGGCGCGGCGGCCTCTGCGGGCCCCAGGCGGCCCCCCGCGGGGTGCCGGGGCGCTGCCCCGCCCGTGGGGCAGAGCCGAGCGCCGGGTCTCGCGGCAACCCCTTTACAAAATAAATGAAGATAACCGGGCTGGGGGGAGGCGATTTAGAACAACACCTGCCCCTGAGCTCCCCGAAAAACCTGCGTGCAGCCAACTCCAATTACCTTAGCAACCACCGGACTGCTGAATTCCCCCTTCTGCCTCTTAATTTCTCCTCAGAGACAGGGAAGAGCCTGGATCATGGTAGAGCAGGAGGGGGAACAACGCATGAGAGGGACTCCCAGTTTCCCGAGGGCTCCTTCCTCCGCGCCTCTTCCGAAATTTCTTGTTCTCCTCAGCGCCCCTCAGGCTGCAGCAGGGACCGAGGCGCAGTCAGCGAAGACGGGAGGGACGAAGCTGCTGCCAGAGAGCCGCCGCTCTCCCTCCTCTTCCTCCTTTCCCCCCTCTCCCTCCGCCCGCTCCCGGCGCGCTCCCCGCCCGGACAGCGGCCGCCCCAGCCCGGCCCGGCCCGGCTCAGCCCAGGCGGTGGCCCCGCCCCGGCCGGCCCGGCCCAGCCCAGCCCAGCCCGGGGGGGCGGCCCTGGGCCGACCCGGGGTAAGCGCTTCACCCCGGTCGCTGAAGCCTCCCCAAGTCATCCCCTGCCGCTTACACGGGGAAATGCCCTCCCCCTCGGCAGCTACGAGGCCGGCCGGCGATTTCGGGCACCTCGAAGGAGAGGCAAGGAGCCTCCTTGGCCTTCCGTGGGCCAAATATTAGAAGAAACACGTGCCATGTAGCCTTAGGTCGATTAAGATAAATTAACAGATCATCTCCAGTTACTCTGGCTAACTTAAAGTAGACTGTGTTAAGGCAATAAAAGCAGAGCTCTGCACCCTTTTTGTTTTTGAACCTGCGTTCATGCAGAGGCGCCCACCCGCAGGCACCCAAGCGCTACTGAAATTTAGTCACTGATGTAAGTTAGGGAAGATTGCTATCTAGGAGGTAATCTTTGTGTTGGTGTGTCTTTAGTGTGGAAGTACCTATCTTCTTCTACGTTTATTTTTATTTTCCTGCTCTATTCCTGCACAACCATCCTTTGCTACCTTCCATGACACCGGTAGTATATGATTTTGCCTTATCATATCTGTCTTGGACTATTACTTATTTACATGTTGTATTGTGTGATTAAAGCGTTAGATAAAATTCATCCATCAGTAACCATGAAAGCCTTCTCTCTCTGGATCATTCATGTTCCTTGAACATTCATGATTTCCAGCTAAAGCCCAGGGTCCAGGAGACCAGGATTCTGCACACCATTATCCGTCACAGTGGGCAGAGCAGCTTAAACAAAATCACTTAGAGATACAACTCTTTTAAGTGTATCTGCCACATGGGCAAAAGGCATTGCAGTTGGCTAGAATGAGTTTCCATACATTAAGTGTGCAACATAGGTACTTCTTACAGATTTTCTCCAGCAATTTCTGCATTAGATAGGATAGATTTTTATTCCTTTCCTTTTCTTCCAGAAGGAAAGTCAAGCCCACCTAGCTCAAAATGACCCTAGTGCCTGTGAAAATTCCAGATACCTGTACTGGAAACGGCTGGACCTAGTCCCTTGGCAGCATGACTCTATGCCAGTCCCTGTGCCAAAAGTTTCTGAGTTTCCAAGGTTGGGTTTCCACACGTTGGACTTATTTCACAGTTGAAACTCTTCACAGTAAGGCTGTTCCTCAGCTCCACAGAGGAAAAGCCACTTTACCAACATATCTAACGCATCTTGAAAGGTCTTGTGTGGCATCTTTCCCCCTTTCCTAACATCCTGGAGCCTTGCTTCATTTTGATGTTGTTGAGAACAGACTTGTATTTGATGAGCCTGTGGATTGCCACAAAAAGTCATCTTGTGCAGGGAGTGTCCCATTATGTTGGGGTGTGCCTAGCACATTGACTTTCTGGCGATGACTGGTACCTGAAAGAGCTGCAGTAATTCAAGTGATAAATTCTGAAGAAAAGTAATGATTTGTGGGGCAGCTCTGCACCCTTTCCACTGCTACTGAACTACATCTTCATCTTTTCCTGCCTTGGCCACTCCTCCCGTAGTCTTCCTTAATTCCAGGTTCCAGCATGCACGGTTTGTCCATGCTTACTTCTTTCACAAGGTCCCTCATTTTCAGAGTCTTCACATTCATTTCATTGTCATGGTTAAAATTGAATCTTAGTGGCAAAATTCTGCAGCTGTGCCTCTTGGGAGCTCATTGACTCTTGTAGGACTTCACAAGGTGTTGATTTGGTTCAGATTTCAGCCATGAGCAATTAAAATCTTCTGTGGCAGGCCAAAAACTTACAGTCTTGGGGAACCCTCTGTTTTAAAACTTTTTAAAATGTTCATCAACCAGGTCTTCCTTAAAGCAAACTTGAATTGGAAGGATAGGGTTTTCTTTTGTTTGACTCCTGCTTCTGGGACATTTTTTCAAGAAGTGCTCCTCAGTCCTCAAAAACTCAGCACAAGCCTCTTTTTTTCCTCTTTCCATTCTATCATCATTTTGTACTGCCTTTTAATGCAGCAATTATTACTTAAATCTGTATTACTTAAATTTTCTCAAAGAAATACTTAACAGGTCTAAGTACTTACATTTATCAGGTGAACTCAGACCAAAATGAAAATTCTGTAGAAATACCATTTTCAAAATACAATATCTATGGAAAAAATGATTGTGACTTAAAATTTCGATCCAAAGAAATTATAAGCATATTTCCTGGCAGTGTTTCCAGTCCTAGTATTACCATGTTATGGTAACACATGACAAAGAGAAATGAAGCTGACTGGAAATATTAAAGCAAAAGTGACCAATGTGCTTTTCAAATCATGTTCAATGGAAGAAACAGTAACCAAAGATGACAAACAATACAAGGAAAGCCAAGTGGTAAATAAAATATTAGTTTGAATAGTGTTTCAGTTTTGGATAGCATTTCATATTTTATTGCACATGTTATACCATAATTAAATGAATCCTTGTCTAGTGGGTTCTCTCGTGCAACAGCTATTCTTTGGTCCCTCAAAGAAGTAACTGCTATAAATAAAAATTGCATAGCAACATTTTAAAATCTCATGCATTAACTACTAAAATAAATGATATATTATTAAAACCAAAAGAAACCAAACCATATTTTCATTTTCCTCCATCTTTATGCTGCAAGCAATTTAGTCCGTTTTCCTTCATCATTGAGATTATTTCTCAGATTAACCTATTAGGAATAGTTCCATTTAAATCAGTGGGAAATCTGTAGCTGATATAGAATTAAGCACATACAGAAATATTTGCAGGGAAAGACTTTCAGTGAGTACTGAGAAAGAGTGAACAGCATGGGACTAGTGTGCACTTTTCTGGCCTGGAGGCCACAGTTTTGCTGTCCCCTCTCCTCTATCCTTTCTGTCATGATCTTAAAGCCGGAAGAGACTGCTGTGATCAACCCTGGATATTGAACTTCACCTGTTGATAATGACACATAAATAAACCTAAATCAACTGAACCAGATTTTCCTTTACACTCATAATTTAAGCTGAAAAAAATTTAGTCAATTTTGCTTTATCGTTGAGACTGGTCCCAATGACCAAAACATACATTTTATAAAGTTACCTTTTCTGTCCCTGAAGACTGCAGCAATAGAAAACTTCCTACACACCTGGGCACACTCTTCTAAAGATTTATCGTCAGTGCTGCTAAAGGGTCATCTTATTACCACTTTGAAGGGCACAACTTTCAGCCACTGGCTATAGTGGATCTGACACTAGAGTTATATCGTCATAGGGCCCGTGCTGGCTCTTTCAGCCTCAACTCATCTGTAGGAGTTGCCAGGGTTTTTCAAGAGCTTCTTCACAAGATGGAGAGAGAGACGCAGCGCAGCATGTTCTCCTATGCTTGTCTGAAAAACAGGAGAAATAAATAGATACAGCATGCTTACTCTGCTGGTAGCATCCCCCTTTCCTGGGGTAAGCCTCACTTTCTCTTGAAGAAAATACTGAAACGCTGAATCCAGCGTGGCTGTTGTGATTGTAAAGCCCTGATGCAGGGCCAACACCTTCCAGGCTCCTTCAGACCAGCAGGAATGTTCATCCAATGGCTAAGTGTTACCCTATGGTACAGACTTACTTCATAAATATTCAGTAGTTGTTAATTATGAGAGTAAATGGAGCTGCTGGCTTGGGGAAGGGTGCTGAAACTTCACTAAACTGATGCTTTTCCCCATGAACACGGTAAAGTGGAGCAAGTGCCCCTCTCTGGCTGACTGTGTGAAAAAAGCAAAGCGGTTTTCTGAGTTGTTCAAGGTAGATTCTGTTTTTCATAAAATGTTTAATTTAACAGTGGCCTAGTTTTACAAGACTTGTCAGTGTCTTGGCTTTTCTTATCTCCTGTGTCTTAGCATACTTCATTAAAACAACAAAGCGATAGGCTTTATAGACATTGCTAAAGCAAACTAAATAAGGCCTTAGCTAGTGGATTACTTCTTCTCTCCTGCTTTATTCAGGCAGTCACTATGGCATGATTTCTTTGTAGTTTTATGGAGCTTTTAGCACATCTTTTATGTTGCGTATTGTAGATTTTTTTTTTTAATGTCAGCTCAAAGCCCTTTGCTTATTTCATGGTACATTTCTGAATATCAGACTGTAGCAGCAGCCTAGAATTCCTCAGCCTTTTTGCAGAAGGATCCTTTGTTTTGTAAACATTCAATTAACTTTATGGAATCACTGGCTAGATTGCCTAGCACGTCTGAAAGTTTACAAGCAGTTCAAACTCACACTAGCATTCAGCAGGAGCAGATATGGGGTACAGTTGATTTTGTCTACGGTGCTTCAACTGCCTGGAGTTTCCGATGGAAAAAAGTATTCTACATCTTGTCGTTGCATCCAATACTTGCTGGTCAAGTGATGTTCACTCTTTTACTTGCTGTGCAGTGCATATTGTATCCTCGACTACTGTTTCAAAACTTATCTTGTCTTTACAGAGTAGACATTAAATATTCTTAATGCTCTATTGTTGTGTGTGCTGAGTTCTGTGTGAGTTCAGGAGCAAAAGGGAGCAATTAGAAGAATGACTGATTTCAGCAATCCAGCCCTCCCACCCCCAAATTAGGTCAGCAGAAAGACAGTTCTTCCTTACATGTCCAGCACAGATAATCTCAGAAACTTTTATCAATATAGGGAGCTTCTCAGCACTGAGTCCTTCCTGCATACCCTGCTGGAGAGGGAAAGCTGGTGTAGGAGATACTGCCATGTCTGCCAGATTTAGGAGAGTGGGAATGGTTTCTCTACAGCGAGAATTCTCCTGTGGGTCTCTGTCCACAAGAGCTTTACTTTGATCCACATTAATGTCTTCAACAGAAGTTGATCATGGCAGACTGGAAAATCCAGCTCACAGTGTATACAGACATTTTTTGATCCGTGCATTAACAGCACCAAGCCAAATGTATCTCTCCAAATCGACAAGGATCACACAAGCTAGAAGAGCAAAGACAACTTAATAGAAACCGTTCTGAGCCAAGGAGAGCTAGCGTTTGCCAGCCTTGTTGTTAAGCTTCATCGAATTCCTACCTTTGTGCAAAGGCTTTTCAGCTGTCTTCACAAACCTGATATTTGTGTCAGCTCTAATGCCTCTTAAAATTTTGAATGACTTCCAAAAAACTTCTCAGGGACCTGTTGTCATAAGAAAAAAACAAAAAGGTGGTAAATTTCAGACACAGAAGAACTTGTGCCTTAAATCATGGGAGATCACGAAACTAAAAGTATCAAGAGCAAATTTTTTGTACAAAGCTAAAAATATCAGAACACCATTAGTAATGATCCCTCTGTTCATGGAGGTATTTTTCATCAATAAAGAACACTGGGAAAGAAAAATAGGCTCAGACTTTGCAAATACACCTGTGACAGTCTAGAAGGCCTTATTTGCTGGAAGTATTAAATAGAGGTTTGTGTAAGAAGCTTTGTCTCCTACTGCCTTACCTGGAGTCCCAGTTTGGGCTAAGAGCAGCACAGCTGATCAGAAAGGAAGAGATTCAGTTTCCTCAGTATTCTAGCTCTTGATCTGGCATAATAGAGGCATCCTTTTCTCTCCTGCCTTGGAATCACACATCTGAACAAATTAGAGAAGGCTGAATGAGAAGGTGCTGTCCAGAGAAGGATTCACGTAGTCTCATTCTTCTCTGTGCTAAAGGCAAGTGTTTAGAGGGAATTCTAGGTTTTTCTACCTTCAAAAGCTAGGAATCTGCTAAGATCTCTCCCATCATTTCTTCTGGATCGCCAGGAGATCAATTCCTTGATATCTAGCAATGTTTCTTCTTTTCTGTCCTTCAGACCCCATCAATCCAAACTCATCTGGGAAATTTTTAGAGGACTAGGTAAAGCCTCCAGGTCTGTCATACTGAGTGCCAAAGTGTTATGAAAGCTCACTGTGCCAAATGGCAGAAATGGCTGAATTCCCATAGAATTCAGGCTTTCTCCAATCAGCTGATACCAGTGGACTAGAAAATGACGCAGAAGGATTGCTCTGAGTGAACCACATAATCCACACATGTTTTCAGCATCATTCTGGAATTTCTTCTTTGGCTTTTTTTTTTTTTTTCTGTAATACTGCAAAAGTTTCCTGTGTATTTTTTATATTTGAAATAGGTTTTATGATGATTAATTACATAAGCTGCGATGGGAGCTGGAGCGCAGTGGGAAAGAGGAGCCTGAAGTGTGGAGGAAGGCATGAAATGTGTTTAAAAAAAAAACCTTGAAACTAGCAAGTGACAGTATGTACCTTTCATAGCCCTGATCATGCTGTTTGTATGTTGCATCCCTTTCTCACTGCTATTTATCTGTGTCTTATTAAACTGCATTTGTCACACCAGAAACTTTATCAACTCCTGCTTTTGGAAAAAATATTTAACATATGGAAGAAATTACAGACATCACCATAAAGCATGTTACTTTTCTGTACTTGGATGATTTATAGTACCCACCAACACAGCTCAAGTATTCAAATGCATGTCTGTGTGTTTGCCTATCTATATATATTCACTTCGTGTATTCACACATATTTTTTATATATAAAATCTATGCTCTAATAGTTATATAAATTTACAGTGTGTTGATGATTTATCTTAATCACATGGTGCCACCTCTCCCTCTTTGAATAATTTATGTAGCTAAACATCACAATGCATTTTCTGATTTTGGCAGGGGAATTTAACATTTGACATTTGCTTTTGTTGAACATTCAGCTACTTAATTTTGTTTCTATTTCTTTCTCTTAACAGCTGCAAAGTCTGAGCAGTCAAACATTTCTACAATCTGAATATGAAAAGATCATAAAACTCACTTTCAAACTCAAGTGTATATTAATGGACCACTTCTCAATTATTGTTCCAGCCTGCCTTGCTGCTGCGAAAGAGCTGCACATGGAAGCGATCTGACTGAGTAGGGGGTCAGCTGTGCAGCTCTCACTAAAACGCGTGGGAGGTGGGAGGCAGAGGGACTCAAAAAAACAGATATTAGCCTAGGAAGCCAGATTTTTCTAGGCTCCGGCTAGAGTCAGTGGGCAGAGACAGCTGAGATTCAAAGCAGGAGGGTAACCTCAGATGCCCAGAGCTTCCCCAGAAAGAACCTCTCTTTCTCTCCATTGAGTGCAGGAAGACTGCAAGGAGTTTAGCGTTATTGGACTAAAGTTAACCTTTGTTAGCTTTTTCAGTCCCTCTTGCCTGCACATCCAGGTATCCAGATGCCTCAGGCAGTTTGCAAATCTCAGCGGTCTTTTCCAGGAGTGGGAGATGTGAGCTGAATCCCTGGGCTCAATTCTGGTCTTGTCCACCTCTCTGACCAGACAAACTCTGCCAGAAATGCTCTCTTTGAAACACATCTCTTACTTCAATACTCAGGCTGCAAAGCTATGACAATAAGGAGGCTGGTAGAGCCTCATTCAGTTAAAACACATTTCAAACTGTTCTGCTCTGTTAAACTGGAACATGAGAACAACACACGCACAACACATGCTTCAAAATAATGCAGAGGGCCTATTTTAAAACACATGAGTTTAATTATTTTTTCTAATTGTTGAAGAAACTACTTCAAATCTTCATCCCCATTAACAACCTCACAAAACCTTTAAATATATAATACACTTAATGTCCAGATCTCAAAAAGCATTACAAATGCTAATGAAATGGTAAGTCCTCAAACCCACATGAAGGTAGATAACTATGGTAGGCATGGTTGAAAATTGCGCCCTTAGGTGCAGTTCTATTTTTCTTTTGATATACCAGGCTCTGTGTTCAGACTGCTGATACCCTTATCAAATTTCAACTTTTTGGGACGAAATATTCCATTTTACAGATTAGTACAAGGCTTCTTCTTTTCTATCTTTTCTTTTTTTAGTGTTTCAGCAAAAACGTCTCAACTCTCCCCAAGGAGATTTGGTTTAAAAAGGCTTTCAATCATGTTAAATATATTCTTGTAACTAAATATTTCCATGTTTTGAGGCTATCCTTAAAAATGCACTGAGAGGAGGTGGGCCTTGGTGACAAGGATAGGACTTTGTGATATCTGTGGAAATCTGCCCAGATTTGGACAAGGTACAAATTCTAAAGTTTTCACCTTGTTCCTGCTCTACTTCTTAGAGTTTGAAGGCTAAATTTCCCACAAGCTGATTTCAGTGGTGCATATTCGGAACAGGTTAGTTAATTTTATCTAAGCATGTAACGTACCTGGTTGCTGGTTTTTTTTTTTCCCCCCTGCTTCCTCATTATCAAATTGTTGCACAGAAGGGGACTGAAAATCATTTAATGTATCCCACTGTCTAATGCAGGATCAACTATGCCTATGTTACTCCCAGGAAGTCCATAAAGACAATTAGTGTGGAGATGCCATAGCCAGCCCAGGAAATCTACTCTTATTTGCACAAAGTTTCATCCTAATATTGAAGGTGAATCTTTCTTATTACAGTTTAAGCCCACTATTTCTTGTCCTTTATCTTGAATATAGAAAGCGGATTATCCTTGTTCCGTTTGGAGGAGACTTTCACATTTTTAAAGACTTCTACATGCACATATACCCATTTTTCACCTTCAGATTAGACAATATCAGTTCTCTTCCTTACAGTTCCTGTTTTTTCAGTGCCTTACCATTCAGATTGCCCTCCTCTGGACTATCTCCATCTGGTTCACATTTTTCTTGTAGTTCAGTGTCAAAAACTGGACACAGTGCTCCATCTTGAAGCCTTACCAGAGCTGCACAGAGCAGAAAGATCGCTGCATCCTGTTGCCTCTATGCCTGGGCAGACAGCCGAGGCAGCCTTTCCTCTTTTTTGCACTAGCCCAGCATTACTGACTCCTGTTCAATTTGTGATCTGTGATGCTGCTATATCTTTTTCTGCAGGATTGCTATCAAGACAGTTCTTTGCTGACCTGCATTTCTGCAGTTCCTCATTCCTGTCTAAATGTAACTCTTACTCATATTGAATGCTGCCACAATTTTAAGATCATATCTGCCATTTATCAAGATCATTGAATTTTAATCCTGGCTTCTAAGATACTTGCAGTCTTTCGCTGCTTGAAATTATCTGCAAATTTAATAAGGATTCTCTTTATGTCATCATCCAGCTCATTAATGAATTTAGTGAATACTACCCGACCTAGAACAATCCTCTGTGGTTCTTCATGCAACTCATCTTTACATTTTGACAATGAAATACCAATAACTACTATCTGAGTAGATTCTGTCAGGGCAAGTCAGCATCAGGTTTCCAGTACAAATATTTGCAAGTTCATAGTCTGCCTTGTGCAAAATTGTTGCCTAAAATTCATTCTTTCTGTCCATTTTTTGCCAGATAATTCTTTTACTGAAATATTAATGGGGCTCAGACTTCGAAGGGGATTGAGCAGAGGTAAAGCAAATTCAGTCTTTCATTCAGATATTAAATGTGAGTAATATCCTGAGGTTCAGTTTTATTAGCATTCATAAAAGGTAGTCATTCTTTTAAGATATGCCTATCTCTTTTTCCTTCCTCCTAAAAAGGTTTCTCAAATTTTAGCTCAGCAGCTGATGGCGTTAATACACAGAAAAGCAGGAGTATTGAAACATGGAGAAGAAAATCTTTAGCACTGCATTAGTCCATTGGACCATCTCGCTTCAAGTAAAATTTCTGCATGTATGTGCAGTAATTTAGAGACCTTATGCTGACAGTGAAAATGGAGACTGTGGGGAAGATGTGATATATGGGCTCTTCACAGGAATCCTTTAGACTTTAGAATCTTTTAGATCAGACGGATCATTCTCTTCTTGATACTCTCTCCCAGTTTTTCATGGATTCTACTTCTAAAATCCCATTTTCTTTTAAATTTCTTTGCTACCTTTTTCATCCTTTGAAGCCTATATTGTGCAAAGGAGTAATACCCTCCATGATAGTTGCACTCCATTTAGAAAAGGCCCACAGCTCAGCTCATGTGGCTGTGAGATTTAATCTACCCACACAGGCTAAAAGAATGGCGCTCTCTTCCCTGTATTATAATCAGCTGATCCTCCTCATCCCTTCAGAATATGAAAGATTTTCTCTTTTCCTACCTGCACAACTATTTAGTTTTTGGAGTGATCACATAAGCCCAAAAGTAATTCTAGTGTCCTCCCTCTCAAACAGACTAAGTCTTCTTTGCTTCTGTTATGTTTGATATGTGGACTTTCCAAATTGAATAGTTCTAAGTAAAACATCAATAATCAAAAACGTATTTCAGAGCAACCAACTTTGCAGATTTAGCCTAGCTAGGAACTGAAATGTGACCCTGTAAAGACAGCCAAGCTTCTGTTCTCTATTAGATCGTATGCTTTTGTTTTCCTCTATAGCTCTAAAAGCTCTGAAGAAGATGAAGCTGTTACTGGCCTGTCCACATCCCCATGTTTATCCAGGGCCACTGCCATGGAGGTGCTCTCCAGGCCCACCAGACCAGCACACTGGTCCACTGGGCTCCTAGAGGAGTACAATTTCAGGACCAAAATTCCTCTCTCTCCACCCATTGTGGCCATGGCTACACATTCCTCCCACTTCCATCACCTGGATCTAGTGGCCGCATGGCTACAGGACAAGTCGATTTGGCTGACAAAACTGGTGGAAAACAAAGCCTGCAACAAATAAAGACCACTCTGCAGCTGGAACAGCCAGCTGAATCAAGGCCCCTTGCATCTGAACATCTCTGGAGCTGACATAAGGAGAGGGTAGGACCATGCAGGTGGATGGGAAGGGAAGGAGGGGCGCAAAGACTGCTTTTTTCAAAGGCAACTAGGTTTTAGCTCATTTTAGATGTAAGGCAAAGCATCACGTCTGCCTACTCTCTGCATATTTATCTTCTTCCTACCCTCTGGCCTCCACAGGTCAGCCCATGCCCACATGTTTTTAAATCTTCTGTTTTTAACTATTTTAAACAGTTTTTATTTTTAATCTACAGTCTCAAATCCTGTGCTCTTTGACAAAAGCGCCTTGGCTGTTCCCTTACTTTCTTTTTAAAAACAGATGCAGTGGTTTGGACATTACTAGGCCAGTTTGTACATTAACCTGCCAGTCAATTTCACGGTAATTTAGATCATCAGAAATGAATTCCAAACAAAGCTAAAAATACTGCACTCATTCTCCAGCTCAGCCTCTAAGGACCACGTTATCTAATGGGGATGGTGCACAGATCCAAGTAATAGGGATGCTCTCCTATGCTAAGTGGCCAATTTATCTTCCTGAATGAATTCTGCCAGGCGAAAAGCTATGTCCTCATCTAAGACCGTGTCCTAGGCTTCCTCTGTAGACACCAAAGGGTTAATTAATTCACTCATTTTAGATACAGCATGACAATGGGATGTATTGCCTTCTGGAGATGACGCTGTCTCTTCCTTCTTTTGGGGAAAGCCTGGACAAGCAGCTCGAACTAGCTGTTAAAGGTCTGAACTTGGAGGACAAGAAACTCAGCTAAAGGATTTTAATCAGAAGGGACTTGGGTTCTGCAAAGCTCTCTGAACTCTCATAGAAGTTTTGGACAACACGTTAGCCTTCAGGATTGTTTCCTGAACCTAAGGAGGAAGCAAGAATAAAAAAGCAGGCTGGACCACGGCACTCTTAATTCTTGGGGCTTAATGCTTCCTTTTGACACTGAATGACCAATCCTGTTACAAATTTTTAAAGGAAAGTAGCAAAAATGGCAAAGGAAAATGCAAAAATATCCCAGTATTTCAACATCGTTCCAGATATTGTACATGAAGTCTCAGGAAAGCCGAGGTCCCTAGCTTTGTAGTCATAATTAAAAGGAGACCATGGGACCAGCAGTCCAACGCATACCACTTTTCATATACAACAATGTAAATTATTACACTAGGAAAAAATAGGATCAGCTTCAGAGATACTTTTTACACCAGGCATTGGCTGCAGGAATAGTAAGCTCAGTCCATCAGTAATATCAAAAAATTTGTCTTATGAGTGACCATGTAGATAAAAATTTTCAGTGCCTGTGCACTGTATTTCTAGCTACAACAGTTGTATTGTCAGGAAAAACTCCTAAGAAGGAAACTGAAGAAAAAATGAGAGACGAAAGCAGAAACGAGACTAATCAAAAACCCAGGTGCTGCCCTAGGCCATCCTGTTGTGATCGTGATACAACCCACTGCAGGGAGACATGTTCCCAGTTTTTAGCTGATTGTCCTAAAGCTGCTTTTTCACCCAGACATTAAAGTGCTACAACAGTGGATATGTACCAGCATTTTCTTAAAAAGTTTCCTATGCAGCTATTCAAGTTTAGCCATTGCAGTTTAAGAAGAACCACTCTGGCAAAAGTTTGAGACCGTCTCATCAGGGAGTTTCAAGTAATTGGAGATTATCTGTTTTTAATATGGCAGCTAGACCCATTTCCCTTTTTAAGCATTTTTGGTCCAAGCCAGATTAAAGTCCTAAGCAGCCTTAGGCAGGGAAAAATATCCTTTGTGGGTTTACAGGCCATGGGAATGTCCTTTAGTTTTAAACTGCTCATTGTTTATCCCACAGGTTTATTTACACAGAGAATACTTACACAGCAACCGGTGTAAATTACCCGAGCAAAAAAGAATGGAGAATAAAATCTTCTTTTCAGAAGTATTGTGCCATCTGGCTGTTACTATACATGTAAATACTACCCTTTTACAAAGAGTCCCTAGCACATCACCAATTCTGCTGTGTCTCTTCATTCGTTCTTCTTGTAGTGTTACTGCCTTGGGTTTAGTAGGTACTGTAGTAGGATCTGAGAATATAAATGTGTAAGCTGCCAGTACCTTGCATTTTGTCCAACCTCACTACTGAGAAGAAAACTGCAATGTGCCCTTTGTAAGAAATAATACTTCTCTACTTAAACCTGTGCTTCCACAGACTTAGGACATTGCACGTGGGCTGCTGTTTATTTCAATTACATAAACAGCGTCAGGAAATAAAGACCACAACTAGTCTCGGTTCCAACAGGATGCCTATATCTCATTCTCTCTTTATCTGGGAAGCAGAAGCAATGCAGTCCGCAATACATTTTTCCTGCCTTTTATTTTTGGAAAAAGGGTATGTTTATACTTGATTTATTTCCTTAGTTAAAGCCCAGTCTCAAGGGCACCACTGATTCATTCTTTACTGCTATGATATTCTTGCTGTCCTCACCTGTCACTTGTCTGCCTGTCCCCTCTCCACTGCTCCACATCTCCGAGGGCTGGCGCTGATCCTCCATACCTGTATAAAGGCAACACCTCCCATCTCATTGGCTACGTGGGTTGTTAGGACTTCAGACACACCACAGGAGGGTGGCCCAGCTCTGCCCTGCCCTTCACTTTCTCTTCATCACAGAACACAGTGAATCTGGAAAAGTTCAGATAAAAAAGGAATCCTAAACACTTGTTGTTTTCACCCAGCTGTCCCGTTTGCCGTGGTTGTGGAGGGGCACCCTTGTTTTCCAAGCTATTTCTTCCATGACATCAACATGGAATTATGCATTTCTCTTTTAAAAAAAAGGGGGGGGGGGAGGCTTGCATCACATTTACAGAGAAACTGCTAACTCTGCTAATGCTGGAGCAACAGAACAGCCTGTATCTCAAATCTGGCTTACACATTCATTTATTTTACAACATAGAAATTATGATAATGGTCCTAAATATGGACATGGGTCTAGCTTTACAGAACTTCCCCCCCCCCACACACACTATTACCTCCTTCTGTTTGCGATGTTTAGTTGCACAGAACAACCCTCCTTACTCCTGCTATTGCATCGGTGCCATCATTTCCTCAGGACTCTAAGAACATTAAATAACAGTAAGATGTATAAGGGACAAAAAATGGGCAGTTAGAAACTTCTTTATGTTATTGGGCATAGACCACGACCAGGAATTGTTTTGACAGACATTTTATAAACAAAGGGAAACAGCTCTCGCTCCGGATTGGTCACGGTCTATGTCCTAAGACAGGCTGTCTGTATCACCCAGGTACAAAAGTCTGACGGCACCTGGTCCAACCAACCCGTGTACCCCAAGCAGTGAGGGTGAACATGGGCTAAGCACCGAGCACTTACCCAGCTCTTAGGACAAATTTTCTAACTCACAGTGAGCTCTTTGATGTTCTAGCTACACTGCTACAAACAGTGAGATGCATGAACCAGGTTTACATAAGCATTTCCAGAATATATACAGCTAAATCTGAAATTCTTGCCTTTCCAGAATATAAACTAAACCCTTACAGCCTATATATCCCTCTCTCAGTGTATCATCTCCTACCACCAACTCCCCTTGCTTGTGACAGAAAAATCTGTACTGTAAATTGAGATGGCATGTTGTTCTATATGAGGGTTATGAGGGAATTCAGCCAAAAAAAAAAAAAAAAAAGAAAAAGTCAAAAACTCCATTCCTGTAATAAGAATGGAAGAAAAGGGATAGCAACATCCTCACAAGATCCTTTTCTCATCCTCTTCCCTCCTATATGCTGGAAACGTGCTTATATCTGTCAGTAGACTAGAAATGGGGATGGGAGAAGATTCTAAGCCCCACAATGCAGGAAGGCTTTCCATGAACCACGGTGAATTTTATACTCTGTAGCATAGAGTAAAAGTCAGTAGAAAGTACCTGAAATTTTCTAGAGTACAGACATGGCATTTGGACACCTCCAGTTTGGTTGAATTCAATGGTACTTCTGATCCAGAGTCCCTTGCTACATATCGCAAGTTGCTCATGGGATAGTGCCTGAGAACTGTCAAGGCGATAAAATGTCAGAGATGCAAATCTGCCCCTGGAGAGCTGCAGCCTCTCAGCTTCTTTGGAAAGGCAGGTACAGCCACGGGCAGCTTCTGCTGAGCTGTTCCTCCTTTCCTTTCCTTGTCTGTCACTAAGGCACTCCACAAAGTAGGAAATTGCTACTTAAAAAAAACCCAAACCTCCTGTGCATTGTCATCGCTAAGATGGAACCAGGACCTGTCCTAGCCACTCAAATCCTTGACATCCTGTGAATAACAAGAGACGGGAAGATCTTTCACCTACCACACTGTTTAGTAATGCTTCCCAAGGCTTTCAAGAAAGGAGGGTCCTGATACAACCTCACTTGTCACTCAGCATCATTTGTGGTCATATAGTTAATTACCCTGAGGAAAGCAACTGACTGTGTAAGTGACTACTGGTCTTGAATTCCATAAACATCTTAACCTCAAAAACATATCATTACAAGAATTTCCGTAGGATAATTATGAAATGGATAAATATACCCCTTTCATCTTTTTTTTTCATTTGTTGTCCTCCATTTTCTTTCAGCACTCCCATATTACTGTACTCAGAAAGCCTGCAAAGGACTCAAATGTGCTTCTACTTTATTAATGAGTATTTTGTATACCATGTACACTGTAACTCATCTCCTCAGTTAAATATGCAGACTTCACCTTTTCCATCTGTTCCCATATGGAAATCATGCCATTCTTCAAATTATGTTATTACCTGTTTCCAGGCCCATTCTACATTTGCATGGATTTTTTCTGATGGGTAGCCAAAACTGAAGGCTGTATCCTGGAAGAAGAAGAAATATTTTTTCAGAGGCAGCTGTATTTGCTACTCGTCGTTCTCCCAGGATGAGCGGCTGTGTATTTGCTGCCAGGGCATATTCCACAACTCTTTCAGAACATGATTTTCTCTCTGGTTCTTAACTCTAGCTTCTCAGCAGCGTCAGCGGGAGCCTTCCCTACCATGTAGGGGAAGGAGCCCGGGAGCAGCTAAGATGGCGGCACCAGTGAGAGGGACTTCAGAGCTGGGAGCAGCACTGCCACGTCATGGCTGAGCTGTGCTGCAGCTCCTCCGGTGATGCCACAACCCTGGGACACTGGCCAAAACAGCACTTACCTTGCAGGAACTGGCAAACCCCACACATTTCCTGACCTAATGGGGAACATCAGCAGCCGTGCCTGCCAAAATGCAACACGTGTATTTGTGGCTAGTGTTACGAGCTTGCATCACCAGGGAAGGTGAATCTCTGCAGCCCAAACACAGCCATTGCGTGGTTCTTCCCATCCAAAGGGCTTCGGAAGGTTTTCAAATGATTGTCTCTGTTAATGCAGAAATACACTGGTTGTCTCCCCAGGAACCATTTTGAGGAAAGGGGGAATGCAATCACTCCCAGAAAAAAACCCGTAGTTAACTATTTCTGAGACTGAGTCCTTGCTTTGCATTTCAATAGAAAAAGAAGTCTTCTATCCTTGATATGATGATGTGAGCATCCAGTTTGTAATGTCAAAGACAGATGTGTCTTAGGACAAAACTTCTTGCACCAGGCTGTGCCTGAGGATTTCATAGGCTTGTGGGGAAATACATTTTTAAAAGAAGTCATCACACTTCCTTCCAATTGCCCCATTACGAATGGAAATATTTCTTTAGTACTTCTGTGAGTGGTGAGGAAAAACTCCTCTATCCCTCTTTTCCTCCCAACACCCCGCAATCTCCCCAGAAAAGGATAAATATAAAGCCATCAAAAATGATACGTTTTCTAACATCGTTATATTATTTATAGAGACAGATTCAGTTCACTTTCCTTTGGATTTATTTGAAGATTAATTAAACATAACCTCTATTAGACATGATAATGAGTCATGTCTCTGAGGGTCTTTCCCTTCGTTCTTTGAGAAGAGCTGAAAATAGGTTAGACAATGCATATATTATTGTTCTGCTCGTTCTGTGGCAACATCACAAAATATGGTCTCAGTAAAGTCAGTAGGAGCTGAAACACTGGACGACCCAAGGTTCAGGTCGCTTGCAGGAGCTTACAAAAGCTTTTTTGTCTTACTCCTACCTAGCTGGCAGATAGGCTGGGAATCTGTTGTCAGTCTTACTGTTTCAGCAGTAATCTAGACTCAGCACCACTTTGACATTTTGCAAAACTCTGAGTTGCAATAAACTAAAACTGCATTTCTGCTTGCCAAAGGAGATGTACTAAGAGTACTTTGTAATAGTAAACTAGTGCTAAGAGAGGGCTGCATTCTTTTAACTTGCAGACATTGTTCATCCATTCATATTTTCCATCTTCCTAAAGTGCAAGGGTGCTTTGAAACACAGGCCAACAGAAAAATGTAAACAACCAGAAGCACCATCAAATGAATCAAAAATGAAAGTCTTAACACAGCTTCAGTCAAAGCAGAGATCAGCCTCATGGTCCTAAGAAATACAGTATCAGCTGAGAGGCAGATGAAGCAGCCTGTGGCTGCTGGATGAGGAAATAAAAATTGATGACTTTCCTAGTGAGCTCCACCTTGCCCAAGTAAAATGCTTGTCAACTCCACAGGAGACAACTGCATCTTTTTAATTTACTCAACATGTGCTTGTCAGAGGAATGTTTTGGGGGGGTTGTTTGTTTTTTACTGAGCTGTCAAGGAAGGCACAAGTTTAGGCTGTTGTGATGGTAGGTAACTACTAATTTTAATCTGTGCAAAATGTAAAAATGTCCCTTCCCTTGCTTGTTCCCAGTGATTAGATGTGGCAGCCAAGCCTCAGCTCAGGAGCTGCAGCTCACACTTCAGCTGATTAGCCTGATTCTGGATCCTCTGACAACCCTGGGTCTGACCCAGCTCAGAGCACCAAGGCTCAGGGTCACCGGGCACTGCAAGGGCTCAGCAACTACACCTCGGGCAATAGGTCTGCAAACCCTGTATCTGTATCCTCCCGATGTACACAAATATATGTACATATATGTTCGTATACACACATACACTCTGTATTCACACTGTGTGCTGTATTGTCCTATTCACAATTTAAATTCTTTGTGGCAGGAGCCGTGTCTTACTCTGTTTTGTGATATATCAATCAGTCATGGTGAGTATGCTCAGTAAATAACAATAGTAATAAAACTCCTTTATTGGGAGAAATACTGAACCACAGGTCCAAAACTGAGCTGTAGAAACAAGAGCAGGGCAAGTATCACTGACCGAAGGGTTCTGCACCCTGGTGACATAGATTTACAACGAATGTGGTGGGCAACTTTTTAAATGTCAGCCACCTTGCCATTACAGCTATGCAACACGTGTTTGGTGCCAAACAGCACTGTGTGTAGAAGGGAGCACCAGGATCGCAAATGTTTTGGACCATCCCTGTTAAAAGCAGGACAGAGCTGGTAAGTTAGAAGAGAACTTACTTCTCCTCTCTGATTTTGTTATCAACTGAAAAAAAAATCTAGAAAGATGATGATGAAACACAAAAGATCCCATATGAGATTAATCTCTCTTTTGAAGAGAAAGCATGTGTCCTCAGTTAAACATGTCAGCATCAGACCAAATACGTGCTGAAAACAAAGCAGAAATTGAAAATGAAGGACAGGGCATTCCTACCCTTATGTGTGTGTGGAAAAGCAAAGAAAAAAAGTCCTATATTTCTTCTCAGCTTGGTTTTAATAGCTGAAGCCCTTTAGAACATAATTAACGTTTATATATCCACTTACGAGAGCATATTAGTCAATTCATCAGGAAGACCATTAACTTGATTTTGTTTGCCTCTGTGCGTTGTAAGCAAAATATGAATGCAAGATTCGCAGCTATTAGATTCACCTAGCATTTAGCTGCCAAGGGGTGAATTGTAATTTAATAAACAAGTAACAGAAGATGGACAAACTAATTCAAATAGAGTACGAAACGACCCAGTTCTTCGCTGACGGCTTTAAAATAACCCAAATAGAAGTTTGAAAAGAAGACTGAGTCAGTCTCTTCTTTAAATAGTTTTCGCCCACTCAGTCTAACTTGATACACCCACTCTTTCACCTGGAAAAATCTCCCTGACTCCTAAGGGCAGATGGCTTACGTTTTTACCTGTACCCCGCATACTTCAGCCTTTAAAGATGACCAAAATCAGGGCAGCTGTGGCTCTCTGCTTGGGGCTCTTGTTGTCTCCAGGATTTCAAATTATTAATAGTGTTGTAAAGTAAATCGAAGCGTTGACTCTCCCACCTGGATTACAAACCATGTGCAGGAAGTAGCATTTACTCTTGGAGTGTTTGTCTTGAATAAGAGATATGTATGTGCATAAGAACAAGAAGAATGTGCGTGGAGCTATCTTTTTTTTCTAACTGAAGTCACTATTCACATCATGTGATGTTAGCAAATGTTCTACCTCTGCTAACGTTTGTTTCTGTACTAAGATTTCATGGTAATATATGATAACAGCAACACTACAGGCCAGATCCTTTGTTCCTACATACTAGCTTTATCTATATATGAATGCATGTCTGTATGTCTGTATGTATGTATGCACGTATACACTTACTTTTGCAATGAGTCTGTGTCTGCCTCCCAGTTTGGGATCATGCTCCATGTTTTCACTAAGCAACTGCCAATAAAGTGATATGGTATAAATTGTGTTTTTGTGGGCTATAGCTGATTCCCGTCAGAGCTTATTGAAGATAGTTTTCTTTGCTTACCAAGGTGCATTCTTTGCTTTTTTCCATAACATAATTTGGCAGCTCAGTATTGTTACCAGTTGTTTTCAGTAGGCTGAACATGGGGAATTCTGGATGATTTCAAGTTTTCTACTCCTGGTCACAATGAGTAGAGTCTCCTCCAGAAGCTGCAGAATGTGGATATGTAGGAATCACTTTTGACAGTTTGGACAGATGTTTATAAAAGTTTGTGCCACGAATCTGACTCATTTGCCTTACACATTTCTCTCTAGGTTTCTTTTTGGATTTCTTTTTCCCAAGTCACTCATAATGGCCACTTAAAAGCAAATCATGAGGAAAGTATTTGATGGCTGGGAGAAAAGTGTATCCACTCCATCTGTTCCATAGTCCTGGAGAGCCAGAAGTTGGCCGGACTAGCGGTGGAAGCAAACAGGACCAGTGTACCCGTGACTGGAATGGGCCAATTCTAAAAGGACACTATGAAAGTAATATCATGGTGTTTCAAGATCAGAGAGTCCCCATGGTGCCATATCCCATTTCTGTGGTAGCACAAGATTTTGTCCATCTGCAACATTCCAGATCCATGCAGCAAAGCTGTTTATTCTCTTTATCTCACAACCCCTCTGAACTAACAAAGAAGGAGGAGAGGAGAGGAAGGTTCCCCCACACATGCCCCACCTCACTGTCTCCATTGGGAGTTGAAGCTTTTCATCACTTCAGCTGGTCATGAACACCCTGAGGCTTTGGGGGACCATTTTCAGCCACCTTTCACATCGTGCACCTGACACAGTTCACACTGCCTTGAGTGCGGCACCCCACATAATCATTTAATGTGGCCAGGACAGACCGTGGCCAGTGTCTGTGGGGGCACAGATGCGGGGCGTGCACCCACTGCTGGCCAAGGATGTTAGGCCTGTTGGCTGCCTTCTGTCAGGCCTGGGAGCCTCTCCCGAGGGTGTCTGGATTTCAGGTGCTCAGCTGTCCCCCCTCCTCTGCCTCAAACTGATGCTGCTTTAAAAAGAAGTGAGGGCGACCAATGGTTACACTTTTGGACTCCTCTGTAGTCTAAAACACAATTATCTAATTCGTTACCCTGTAATAAAAAGCTAAATTCTTTTCCTATAACAGAGGGGGCAGAGAGTGGGAGGTGGTGGCTTGGAGAGAGGAGGAGAGGGGGAGAGAGATTAAACAGCCTCTGGTGTTCAATGCCTGCAGATGACAGTTTCAAAAATATTTTTGGGGATATACTTGGCAGGCATTGCCTACAATTTCCTTCTAGAAATATAAACAGCAAAAGCACACAAACAGCCTCTTACTAAAAGAGATATAATTATGTTAATTTTATACATATACAAAGATGGTTTAAAAACTGGCTAAGGCACCTTCCCAACACCACCATCTTCTTCACTCCAGTGCAACTTGCCATTTCAACAGCTTGTGCTCACCAAGGGGAAATGCAGGACTTGAATTCAGACCTTTAGCATGGCAAAAGGAAGTGTTTCATGATCCCCTGATCCCTTCACAGTGCTTTCAGCCTGAGGGTCTCAGACAGATCCCAAAGTCCCAGGAGATTTAGGGCCTGAGTTCTCAATGCCTGTCAAGGAGAGGTAAGTACCTCTATACTCCAAGATCCTCTGAAGATCTTACATTCAGTTTATCTCTGGGATAGAAGACAAATTCCCTAGAAGCAAAATATTAGGGTATAAAGAGAGGATACATAGAAGAACAGAAGATTAGGAAGTGGGAAAAGAAAATGAGAGGAAAGGATGGAAAGAATAGCAACAGGGGGACAAGGGAGAATAGAGGGAGATGTAAAAAACAGGCTGAGTAGGAATACAAGGTGGAAAGGACTAATTCATGGTCTTTCTGTTGCTTTCTACTTGGCTTCTACACCTTTTTCTCTGTTTTGTTTTGGTATTTTTTTCTTTTTGCCTGAAAATCAGTAAAACAAACGTAGAAGCTGTGGGAGAAGTTTGAGGCAGACCTAGTGCGACCTAATTCTGCCAGCTCTGTGAGCCCATGCAAGTTGTGCAGGAATTGTGCAATGTTAACTCCTTCCTTCCTGATCTGTGCTTGACACAGAGAATAAGCTCAGGATGCTGAGGGAAGCAGAAAGCCATGTATTAAGGAGGGTAACGACAGAGAAAGAGGAGTAGTAAAGAAGGAGTAGGTAGAAAGGCGAGAGCGAAGCCCACAAGGCTTTGGAAGGAGGTCCTGGGATGGAGGGAGGTAGTCAGGCAGATGGAATTTTCACACGGAGGAAGAGACCCGTTGGCCTGGCCATGCTGCAGTTGCTGCAGGCTGGCTAAGGAAGCAGTTCAGTGACTACGCCATACGGGCACTGCTGGCCGAACTGCTGCTGCTGCTGCTGCTGCCTGCCAGCAACTCTATCTGGGAATAAAGAACAAAGGCAGGAGAGAAGGGGAAGGAAGGAAGCAGGAAGCTGCCTCCTGCCACCTTCTAGCATCAGAGGACTGCAGGACTTCAACCTGAAACCCTTTGAAGTGTTACTGATCCTTGAAACCCGCTGAAGTTGAAAAAAAAAATTTATTTGAAAGAAAAAAGTTAGGTCAACTAAGGGTGCCATTGGGAATGCAAAGCCATAATCCCTTAGTGGAATCCAAGCCCTGGCGAATCCTGCAGTAGGACACCCACAGCTTCACGGAAGGGGAGGGAAGGAGAATACCTTTGCCCTTCAAGACTTTTCTCCTGATCGCAAGGATTTGCCGTGCTTTGCGAGTCTTGCCAATGCTTTGAAGTGCAGATAGCTCTGGATCTCCTCTAAGGTAGTGAGCTTAGAAAAGGCTAGTAAAAACAAAAGTCAGTGTCACTCCTCCTCTTAAACTGAATGGGATACAGCAAGGTGGGGATTTTCTGTAGGACTCATACGTGTGCATCACTAGTATTGATATTGATTTAACCTTTTGAATTTATCTGACATACTACTGCCATGCAAACAAACATCATACACTTGTAAACAGGCTGAGAACTCAATCATAAGCTTAGCAAAACACAAATGATTGTCACACAGTAAAATCTTTGATATATGTGCAAAGTATCATCACATCACAATTACAGTGCGAGACAGTAACTCAGAAAGTAGACTGATAATAAGTAATTCACTGAATTAACTAACCTCCCAGCTACATGAATGAATGGTAATTACAGGTATCATGAAACATAGTCACACTGTGTAACTGCACTGTGATTATATTTGCTGTATTAAAGTGTGACCCTGGTATTATATACCAGGTATTATATTATATTATATTATATTATATTATGAGAAATGAGATGAAAAGCAGCAGAAAGAAATCCCAGCTCAGAATCCAGACAGGTGGAACAAAGTCACCACAATATGTATTTTACTGACTTACCATCTCCCTGCCACAGATATGTTCCACAAATGTCTCTGGAGTGGCAGTGCTAAGGGATATATTTATATTGGTATTAAACATGCATTGCTCCAGCTTAAAGCATTATTCCTGGAACTGCTGCTCTGTGCCTTACCAACAACAGACAAACTCCATAACAGGAGTAAACTGTCAGTCACACAGATGCTGCATTTGTCCTGCAGTCTATTTGGTTTTGGCAAGCTTATAGTTAAATGCACATATACTGTGTTGATACCAATGCACTCTCCTCCTCCTGGTCCTTTCTGCCTACGGCTAAAGAAGTGGAAGGAGGAGGAGACATTGTTTTTGCTGGGTTTTGTTGGGTTTTTATGTACTACTTTTTTGAGAGGCAAAGCTTGCTGATTAGCTCAGTGACCTCTCCAGCGCCCAGTCAGCTCAGAAGAGGCATGGGAAACACTGTAGTACACACTGAACAAAATAAAGAGCTGGGAAGAAAAGTAGGCAGAGAAAAGACAGAAGAGACAGAATGGGAGGAGGAAACAAAGTGAATCTAGTCCAAAGAGGGACAAGTACATTACAATGCTGCTTACAGATGCCATCTCTGAAAAGTGCGTGTTTGCACTCACACATAAAACATGCTTTACCCTTATTTCCAAACCTAGAAGAAAGGTCAACCTGGTTGAACTTATGTAACACTGCCATCCAGTGCTGCGTGTGCGTCCCAGGCTGCAGCCTGACGTCCGTGTCCCGACCCAGAGCAAGGGACGCTGGAAACATCACAGCAGCTGCACCCAGTGGGGCCTCCTTTCCCTTCCCCAGATACTTTCTGCCCTAGTCAACATTTATCCCAGTGCTGGGTGATAACGGCCCCCGTATAAAGGGCAGGCCTCGCACCCATATTCCAGCCACAAGGAATTGAAGCTAATGGGCTAAAGGAACTACTTCAAGAACTGGCCAACGCAGTGGTCCTCCGCCTTAGGGCAATCTCCCTTACTGCAGTTCCCATGGAAGCTAACAGCACTCTAACCTATGGGGTGGGGGGAAGGCTAGGAGACAGCTGTCCTTTGTGACTCTGACCCCTGGAGCACTGTAGATCACAAACCCGCCTGCCAAGCCACTAGACTAACCTCCCACTTCTCTAATGACTTAGTGACTTCCTTTCATGTTAAGATCCTATAATTGACTATGTTAGATCAGATCAAAAGTCTAGAGATTCAAGACTCCCCTAATTGTGCTGGCAGGAGAAGTCAGGAAGGGCATTTCATCAATATACTCTTTGCCATCAGATCACCCAACAGAGTAAGATCAGGAACTTTTCCATCCTACCCACGCTCGTAGCTGAAGAAGGAGAGTTTTTCAGCACTTAACTGGATTAGGACTTATTCTTTACAGACCTGCCAGCCAGTCCAACTGGATGTCCTGCTAAGGATCTGCCTAGATCCTCAACAGAAAAGCATCTGCCAGGCCCCACTGCATCCTGTAGGCACTAGCCACGCCAGCACTGTTTGCTTCTTAGAAGGAGAATCCACCCATGTATTTCCTTCCCTCTTCTCCAGTTCTTTAAGAGCTCTAGAAGGAAGTTCTCTCATATGCCAAATACACTGGCAACTACTTACAAGCCCCTTGGCTTGAAAAGTGGTGTTGTGGTGTTGCCAGGGATAGCTGATGTTGTCAGTCCTGGAAGTGGGAAACTGGTGCTCAGCCCACAGGGGACATGGAGTCACAGACTGCTCCGAAGGACGCCGGCTGGATTTGGTGGTCACCACAGTTAAATTTGATGAGAGGCAAATGTCCTATATTTCAGAAAAAAAGAAAACTTTTATCTCTGGCAAGAAAGAGTATTCTTAGATATTTTTCACTCTTACCCTGATTTTTTTTCTTTGAGCTGGCTTTTAAAGAGCAGACCAATGTTTTGAGACTCTTTGCACTCAATGTGATAGGTTGATTAATGCAGTCTGAGAAAACTTATACGCAAAAGCCTCAATGTATGCAAAAGACAATCTTTATCTTTCTCTTGTTTCAAAGTAGAGCTTTTCCTTTTGTCATGCTAGTTCAGCATTTCATTCAAGCCTTCCCTGTGTCAGCTCATTCTCTTTTATAGAGGAACAGTTCTCTTCTGGATCTATTTATCACCCTTCATCAGAGAGGTTATTATAATTAACTTGGAAGTTTTTCACTACTAACTAAATTGATAAATTTGTTACTGAATAATTACAAAAATAGCTTCCTCCAATTGAATAGCAGCAGCATGGACCGCAATGAATCACACAAATAGATCTGTTGGCTTTTGAACATGCTTTAGCAGGAAAAGTGCAACTGAATTTGATAAAATACAGCCACCTTCTCTGCTTACTTGCATAGTCAGGAGAAACTCTGCCTTTCAAATCAGGTGAATTTGAAAGGAAATCTTTGATATAACACACAGAATAATTCCTGCATAGCTGAGGGAGTATAAACAAATGAATGTTTCTTCTTTATTTTACTGTGGCTATATTTAGTCAATATTGAATGGATGGTTTGAAAATTTAATGCAAGGATTGATAGCGGAGATTGTATTTTTATTCTTGACTTGCAGAGATACATCATTATTAATTAAAGCAGTATTCTGTACCTGCTGAAGCCAAGTAGGTAGCACAATATGTTTTCCAGTTCTTTAAGCTTGAAGTTTCTGAATTACTTTTTTTGAAATATGCACAGTAATAACATGGCTTTTGCAAAAATGTTATTTTACTATTAATTGACATATAGATGGAAAGATACGACAAATCTTTTTCCTAGGAAAGCAAACACCAAAATGCTGGTCTTTGTTGTGTGCTGGTTTGGAGCATGGTTTTTAGCTTACTGCATGGAAGAGCACTAAAATCAAGAATTCTCACAGGTGATCTTTCCATTAAAAAATAAACTCTATTAGGAAGGGATCTTCCAGTTCAGTTTTCAGTCTTCCCTTAGCTTCCAGGTTTATCCTGATCTACTCATATTGCTTCAATTTGCTTCGACGATCCTCAGGCATTATTTCCCAGTTCTAATAGTTAGAAGTACCTCCTCTGGTGTTCATTAGCAAGGGAGCACAGCACTGATGATCACCTCTGCTGTCAGTTCAGCACTAGCCTTCATTTTGGACACATGGGCTAAGCTTTCAGTGCTTCACTAACCCCAGCTACTTCGAGGTGAGAATAATAAATACCAGATTCAAAAGGCTGTTAGAAGAATCAGGTGTAGTCCACTAGCAAAACCATTATGTTTTTCAAATTTAATTCATTACTAGCAGCATGCCAGAGGGTCATTAACCTAGTTTTCCAACTTGGAAAAGCATTTCTGCTTGACCAGTACAACTGCACAACACTGAGGAATGACCAGCCAGGTAGACTGGCTTCATAATTAAAAAAAAAAAAAAAAAAGCAGCGTGGAACAACTGCAGATCTTCAACACAAATGTGAATCATGTGCCAAATATGGCAATGACAAGATGAAGAGCCTCACTCACAGAGAGGTCACCTTGAAGGACTAAAGAGGAATGTGTGTGCATTTGTACAAGATAGGATTGCTGGTCCCTGCTAATGTCAGCCTATCATGGCACTGCTGTCGGTGTGGGCAGTGAAACTTGCTGGCTTGGTTTCCGTCATCACTGGCTTCCTTATCCCCGCTGGGAAAGGTGCAGGAGAAATATTCTGTTTTTAGGTTCTCAACATTAGCGCCTTGGTAGGACCTGGTAAACAGAGACACCATTTCCCTGGAAACCTGGTGCATGAAACATAGTTCAGCTGGGCAACAAGCAGCAAAAGAGCTCAGCAACCGATCGTAGACGAAGGTCAAGCTGGGTATTTGCCTAGGGTGACACTGATGGGGAAGGGAAGAAACACAGCACAGATGAGAGCTCAGGTCCCAGCAGCCGCAGTGCTCTGGTCCAGTGGCAGGACTACTTCTCCAGGCACCAGGATACCAAAACTAAACAAGCTCCCTGGCCCCAGCAGACAGCAGCCTTCACCTTCCTGACTGCTTATCCTGCTCTGCCCCTCTTCGCCCCTCTGCCAGGTAGGTCTGCCAGGTAGGTTAATCTGCTACCACAGCAAAGCTGAGCTCTGTCCAAATCACCAGGAAACCCTGAGACAGTCCTAGGAACGTCTAATGGTACTAACAGGTATATTACCTGCTTTCGCTCTATTTTGATACGAATTTTACTAAAATCTAAATTTCAGACCTCAGCTAACTAGAAGTCCTTCCAATGCATCATAAAAATCATTCTTCTACATACAAAGTTTTTACCATCCTCCGTTTACTGCTGGTTCTTCTCTTGCCCCCTCCGTGTTACCACTGCAGCACATTATTCACCAGTCATTTCCTACAGGAACCCAGCCTTTCGTACTCTACCTTCCTATTATTCCTTAAAGTCTTTCAGTGTCAGAAATGCTTCCAGTTCAATAACACAACTGTGTTGAAGATGACTGGAATAAAGGAAGACAATTAAGTTCCTGTCAAGTGGAATCAATTTGCAGCAGATTTATATATTTTAACCTAACGTAGGGCTCACCTTTATCCAGACCCAGGTCAGGATAGAAAAGACCTATTCATTTCCATCAGCCATTTTTTGACGTCCAGGGCAGGATTGCTACCCACAGCCTGTCTTTGAGGCCTTTGTCACATGCATTTCTAAATTAAACAATCCTCAACTATCAAGCAAGAACAACTCAGAGAGAAGATGAGGCCTGAGGGGAACTTTAGTCTTCACTTTGCTCAGCCAATTAATATCATACGAGGCTAGCTCTCAATTGTCTCCCATCCTGTGTAGTTATGCAGGCTAAGTCTACAGAGAGATTTTTTCCTTCATTCAAAATGCAAATCCTTAGAGTCCTTTCTTAGCTGTTGCCTAACTTTAGAGCTGGCTAAATCCCCATGACACATAAGATCCCATCAGTAAAGCTCTCTGGTTGCTTATGTTTCTGCCTCTGGGCCTGCACAAATATATCCAAGTCCTGACAGCAGTGAATAACTCAATATTTCAGTCCCATTGGGATTCACATATAAGGCGTTCTTCTAGCTGCTGTATCTACTAAGTTGGAGCTGGCAGAAATTTCTACAACCTAGAGCTAGCACAGACCATAGCCGAGGGAAGGAGGTAATGGTGTGGTATATACATACTGCCACTGCTACAATAGGGAAGAGGCAAGGAGAAACAGAAGCAGGCTATTTCGGAAGAGCTGGTCATGGTGTGTTTAATGTCGATCCTGGATGTACTGGCAGTTCAAAATCCAAGGCTAAATTTTGCAGGAGGGAGATATCACTTACTAAGAGAATATTATGGATATGAGCAGGACGAGCCAGTTGAATATACAGAGAGTTGCCTCAGATACTCATTGTGAGGTTAAAATAAACCTTAGCTGCTCTTCTCGCAGCATTTGTGTACGTGTAGAGCACCTTTCCCTCTGCACTCAAGAAGGCAGGTTTGGTCCTCCAGCCATAGGTAAGCTATATACAGCTTCTCCATAAACTGGGAGAGTTGCATGATACACCCAGACATTGTTCCAGCTTTGTGCATGGAAACTCCTGAGGTTTACCCTAGCTACAGCAAATGAATCAGAAGTTTTCAAAAATTCTTTTTGGAAAGGATGGTATTTACGTTTCACTGAAGAAAAAAGTCTTCTGTCTCCGACAGCTAACTTTTCTTCCAGATATAATTCATATAAGACATAATCTTTATTACAGCTCCTTGTTGAGTACAAAAACGATCCCTATGCAGAGGACTAGTACAAGTACATGATATTTTGAAGCCATATTTTCAGATTTTATGCAGAACTCTGAGTAGGTATAAAAACTTTGCTTTAACCCTCTGAATTTCGTCCCATGAACAGGTTAATCTGTAGGCAGAATATGTCCTTAAGTCTCACTCACAGGTGGCACTGGTGAGCCTAGAGACCAGACTGCACAGCATCACAGCACGGGCAACATACCAAAGCCATAGCATAAGCTAGTAGATTGTAGGATCCTGTCCCATCTTCATCTTACCTTTAGGTCTGGAATTTCTTTCTGGGCTTTAAGGCAGAGACCAAAAATTCTTGCGCAACCAAAGATCTAAATAATGGGAGGGACTTATGGCACAGTTAATTAAAGCACTGAGGTCACTATCTGCTAATGTCTGACAATCATCCTTAAATAGGAGATACTGGTTTTCTTTAAAAGGTCCCAAATTATATGTAATGAAAGCATATTCATTCCTCCTCCTTCCTTCTCCCCTCTTCTTCCCTTTTCTGCAAAGATTTGTCTTTCCTCTGAGAAAAACAACATATATTTCACTATCCACTTTTAAATATTTATTGGTGAGTTTAGTGCTCTTTAATATTCTTTAATGGTCAGGCTTCTCACACCACTTTACCACTGTACATTAATCCTGATTGGTGGAGGCTGGGATTTTTTTTTTTTTCCCCCACTTACTCTTGCACAAATCAGTGTGACATAGACAGAGTTTGCAGCCAGTGAAGCCTCTGGGTCTTCATTAGCACAAAGAACAAACACAGCCAGGACTTGTGACTTGAACTCCATGAAGTTCCAGATGAAACAGTGGGAAATTTTTGCTACTGCCTTTGACAATGGCCCTTAGAGAGAGCAAATACAGATACATACAGATATATATGCATATATACATACACACACACGCTCACATACAGGCTGGCTCGCCCTTCAGGGAACTATCTGAATAGCAAAAACATAATGTGTTGGGTTAGCTCTGTCCATCCCTGTAGATCAGTGCTGGAGCACTGCCTCCTCTGCACTGTCTGTTTCAACTATCTTTACACCAAAAAAACTTTAAGTAGTTTTGGTCTGAGAAAGAATCTACATCATCTTCTGCCTCAGGAAAGGCCATCAGAGAGCTGATGACAAAAGCATAGGAAGGAATCCATTAGGGATTCAGCTTCCTTTCATCTGTGGTTAAACATGCAGAATAATGATGAGTATTCAGCTTTTGGTTTCTTCACTGAGTCCACATTAATCCATGTATCTCCAGTGCATTACCTAAGTGTAAGCTAAGTATAACACCAGAAGTATATTCAGATAGGATGGAAAAGAACTAGTGAGCTTTAATTAAATGGTGACTCAGCCTGTGAAAGGTTACTTATTAAAAAAAATTATGACCCCTTTCACAAAAATTAATGATCGTAGTTGTCACTATTTCAGATGCCTAGGCAGATTCTGAAGGTGAAAACCTCAGGCGGGAAAGGAATGGCTCATGACGGGAGTCTATGGGGTCTTAGTTTTTCTTTCTGCTTTACTGTGCTACTGTACTAAATTGTGCACTCACTGGTAGTGTCAGAAAGAATTAAATGGGTGTCAGTGGCATACAGACTTATTCAAATTTCTTGCTGCTAGAAAAGTTCTGCCAAGGACTGGGGAAGTCAGGGTAATAGGAAGGAAAATTAGAGCAGGACAAGAAACAATACTGCTCTTACAATCATTTTAACTAAGTCTTGATTTCTACAAAAATAGTGTCAATTAATAAGAGTGGCTATTTTCATGACTTGCCAAATAGACATCAAGGAATCTCTAGTGTCATCTTTTCTCACTCTGCCATTTCTAAATGTACCTGTAGAGAGAAAAATTACGCATGTTTGAAGAGAATGAGAGTTTGTTTTTTCTTTTTTCCAGTCTGTTTTGCTTGTGTAACTCTCATTAAATTGGTGGCTCATTCTAATGGGAACCCAAGTCATTTTTCAAGTGTTAAGCCATTAGCTGCACTTCCTCAGCATGTCGTCTACTCAAGTCCTACAATGTGATGAGATTAGACCTCAAGCATGGACCAGGTTGCTAAGAAACTGACAGCCTCCTTTCAAGAGCTTGGAGCTTTCTGGTTTTTGTTTAAAAAAAGAAGTTGTTATTTTCTCTGGGCCAGTTGTCCTTCCCTGTGCTGATAGCACAAAAGACAAGCATATGAGAAAGCCTGCCTGCGAACTTTCTTCCTAGAACTTTCTGTTGAAGAAAACCATAAAGCTTGTTAGAGACTACACACAAGTAAAAATTAATGCTTGTAACTTGATAGAAATTATAGATGGAAGGTACCCAGTAGGTCATAGAGGATGTCCTCCTATTCCCCAAAACGATTAACAATATTCAAGATGTTTTTAAGAATTTTTATCTAAGTTCTTTATCTCCTCACAGAAGTTCAGTGAGAGGCATGCCATAAGCTCCCTTGGAAACAGAGTCCAACAGAACATCACTAGGCACATCTTGTTCTCTGAAAGAGTAACTTCTTCCTGTATGTTTTGGACTCTTGCTATACTATTTTAATTTAGACCCTAACATGTGCAAGAATGGCCTTACACAACCAAGGCAAGTGATATCTGCTTCTATTACCTAGACGCAGGAGAATATATGATGGGTTTTATGCCATTTACTCTTAACAACGTCATCTTAACTTTTTCTCATTTCCTTGTCTTTGTCTAGGCGCTTACAAGCAGTTTGGTTGCTTGTTTACTGAATACACTGAAAATTCTAGGACAAACTTTGCTATTATAGTGGAAGCAAATTGGTGTGAACTTACAGTGGTGGAAAAAGCAACAACAACTGATCAGGATCCTAGGAAATGTGTTACGTGTTGGAGTATTTTCTGTGAGGGAAGGAGGGAGAGAAGCTATAAAAAAGCTATAAAAAGCTATAAAAAGCTGTTAAAAAAAGAAAGATTTCAGTGATATGATAGAGGATTGATCCAGATCCAAGTGGCAGGGATGGAAAATTAATGAAAAAAATAAAGGAATTTTTCTTTACCTGTATGAAATGTTTAGTAGTCTGCACATAGTGGACTACTACTACTTCCATCTATTAAACGCTACACCGTGAACTCTCAGGAGTCTTTGTTCCATGACAAGCGTCAGCAGCCAACAGTGACAGAAGTCTTCCTTGTGCCTCCAGGAAAAAAGTTCTCCTTCAGTTTGGCTCTGTAGCTGCATCTGGGTATGCTTTTCCCCAGGAGCTTCATGTTGATGTCTGTGACTAACAAAAAAAGATTTAATGGCTGACGTCATTTCAGAATGGCTAGAAAAACTGTGACATTTGGGATAAAAGGTAGAAAATAAAGGCTATGAAGTATGTATAGGACAGAGTCTGTGACAGACAGGTATGACCAAGGAGTAATCACCACAGGAATTAATGTTTACTTCCATTTATCATTGGGACCAATACAGCATTGCATTTCTGTCCCTTATGCTTGGTGGAGGTTTGCTGTAAGACTATTGTTAATTCTGATAATAAGAAGCAATTCTTCTTGTGCAGCCCCTAAGTTAAATCATGTAGTTCCTCCTGAATGGAAGCTCATAACAGTCTGGGCCTGACCTGCCTGAAGGTAGCTATGATTAAAGGAAAAGGCAAGTGTCAGTCACTCAACAGGGTGAGTATTGCTGTAGAGCATGTCATAAAAAATCAACAGATGTCAGGGAATAGATCATTATTGTCACAGCAACCTAGGTTTATCAGTTTATTATCTGACTCTATTAGCAATGGACCTTCATTGTAAACAGCGCACAGAAGATACATTCGTGCTTCTCAGTTGCTTAAATTCATATGTGTAGACAAGGTTACAGACCCATGCACCTCTTGCACCTGCAAATCATCACTAGATCTCAAAAGTAGCACATAGGTCTTGTTTTGATCCTTTTTCCACCTCTTATGTATGTAAATGTAATACATAACACAATCACAAATAGGACGTCCAATCAAAAGCTGCCCCAAAGCTATCGGTTGCCCTGGTCAGATTTCCATTGTTCTTTTGCATCGGATTTCAGGTATCTTTATAAGAATCACAGGCATGTTGACTGGCAGACACCTCTGGAGACTGTCTAGTCCAAGTTCCTGCTTGGAGCAGGACTGTTGCCAACACTGCTAGCTCAGCCATGGCTTTGCTGCAGCAGATCCACAACCTCTCTGGGTAATCAGTGCTACACTGCTAGTGAAACACTTTCTCCTAATGTCTAATACGCAGTTCAAGGCCATTGCGCTAATATTACTTGAGAATAGCAACAAGAGCTTGGCACTATCATGTTTATAACTGTCTTTCCACCAACCGTGACCTGCGATTAGATTGGTCCTTAGCCTCTGCCTCCTCACCAGATAAAACAAGCCCAGCTCTCTCAAACTCTCTCATTGGCTAGGTACTCTGAGCCCTTGATGACATTGGTAGCCTTTTCTGGATCTTCCCATTCCTGCACATAACTCTTCAACTTGGCAGGGAGAATTGGGCCACTGATTTCCAAAAGCCCTATTGCAACTTTCTGTATGAGGCAACGAATCCAGAGACATTACGGTCACCCTATACACCCTACCTTTAATTTATTTTAAAAAGGGTTTGAAAAACCCCAGTCACAGAAAATAAAGCTCAAAGTATGCTCACCATAAAGATCATGGTCAGCATTTATAAATTTTAGTGTTACATGTGGTCTTTTATTTTTTAATTTTTGGTAAATAGCTGGATACCGACGGTCAATCTAGTCACTAAGATTCTCTTGAAAATTCTACCAGGTCTTGTTGCACCTGTAGGTGTTTCTACTGACCTAGCTCTTTATCGAGTGACATTTATCTTAAGCAAACGCAATATCCAGTCTCCCACTGATTTAAATTTTCACCACTATGTTTGCTAATGTAGAACTGAGCTAGGTCATATATATTACCCTCACAAAGAGGAATCCTGAACTGATGTTAGGACTCTGAATCAGCTTCTGGTTGAAACTGAAAAGAGTTTTTGCATTAGTTTTAAGTAGCATCCAGCTACGTCTTCATTGGCATGAAGCTGGGAAAGCCCCCCCCCTGCCTGAGGCAGTTTGTACATGGCATTGGGAAAGGCTCTACTATAGCAGAGGCTTATATAGTTTTTCATTAGCACTAGATAGTAAACTGTTGAACAGATAGAGATGTATTTTTGGTTGCTCATAATGCAATGGTTAAACATAAGGTCATTTTTCTTCTTCTGTTTTTGCCTTAGACACAAATTCTCTTTCTCTTTGGTACCTCTTTCTGGTAGGATACCATTCCAATGGCATGGTATCACCACTAGAGACTAGAAAGTGACGTATCTATTGATTTTTTGCTGAAATAGGTAGGATGAAATGTCTTTTTTTCTTGAGTGCAAACTTCTCTAGCTGATTAATTCAATTAAACTAGATGAGGCCTGTCCTAGAAAGCTAGACTTTGCTACCAGGGAACATGGCAGTGCAGCACAAACATTGGCAGCCTAGTCTGTCCATCCAAACTCCAATCTCTTATTTTACTGGAAAGTATTAGCTAATTACTCACCATCAAACATGTCTTTGGCATGCAGGCAAGCACAGAGCTCCTTTAAGCCAAGGACAGCACTAGCCTGGGTTCCTTTCTGAGGAATGTTACCTGCAGACTTTAGAAGCCACTATCTAAGAGTGGGAGGACATATACGCTGAAATAGCAAAGAACCCACATGACAGGTTTCCTTGGGTAACAGTTGTAATCGCAGAGGTACTGGGGCATTAGATGGTGCTAGGTGTCCCACCTCTACGGAACTGAGAAGAAATCAAGCAAGTCCCGACTGTGGTCCAGTGACAAGGAAAGACAGAAAGTGACTGCTGCTGCCGGCTATTTCTGTGCAACTGAGCAGGACTGCCAAAAGAAAAACCTAACTCACAACAAGCAATTTCTCCTCTCCAGAGAATCAACCCAGCAAGCTGGCTCTTTGGGCAGTCTAATGTGTGTGCTTCTGTCTGGACTGGTCTTGCTGGTTTTGATATTGCAAATTCCTCAGCATGCTCAAAGAGGCAGATATTACACCAGTTCTCTACTGCAGCTCCTGCAGTTTCCTGCAGGCTCAAGCTCTCTTGTCGTGGGCAGGGTTGGGGGAACCACTGCTGAGAAGGGCTTCAAAGCAACATATTGGCACATGCTTCCCCATAACTAGCTTCCTACCTCCCTGTGCAGAACTCATTCCCAACATTTAAGACCTGCCCCTGCTGTTGCTGGTGCTGAAAGGAGGAGAGGGATTTGGGAGAAGATAACTACTCTTTGGGACTACAGGGCTAAGCAGTCAACAGGAGACAAAATGTTTCAGGCATCCTTTTGTAGTTCAGGGAACGCTTGTGAGCTCTTCTAAGACGTGAACTAGAGACCGTTTATTCTGCATTACACTTTTATTAAGCATTATTGCCCTAATTAAGGTGATTCACAATCCTACGTTATCCGGTTCTGTGCTATTCCAGCAGGTGGTGGAAATGGAACGAAGGAAGGATTTTTATGCACCGTCATATGTTTGATGAGAGACAGCCTATCTGCCATAGTCTATCCCAAGGGTTTTTGTTCATCTTTTAGCTATTTTGCCACTGTTAGTACATTAGCAGCCCTCAGTTTTTAGTGCCAGATTTCCTTTGCAGGATGGAAAAGAAGATAAAGGACAGAGGAAGCTTCTCCCATATCAGCCACATGGTCAGGCAGCTCCAATCCAGGGCCTGTGCTCACACACCTGAGTCACAGCATTGGTACAGCCTCTGTGTCCCCTCTGCTGTGATGGCCTCATTTTCATAAGTAACAAATTACCTCCATTTATTTTTAGGAGAGAGAGACAGATAGGTTATTTAACTTTGAACACGCACCCAGTAGAAAAATATTCACTTTGTAACTGTGCAAATGAAAAGTTTGGTTTACATTTCTCCTTTAGGGGAGAACATGACAATTTCTGAAATTCTGAGTGTGGGACACCCAATTTTAAAAGCTAAAAGAAGATGGCTGTGGTAGCCATCTCTGGAGAACTAGAATAAGGCTATTGAAAGCACCTGACATGCCCCAGAGAGTCCTTAGTCCTGGTCTTCTTGACCTGACCTCACTCTGCAAGTTGCATTTTGTTTGATGTTTCATTTGCTGGAGCTGCTCACCTCATCACCACCAAACAGGGCGTGGTGAAGAAGGCATGAGCATTCCTCCTCGGACAGGCTGAGCCTCTCTCTTCTCCAGCAGCTGCACTCCCTGATAAGCAGCGATCTTTCCTGCGGGATGAAGGACTCAGGCTCCACAGAGGCAGAGGGGGGCACAGATTTGAGGGGGGCATCATGCCATCTCCAGGAGCAGGAGCTACAAAGTTCACAGCCCAGCAATGTAACAGTTCACAGTGCTCCGGACTATTTTAGGCCTCCTTGAGAACCAGTAGGACGTCTGTGAGTTGGATAAAATTCAGAACAGATCACCTCCCTCCCAGAACAGGGGGTACAGTCGCAAAGGCACAAGGTCTGTGCTCTAATCCATCCCACCCCATTTGTGGGGGTGACATGCAAAAATGAAATTATTCCCTGGCTTAGCTAACAGTGAGTAAAGCATACTAAAGCTACTCGCCAAGCTCAGTCCTGCCAGGAGCATGCATTAGCCACTGGCTCTGGCAAATTCTTTAGTTCACCACCCAGTTTGGAGGAAGAGAACTCTGCCAGGGTTTTTTTTTTTTTTTTTGGAAGTCTTTGTGGTTTCCAAAGTTATTGGATCTTGTCATGAATAGATCTTGATTTATTGTCAGACTTGTGATTCTTTCAGCCCTCTCCCTGAACACAAGGCTTTTTGTTGCCTTTCCAAACAGTACAGTTCTTAAGCAAGGAAATTACTGGGAAGGCTTCCATACGTACTTCCATTCCCTGGGAAATCATACCAATCAGTCCAATAAAGGGATTTAACATAAACTTTCTAGTAACTTTGTCACAGTAACTGGCAAATACTGAGGTTACTCTCAATAATTCTATTGTGCTATAAGTCTTATTAGCTGACACGAGGCTCAGCCATTCTATTTTTATCCCGCTTACTATACCATCCTGGAGGCGAAGCGTGGAAACAGCAGAGAGTGGGAGGATGTGAACAATGCTGAAATCTTAGAGAAAGCAGATTGGAAGCTACATTCATTCATTTCTCTGCTATGGTAATACATATAAATTGCGACTTGTTGTCAATGGGCAAATGCAGCATTCCAAGTTTGCAGGCAACACTTCAAATCCCCTCAATAGGCAAGACTGGGAGAAGGAGTTCTGGACCTGCACGTGGGCAGAATGAATAAGCTGTAAACCAGCATAACCTCTGCCTGTCCATCAGTTCCAGATCAGTACAGGGAAAGGTAGGCTGATGAAGCAGCACCAAATCTAGCCCATAAAATGCAAGATAATGGAAAGAGATTGAAGCAGTATGAAAATTCTACACATATAAAATGTTAATGAGATGTAATTTGCTCTTGGAAAGAAAATCTGAGACCTTAGAGAAGTACATTAATTTCCTTAAAGTTCACTTAATGGGTATGTTAGGGAAGAGGTACTTACTATTAGGTACAAGGTATTTACTAAATATTTCTTAGGTTATTATTAATCTCTGGTTTTAATAGTTTGTTTTATTGAAAAACTTTCCTATTAAAGTTGATTGTTGTTGTCTTTCTCATGGAGAAAAAAGTTAACATAGTTGAGCATGCAAGGTGAGAGGATTACTTAATGCCCCTAAAATAAATTCATGCCTTAAGTGCTCTGTTGGATGAGAGGCTAAAGTGGTAAGCAATTAATTTAGTCTGAGCCTTCAGCACAGGAAAACTTACCATTCATCTTTAGCTGTAGCTCAGCCATACATTTCTGTGTTAGTTTCTGCAATGCAGTTCAAAAGTCTAAACAGCAGGTAGTGCCAAGGTTTAGATTATATCATCAATTCAGTGCTTAGGTCCTTAGGAAACTCACAAAACACATGACCAACAGAAGACTTGGTTTTGTGCAATGGATGTTTTAGGGTTTGCTGCCTACATAGGAGTACAGTGTAGTAGTTACGTCATTGATGTTCTCAGTCAAAGTGGAAGAGGGTGATGCAGGAATCAGGTCCTGAGAGCTGAGGTCATCTTGTGGTTTTACTGATCTCCCAACTCACTAGCGCTACGTTCTGCCGTACTACATGTTGCTCTCATCACTAAGACATGGTGAGCGATGGATGCAATCAGGAATGAATCCACAGAAACAGCTATCAAAGACTGGCAGCAATACCCATTGTGACCATATTGGGGCCTGCCCAGGGGACAAACCAATGGTGAAAACAGCAACAGAGACCTAAATAGTCACAAAAACCATCAGACCCTTTTCCTGTTCAAGCAGTTCAGTACAGAACAAGCTAATAGATTGGACAGTTGCTGCAACACTATAGTTTTGCTATATCATGAGGTTAAGGCTGAATTCAAGAGCAGAGTGATAAAAATTTCCAGTCTGTATTTGTAAACTCTGAGTCAGTCTCCTGGATTATAGCAACTCTTTTGCACATACATAAACATACACCTTTCTAAAAATAGGTACAAAATTAAGCCGATACAATCACAAAGCAGTTAAAATCAATGTTTCTTCAGGTGCATGGGGCACTGCCCCCCTGCTGATTTCAGGGGTTCAGGCAGGGAGGTGGGATAGATTCTGCGCTGCTGATCTCTACACAAGGTTACAAATCCCCTTCCTACCTGTTTAATGACAGGGACTTTTTCTGGAATGCTACACAAAAGAAAAAAAAAACACTAAATGTGATTGAGCTATTTCAATGAGCCTAATTAGCTAATAAAGGTCAGTCTCATTAGAAGCTCATCAGGGAAGGATACACTGAAAGAAATTAAATAGTAAAAGAATTTTAACTAGCTGTCCTCCCTCGCCTGCACCAGGCATTTCAAGGAGGAGTGAGTGAGAAACCAAATTTCTTGAATAAGTGATGAAAGAAGGTGTTGAGACACAGGAATTTTATGACAATAAAAATGTATTTCTTAGCTGTCAGAAGACTGTTGAACATCATCATGCTGAAGGGTTCAGCTTACCCTTGGCAAAGGAGATACAGACTGTCCTGGGTCTATAAAGTAAATTTGCCTCTGAAGTACATCTTCTCTTTGCCTGTGTACTCTCCAGCAACCAGACCCCAGTCTCTCTCCCTGTACTTGGCAGCCAAGTTCTTATACCTTATGTCTTGAGATTTTGGCTTCAGCATATGCTGCCTCCCTCAGTTATGAGTTACTAAAAGGTATTGCCTAGTCATTGGTCTTCCGCCATACCTCTGGGATAATCCTAAACACATATTCATTCACTCCAATAAAGACTACTCACGATTTGTGTCTCCTGCTTCCCTCCTCAGGAAAAAACAATTCCAGAAGTCATAATGTGCCACGGTACAAAAATGTGCGAGTAAGTTAAGCCAAACCTTTTCCAAAGAATAAAATGGATCTTTGCCATGACCTCCACATTGAAGAAATGCTTTCATCTTTTTTGTCATCATGAAATAGCTTAGATCAATGTTCTGGGTGGGTCAGATTTCTTCTGGTGACACTATAACTTCCTACAGTTTAAAACAGACAGGGAATAGGACAGGCCATTTGGGATGTTTAATGGCAAGAGACTGACAGTTCTCTACAGTGGGAATTGCTCTGGCCTTCTGGGTCACACACACTGGGCATTCAGAGATTCAGAGGACTGCAGGGGTGAAGGAGAAGAAAAAGATTCTCTTTGCTTCTTCCATCGCTAAGCCAGAAGCATTAAGCAGCATTCCTGGTGCTAAAATCCGTTCTGTTTCCAGCTATCCTTTCATCTTTTGTGATGCTTCTCCCACAACAGATCTGAGAAACATGGGAATCTGGGGGAACACTGAGGAGAAGAAGCACTTTGGACCCAGAATGTGCACTGCTATTAATGAAGAATCATAGCACCTCAGAGTCTTTACTCCTATACCTTTTTAATGAGACATACAGTTTTTTAACTGAGTCAAGATCATGAGCTCCTGTAGACAGAGCTTTACCACATCTTCTTATCCAATTTACCAAAAATCTGACATAGCCCTCAAAGAGAGAACCAGCTTGTCAGGAGCTGTGCTGATGTGGAGGTCAGTTTTCCAAGTTGACAGTCGTAGAAACTGAATCAGTGTATCAGCCTGCCTATCTACCTTACAGAGTCCTACTGCAGATCCTAAACTGGCTGGATGGCAGAGCTCAGAGGGTTGCGATCAGTGGCGCAGTCTAGGTGGAGGCCTGTAGCTAGCGGTGTCCCCCAGGGGTCAGTACTGGGTCCAGTCTTGTTCAATGTATTCCTCCATGACCTGGATGAAGGCACAGAGTGCACTCTCAGCAAATTTGCTGATGATACTAAACTGGGAGGAGCGGCTGACACACCAGAAGACTGTGCTGCCATTCAGAGGGACCTGGACAGGCTGGAGAGCTGGGCAGAGAGGAACCTCCTGAAGTTCAACAAAGGCAAGTGCAGGGTCCTGCACCTAGGGAGGAAGAACCCCATGCACCAGTACAGGTTGAGGGTTGATCTGCCGGAACGCAGCTCTGCCGAGAAGGACCTGGGAGTCCTGGTGGACAACAAGTTAAGCATGAGGCAGCAATGTGCCCTTGTGGCCAAGAAGGCCAATGGTATCCTGGGGTGCATGAGGCAGAGTGTTGCCAGCAGGTGGAGGGAGGTGATCCTGCCCCTCTACTCAGCCCTGGTGAGGCCCCACCTGGAGTGCTGTGTCCAGTTCTGGGCTCCCCAGTACAAGAGAGACATGGAGCTCCTGGAGCGAGTCCAGCGGAGGGCTACAAAGATGATGAAGGGATTGGAGCATCTCTCCTATGAAGAAAGGCTGAGAGCTGGGCCTGGAGAAGAGAAGACTGAGAGGCAATCTCATCAATGTAACCAAGTATCTGAAGGGAGGGTGTCAAGAGGATGGGGCCAGGCTCCTCGAAATGGTGCCCAGTGACAGGACAAGAGGCAACTGGCACAACCTGAACCACAGGCAACTCCATCTGAACACAAGGAAAAACTTCTTGACTGTGAGGGTGACTGAGCACTGGAACAGGTTGCCCAGAGAGGTTGTGGAGTCTCCTTCGCTGGAGATATTCAAAACCTGCCTGGACGAGATCCTGTGCAACATGCTCTAGATGACCCTGCTTGAGCAGGGGAGTTGGACTGATCCAACTCCAGATGATCTCCAGAGGTCCCTTCTAACCTTGGCCATTCTGTGATTCTGTGATTCCTATAGGAGGTACCAACATCTCTCAGCATTAAGCAGGGTAGCTAAACTTGTGGGAAGGGTACGAGTTCAGGAAACCCTGTCTGGTGTTGGAGATCAAAGCAGAACTGGATAGTTTTCCCCACGTGGTTGTTGTCTCTGCAACTAGATCTATTTCAGCTGAAAGGCTGGCAAGAAGAGATGACCAGTGGAATAGATCTATGTAAAATAGATGCATAGCTGCAGTCTAGACAACAAAGGCAGCAAGGGAAGCATCATTTCCCTAGCAACACTGTAGATGAACTTCCTTATTGCTGATGCTGCATTGCTCAGCAGGCCCCTAGGGTCTTGAGATGTGCTTTTGTATTTTCTTGCTGGTGCTTTCTCTGATTGATGGAACTAGTGGTGACTGTGGTATCATTTGCTCCTGTGCAGGCTGTTCTCAAGATGCTTTGAGCAGCTCCAGGGGAAAGGAGGAATGGAAGGGGAAAGGGGAAGGGGAAGGGAAGGGACTCTGGAGCACCCTTTAAACCATGCTGTTAGTGAGAGGATGCATGTGGGGGTGTCTTACTTATCCTGTTGTGGAAACAAGAAATACGTTTGGAACGTATTGATTCTTTTGTAATAGTTATAACAAAGATGAAAAAATACGTATACAAGTTGATCTTCTTTAGGTATCCCACATTTTAAAAAATGCGCTACAATCCTTTGCCTGGAGGGGTTATGAGGGAAGACAGACAGGGATATCAAATAAATAAACAAACAAAGCAAAACCCCTAACTTAATTTTGTTTAGCTATTTCCAGCCATATGCTTCTGTTTGCTTTGCTTTAGTTACTTTTTAGTTTGTCACTAGAATCAAAACTAAAAAATCCAGAATATATTTGTATTAATAAATAGATTTTATGAAAAATCTTTTGATTAAACCATCTCAACTAGCTCTTTTCACAGCCATGCAGTCCTTTCCGATTGATAACCTGCCTTAATGTTAAAGCGAGTTTTTTGTTTGTTCGTTTGTTTGTTTAAAAGACAGAGTCAGAAGGGCTTTAAGGCACCGGAATGGCCCTTCCCCAGAGCTACTTTGCTCCCAACTGAATGACACTTGTCCATGGAGAAAGTTTTTCCCACCTTGGTTTTACAGGGACACATTTGATAGCCCTTTCTCTGGCAATATTCAGCTTTCTCATTTAAGGCTTGCCACAGGTGGATTCCTGCTCCACTATTTCCTAGAAGCAGCTTTCCTTCATTGTTGCCTTGCCCCTTCCCTGCCCCTGCTTTCTTCGTGCAAACTTGACTTTTGGAGCACAATCTTTTTTGGAACAGCAGAGCGAAAGGCGAAACAGCGCCAGCGTGCAAGAAGCAGGGAGGTGCTCCACCCAGTGGGTGCAAGCAGCAGGCACCAGAAAGGCTTCTCTAGCAGAAAGGTGTACAGAATCAAAGAAGTGGATGAGTTTGAGTGAAGGATGAAGCCCCCCTTTCCCCAGGGTGCAATCACACCCCCACCACAGAACATCTTTCATCTGCTCCAACTATAACTAGCCTGAGGCAGTCAGGAAATTAGCCCACAGAAGAGCTGTACCCAATAGAGTTCATCACTGTTAATGCTAAAGGAGGGCTTTGGTTCATCGTCCTGGGCCTATCTACAAAGGCTGGCCTGTGGCACAGACGGTGCATAAGAAGGTTGAGGAAAACCAGGGTCTCTGGGGCTGGAACCAGCAGGACGAGGGTCCCTGGCTAGCAGTCAGCCAGGCTGGGAGCACACAGTGCACGTAGTACCAGGGAGAGAATGGTTGTGCCAGCACAGCCTGGGGCACACAGGGCTTATTAGACCAAATGTAGCACAGTGCAAACATCTCTCTGCTGGGCTGACCCCACAAAACGTTCCTGTGAATAAAATTAGTCCTTACTTTTAGTAGTCCAGTGCATCAAAGCTTGTTATCCTCAGCACAGGTATGAGATGAGAACTCCTACAGCTACATTGGACAGGATAAAATACTGCATGTGTGTTAAGCGTACACCTCCATTCAGCATAACTAAAATACGCTAACAAATGGGAATTAGGAAAAATGTCCTAGTAAGCTGGTTATGCTTGTACCCTGGCACTGCACTCTTACGCATTTAACATTAGCCACAGTCAGACACGCCTTCGTATCAGTCAATATAAGAGGCTCTGTGGACAGATTACGTGAAGCCTGGGCAGAAGTACTCTTGCTCAGCTGACTCACCCAGGCAGGCAGTCCAGGTCAGCCTCATTAATTTCCGCTCTGAAATATTAACCACTGAGTCCCTTGGGGAGGAGGATAACTCAAAGTAGAGACAGGGCCAGAGGACATCCAGTTTAGAGAAACTCTTTAAGTATTTTAAGTACAGCATGTCTTTGGAAGGAGGTAAGCTTATACTGTAATCCGCCGAACGCTAGCGCCTAGTGAAAAATACTGGTGCTGGATTTCTGACTACTGCTTCATGCAAAGGGCTAAATCAATGGGAGATTAAAAAGCCTACTGCAGCACAACCAGCCCTTGGTGCAAAGAGAAACTGCTGTGCTCCTCACATAAATCAGTCAGTTAAGATTTGACCCTCAGATGTACTTTGCAGGAGGCTAGAATGACTCTAGGCCACCCAGGACCAAAATGCCTCTTAGCTCACAATCTAATATTAGTACTTTTTGGCAAGACTCTGCATCATTACTCTATTTCCTGTGATATAGCAAAGTGCTGTTACTATTACTATTTAATATTTCTATATGGCAACAGCTGCAAGAGCATCAGGAAAATTCATCCCAATTCTTCAAGTTGCTACACAAATTTATAATTGCTGGTCCACCATTTAAAGCATCCCTAACATGCTACAGCAGGTAGGTAGACTAAACAAAGGTAGCAAGGTGTTTCAGCCTCTTGGGTAACAAAAAATGTAAAGGATTACCTCATCGGAAAGAGAGATCAGAGCTCTTCCTCAGGTTTTGGTGCACGGAGGATCTTGCAAAACCAGGCAAATTTTCTGCTTTGGCTGTTGCTCCCACTCACCATGCCAGGTGCCTCCTCTGTCTCTCCCATGATGCTGGGAACATGCTGAAAACATCACTGCAGAGGTGTGGGGAAATATTAGAGCCTGGGATCACTCTGCTATTCCCACGCTAAGCACAGTCTTCACATTCCTGAGAGGACCTGGGCCAGGAGATGGGGGTAAAAATTCAGGGCAAGCCATACCTAGAGTGCCTTGACTACAGTATTAAAAATGCAGCTTTTAAGCAGAAGCTCCCTCCCTCCCCTTCTCTTCTCCAGAAGGGACACCTGCCTCAGGCTTTAACACTGCTTTCAACCTGTGCTAGCTGGCCTGGTATGGACCACATGCTGAAGATAACTAGATAACTGCTGTTTTTGCATAATTAGTAATCTGCTCACCTTAGCAATGAGGATGTAGGCAAAACACATTTATCTTAACATGCAAGATTAAGCAGAATTTCAGACCTACAGTGCTAGGTTTTAAGAAACTGCTTCACAGCCACTGCCTAGATGAACGAAACGGATGTAGGAAGGTGTGAAACTTCCCAATTGCAATTATGCATACACTTGTTCTCTGTTTCATAATATTGTGCAGTGAAGGCTATGCACTGACTACGAATTACTTGCAGGGACTGATGAGTCTTTTCTACTTTGCTTCATATGTTGAGCGCTCTGTGGGGAAGAGGAATGCGATCTGTCAGAGGTGGCCCAAGAGGTCATTTTGATCTCAAGGATGAGCCCAGCAGGAAGATGGATGATCTGTGTGTCAAGCTGTCCTCTTTAGTGTCACTTTGATCCCTGGACAAGCCTTGCTGACAGCATTACCTTTGGCCTCCTGACAGGCCCTTTGGTTACTCGTGATTTGAAGTGAAGCTGATGGGCTACTGGTTTGCCCCGAAAGAGCAACTAAGGAGCCTCAAATAATCTACTTTGGTTGAGCAGAGAGAAGGACCTTCAGTGTTTAATTAGCCTGCGTCTCCTTTGCTGGGCTAGAGCATTTGCAAACGTTACGTAGGATAAGAAACACCCACCTGTCAGCATGGGGGTAGTGACGGTGCAGACTGCTGCAGTTGGCAGGATGCTTCATGAGTTGCAAGTGTGAGTTATTACACTTTCCCCTTTGCCCCGGGACATTAGCAGGACTTCAGGGTATTGTACTTACTGGGCATCGAGTGCAAGAATTAGATTCTTAAAACATGTGTCTTATGCACAGAAAGAAAGACAATAAGAAAGAAAGCAGCAAAGTGTATCAGAGAAAGACGGTAGTTTGGCAGTCTATCTGATGGTATCATCCACCTTCCTTCCGAAGGTAGGAATGGAGTCAATTTTTGGTGGTATCTCCAACTTTGTTGGTCCACATTTCCCTTTAACATAAGCAAGACAGGTGCGCACAAAGGAGAGAGATGAGCTACCAGCCGCAGAGAAATGCAGCTTTGTCTCCGACGCTCACTGCTCGGTCCAGCCCACTGCTCAGCCAGCCCACTGCTGGTCTCCATTGCTGGGAGACCTGAACATACAATTCCCTTTGCGACTCCTGGACCTTGGTTTTACCCCACTTGCCCTCGGGGAACTGAGTTAGACCTCTCTTCAGCCAAACCTGCAAGGACAGGTTTTTCACTATGGATCAAGCAGCCTGCTCTTTTTCAGCTTGCCACACTGAACCCAGCTGAGTATTTCTGCTCTAAGTTTATTGTAGCCACCTAGGAAAATAGCAGGAAAAATTTGGTAGGGATGGAAATGGACATATATAGGAGGAAGAACAGGCTGACCTTTCAGGACTTTTTTGGGGTTGCAGGCCCCAAGGAGAGCATATGTCACCTTCTGTCAGCAGGATCTTAATTAATGTGCCCAGTGTGACTGTGAATTCATGGTCCTGTGTAGCGGTAGTAGCTCTACAATGGGCCCTGCAGCAGCTTTCGTCTCACCTCCAAGCAAGCTGCCAGCTGCCTCCAAGGAAAAAACCATCCTACAAGTGGAAAAGCTGTGATTTGTAAACTCTACGAGCACAACCAAATTTCTTGCTGCTCGTATATAGACAATGCGTTTCACCTAAGGAGAGTTCCAGCCTATTGTTTTCGTATTTATATAACTTCATTGAAAGCTTCAAAAAAACAGTATTTTTCTCCTCTCGGAGGAGCACTTACAACAGCAATTTTATAAGAGATGCTTATTGGTTGAACTGACCCCAGTGCCATCTTAAACCCATCTTCATCCCAAGAAACAGTACAGCACAGTCAGGTGCATGTTCTGCATCTGCTGCTGCTTTAAGATTAGCAATCATGTCCATTAGCCCACAACAGTGGATCCAAAAATCAGGAACTGCACATTTTTTACCACTTGACAGCTGATTCCACCCTCTGGGAAGCAGCTCGGCTGTCTGCAGCCTTGAGTCAGCACAGCAGGAGGAAAATGGCCTATGACAACCGCACTATACATCTAAAACATTTTACAACCATAAAAAGGTAGGAGGAGAGACAAAGTAAGTGAATAGAGCTGCCACTTATAATAAGTTAAAGGAGCGTTCCTGAGACGAGACTGGTTTTTATAAGCAAACCAAAACGGACAATTCTTTTCAAATCCAGCCTGCGCTTATGGAAGATGTGAAGCAACAGGCGAATAAGAAAATCATGCAATAAGAATATTATATATTTTCTTTTGCTAGCAAACTCCTGCCAAACTACCAGCAAACTTTCTTCATGACAGCTATATACTATTAATGAGCATTTATTAACTGAGAAATACCCAGTTATCCCTCAGGAAAGCAATTTCAAAAACAAAGAGAAGTCAGTCCTGATTTCTTAAACAAAGAAATTGCAACTTTTTTGCTTGACGTAACATGTGAACATATAAATTAAAACCCACAGTTGTAAACCATAGGATCTTTTTCCCAACAGATGGCAGTCAGGCCCACAAAGGAGATCAGTTAGTTACAAGAACCTGGGTTGCAGTGCAGCCCCTGTGCGTGAAGCTGTTCCCTTCTCTTTCCACATGGCTAAGAGTCGCACAGTTCCTATATAATATTTTTCATTAGCAGGTCTCAAACACTTGACAAAGCAAGTGAAGCTCCTGTGCCCATTCAACTCACTGAGAACCTGAGAAGAGCAGTGAAACGAGTTTCACAAGATTATTCAGAAAAACAGCGACACTGCAGGGAAAAGAAGCACAGACCCTCGAGAAGCCCTGTCAGTCCTTCCATGCAAGAGGCCAAGCTTCTCACCCAACTGCAACATGGCAGGGGATATGACAGTATTTTCTTGCACGTGGAAATAAACATGGCCTCCTGCATGCTAGAATTGGGTGATAGCTTTTTTGTGTTAGGATTATTGGAAACCACTACTAACAACAACAGCCCAGTCAATGCAGTGAGCCTGGGGTTCTGGGCTTGCTTTTTGCCCTTTGTTATTAGTACGCATTTAGATGCGATTGCCACAAACGATAAGACAGGTTTTTAACCAGTGGCCATTCTTTATACACAGACTGAGAAGAAAAGGAATAATGGAGAAGAGGGGAAAAATCAAACAAAGGAAACAACCAGTGGGAAAGAACTGTATGTAAAGAGAAGGGAGTGATAGGCGATGAAGGAACTGCAGAACAAGAAGAAAAAAATGCTTAGTCTGGAGTAGTTGTTCTGCCCCAGATCTGTCAGCACCTCATGTCTCAACCATGCCTGACCTGCAATAAAAAAAGCAGATCAGGAATTAGGAGATAAGGTATATCCTTAAGGAAATATTTCTGTAGATGTAGAATATTTCTGTAGATTTCTGTAGATAAACTGCAGTGGCAAACAGATTACCTGGAAGGTAGGCATCTAGCTGGACTCCCAGCATCTACTTTAAACCTCTGGGATGGTTTCCGGGGCAAACCTTGACTGCTAGGGGAGAACGAGACTTGGCTCAAAGTTTGGCAGGCCGAAAGCGAGCCAGCTCTTGGGCTCGTTCCTGAAGGTGCCGAGCACCCAGGACTTCACCCAGCTCAGGAGAAGATGCCCCTCCACAAATCAGGCCAAAGGTACTGTGCAGGGCTGATGACGACGTGCGCTCAGGGTGTTTTTTTAAACCTACCATCTGGATTTGTAATCTTTTGGTTTGTTTTTGTGAAACTGCTTTTTTCCAGTTAAAGGCCCGCTGTCCACCCAGCGGGCATGTGCAGGCCCATTTTTTCCTGTTTGCCAGTTTCTGACACTGCTTTGCCCATCGCTCAGCCTGGAGAGCGCGGGGTGATGGGCCGGGACAACCGGCCCCCCTAGCCCCTGCCCTGGGCCACGGCCGCTCCACCGCCCCCTGGGGCCGGCACCCCTCTGCCTGCCCCTTGCCCGCCTCTGCCAGCCCAAGCTTCCACAGCCCTTTTCTCCCGGAGGAAGAGCTGGGCTAGTTTGTCAAAGGCAACACAAGAGGGAGCCAAGAGCCGCCTTTTAGTTGTTTTCAGGTTTCCCGCACTGACCCCTTCACCTTGCTCTGGGAAGCTTTTCTGGGGAACGAGGCTAATGGATACGTCCAGTCGTGAAGAGCTCCTTGCTTGGAGGGTCAAACAAGCCTTGCTGAAAGCCCCGTCTGGCCTGTCTTTTAGCTGTTTGGCAACGCTGCTGTGTATTAGAGTCTATTCCACTTAGCGGGGGGTACTCGTGGGTTACTGTTGCCAATTAGTCTGTTAACCAGTGAACAGTCACTAATGATGCGACCCAAGAGTCAAGACAGTGGTGCAAACTTAACTTGTCTGTCTGTAAGGAGCACAGATCTATGTTATTTTCTCCGTTTGATCTGAAGAGCTCTTAAAAGCAGAAGTGTAATTTTTCCATTGCCACATATCTGATTAGGAAGAGGATTATTGTGCAGGCGTCAGTGTCATAGATGAAAAGGGGCTTTTCTTCCATCCTAAATGAAACCATTTAGTGGAGGTGACAGATTCTGTTGCGCCCGAGTTAAAAAAATGTGTCACTCACCGTAGAAGTGGCTCCTTTCATGCTTGCAGACGTGCTGAATTCTGCTGGGCACTTGGTGAACGGGAAAAGAGAGGGGACTGCGCCACATTCAGCAGAGCAGCTGACGCCACAGGATAGCAAATGCTATTATCAACATACCAAGAAGGATTATTTCTTCTCCTAGTTTTTTTAAATGCCCTCCAGAAGGCACTGGTTAGCCCAGTACTTGGGATCTTACAGTTGCAGTTGTGACTCTGCTTTCATGCCATGAGAACACACAGCTACGGCTTACCTCTAGACTAGTGCTGCATCACATTGGATCTCACAGCTTTACTCTCTCTGGACCACAGCACTTTCCAGAGAAAACAGACTGTCCTGTAGGTAAAGGAACTCTTAGACCAAGTCCTACAGACCCGTTGGCAGTGAACAAATTGACCACAATAGAGTTAATTACCTCTAGAATCATAAGGCCAGTATAGGAGCCTCCCTTTCTCCTCATATTTTACTGCACAGAGAAAAAAAAAATCCCCACATGGTTCACCAGGGCATTTCTCCTCTGTAGCGAGCCAGCCCCATGCGGCTTCCCCACCAGGCCTCTCCCCTTAGCTCGAGTTGCTCTCTGACCCACAGGGAGAGGAGCCCCTCTGTCTGCCAAAAAAGGGTTGTCGCATGCAAGGCCGAAAGGGCTGCTCAGCAGCACTGGCAGGGAGTTTGAATCCCAGTAAAGCGCTGTCTTTCATAGATAAGTTTAAATGTGGATACAGACCCAGGCTTTCAATTACCTGTGACAGATAAAAGGATGAAGAGCCTTTGCAAGTCCTTCCAAGTTGCCAGATGCATTAGGGAGGCTGAATCAGCAGCAGCCCTTTCCTTCCTTTCGTAATGGAGCCACTGACCTCCCCTGGCCTCCTGGAGGAGCTTCCAAGCCATCCTATTTGAAAAAAACCACCTACGGGTAAATTGCTATGTATTTCATACAATTCCACAAAACATCTATTTATTTTTCAGGATTCCATTCCTTCCTTTCAAGGGTAACACATGTAGGCCTCCCACCTTCCTTCACCTTCCTCTTGCTTTTAAAATTATATTTTTTGTGTGCAATTGATCACTTGAGGCTGTTCTCTGCTGGGTCTGGAAAGTCAAGTTTTATATAGGGGATGAACAGAGCTAGGTCAAGATCAACAAATTAGGTGTTGGCTCTGGAATTTGGGGCTGTACACCTAAAGCCTGCTCTTTTGATGCAGCCACTTCCAGATGAGGCTTACAGTGGTTATGAAGGAGGCAGGGAGCCCTGTAGAAATGCAGCCTTTCATGCTATCTTTTGGGGTTTACAACTGAAAGTAGCCTGCTTTAGAGCATCAGTGCCACTTAAAACAAATCCTGTGAGCTGCAGCAGATGCGCTACCGGCGAACTATGGGAAATATCTTACCAGGTCTACAGACCTGTAGATGAATCTCGACTGATTTCTTGTGGTCAAGGTCAAGGAGCCTCTGTCCAGTGGACTCATGGATTTTAGATAGAAAAAGCCCTAACAGAGCTTCCATGGGAAGGGAAAGCATGTGATAACCTTGTGTTGGTCCGGAGCAGCTGTTGCTACCTCTCCAACTTGGGGCAAACACTTATGGAAAAGCTAATATTTCTAACAATATCTCTAATACGTCCTAAACCCTAGGCATGGTGTTTAGGAACAGACACCCAAGTGCTGTAGGGCAAAGTTTGGACATTTCTTGGGAGTTATACTCTTCATCTTTCCAATGAATTTTTTTTCAGATCCTGACCAGGTTAATATTTCATGGCTTCTACCCACCTCCCCCATTGACATTATAAGCTGGTATTCTCAACCATGTCTGATCCCTCCTACCACCTCCTGCATCAGGCTACCTCCCAGCTGCCTGACAGTCCACAATCTGCTCTTGTTCTCCTAGTTCCTGTCTGCCACTAAAGGCACATAATGCCACAATCTGACAGCCACGCAAGCTGCCAAAATCCTTTCCGGTGTGAGCCAGCCCATCCTGAAGTCAACACAAATCTTTCCATTAACTGCAGCAGGCATGGATCAGAAACCCTCTCCACTGACGAAATTTAGCGTGTGAGGCCAAAGGGAGTAGAAGAATGCTGTTGGTTTCAGCTCCAGAAGCCAAGTCCCTTGCTCTGTCTTGGCAATAGCTTCCTGCTTCCTTCTGCATTGCTGAAAACAGAGGGAAGGTGCTGCACATGTACATCTTTATCATAGTCTCTCAATGTCCAAAGTACCTGACATAGCAAAAAAATTTCTCCAAGGAAACTGTGCAGTCCTGAAGCATATTTTGGGACCAGCTGTCAGGCCTCATGAATAAAAAGTGAATTACAAAGTACATTAGAGTATCACTGTATCAGCTAATCCTCTGCTAAGGGTTTCTGGCTTTATTAAAGATATCAGATATGGAAAAGACCTCATTAGGCCTAGCTTATCCTTAGGGAACAGAGCAGGAATATTCTCTGGGGGATATGTGCAAGCGCTTTGTTTTACCTGGAAAGAGAGATTAGTGATTAATTTCCCATTTGTAAGATGCTAAGGACAGCAGTGGTGAAGAGCTGAGCTGGGCAAGTGCTTCTCTCTGCTCCTGTCTTGCAGATAGAGGGTGCCATCTCCATGTCAAATTCCAGCTCTCATTTAAAAACTTCAAGACCTGAAGGAGAAACGCTGCTGTGGAGATATAGCGTGGTTGTTATATTTGGCTTAGAGCATGATCTCTGGGCTGTAGCAAGAGCCTTTGCATTCTAGCTTTACACCATTACTGCAAGTCCAAAGGGAAGACAGCTTCAGGCTTTCTCACTGATCAACTTTCATTTGATTTAATTATAACCTTCCAATACCTGTCTGGTTTCAGTCACATCCCTTTTTCCCTGTCAGTTGGCAACATTCAGCTCTGCTTTCCCCATCTCTGCTAGAGAAACTGTTAACACATGCATGGATCTGGCTAGGTCCAGAGGTCATGAATATCCCCGCCATGGGCTTGCCCAGAGCAACAATGTCCGCAGGAAAGGGAAATGGTCTGAGGAGCTAACCCAGACACCGACCTCTCCTCCCAACCAAAACTGGGCCTGGAAATTGGTTTGCAGCTTGTTAGGGTCCAGAGCCCCAAAAGGCAGTCTTCAAAGAAGGAGAGGTAAATTCTGTGAAAATTATTAATGGAAAGCCCCCAGACTCCCCAGCTTCCAGGACATTGCGTTAAGTAGGGGGACTCATGTCCCTCAACACCCTCCTCCCCATTCCCTCGTCTTCTGCCTGCTGTCCTGCCCTTTATTCCAGGGTTTACTTGCAGGTCCTTCCCCCATGACAGATGTGTGCTCCAAATCTGCCTTCTCCCCTTCCTGTCTGCCTTTACTGGCTTTCCCCTCCAAGTACAGTGCTGTGTATCTTGCTAATCCTCCCCATTTCTGGGGTCTCCCCTTCCTACTTCCCCACTATATATTCTGCATGCAGGGTCCCCACTCTTTTCCCTACCACAGGACCTCTGGGCAGGCACTTCTCTGTATTGTTCGCACCTCCAGCAGCCCTGTGTCCTGCCTTTCCTCATACACATAATCCCCAAAGTGTCTGAAAACACGGCAAGTCTGTTCAATAGATTAGGCTAAGATGCTCCATGAGAGAAATAGAAACAGATGGATGGTAGAGGCTGTACTTGATGAAGGTGGTGGAGGTCTCTACCTGTCTTTGGCAGTGCTGCAAAAGCCAGCAGTCGCTTTTTCAGATCCACATCTTTTTTAATAAAGTGCCCTCACCTGTGGGCCGTAAGCAGTTCTGCTCTCAGTTTCTTTCATCGATACTGGTTCCACTTTTGACTTGAGGAACCAAATATTCACTGAAAAAGGGAACTGATGAAAAAGAACATTAAAGACTACCCTAGAAATCCCCATCCCCTCAGTCAAATCATATTTTAAACCAAAAAAGAGAGCCAATAAACTACGAGTTAAACTAAGAGTCTAGTGGTTAGGATGCTTCCCTGGAAGATGCAATATCAAATCCCCTCAGATAAAGGAGGCAATGAAGCAGAGACTCTCAGCATCCTGGACAAACACTCTGCCACTGGGCTGTTCCATATCAGGCAGATAATACTGCCACTTTCTCCTGCTCTCCTGCCTTTCTACCACCCATGTAGCCTTCCTGGAACTCTCTCTGCTAGATGTCCTTGAAGCGCTCTAATCATCAAGCATGTGGACAAGAAAGATCCAGCACATACAAGCATCTGCTTGTACTGCTGAAAGACACTGAAGCAAGCTTCTTCCCCAAAGATTCTTTATGTAATTCTTTAAGCTCTCATGGGATAAGGAGAAAGGACCTCAAGGGGAAGAATGATTAAAAGATAGGAAATAAAAGGCGGAAATAAGCAGCAAGTTTTCACAATGAAGGGAGTATACCAGGGTAATATCAGGGGCATCAGCCTTGGAGGCTGTGATGTTCAATGTACTTGGCAAATTACCTGGAAAATGAGTGGGTAGCGAGGTGACAAAGCTTCCTGGTGGCATGAAATTAGGCTGGGAAAGAAGACAAGGGTTTTCTGTGGAGAGCAGCAAAACAGCTATACGCTGCTGAGCGACAAGATGAAAAAATAGCAGAAGAACTGCAACCTAGAAATACACAATAACGAACTTAGAAAAAGCAGCGCTGACCTCACATTACAGACCCTGAGACAGACTCTGAATTGACTCTTAGGAATAAGGCCAGCTTAGTTTTTGTTTTCTAACTGCTCCTGAACGAAGTGTTAGGAATGCCTTGGAAAGGGACAGAGAACAGAACGGGGTACATCAGGACAGCATTGTGGCACACCTGCATCCCAAACACTTGGTGCAGTTCGGGTCCCCACACCTTCAAAAGGACTTAGTGGAACATAAAAGTCTCAGAGAAGAGCAACAGGGAAGATCTGAAAGTGCTTCCACACAAAGACTGACTAGCAATAGGGCTTTCAGGCTGGAAGATATAATAAAGATTTTTAAAACTGTGAGTGGCGTGGAGACAGTAAATAGGAAGTGATTGTTTACTGTCCTTGCCTTGCATATCGTGAGGAGAGTCAGAAGGAACAGCTGAGTGGAAACTGAAAATAAGCTGAAGGGGTAATTTGGTAGCTACAGAGCTTCTTTGGGACAGATATGAGAAGTCTGCATGGGTTTAGAAGGCAAGAAAACAAATTCATGGAAGAAAAACCACTGAGGGCTATTACATATAATCATAATCCCCCTGGTGAGGAAATCCCTAAACCACAAATTGCTGCAGGCTACAGGCATATTCTAGGGAAATAACCTTATACACCTGCCCTATTCTTGGATTTGCACCTAGACATCCAGTGCTGGATATCGAACTAGAGAGACTTGGGTCTGATCCAACACTTCCATTCTGCTGCTCTAGCATGTGCCCCAGAGGAGAAGTGGTACTTCAGATAAGACAGAATACTACTTTTATGTCCAAAAAAGTCTTATTTTATTAGTATCAATTTATGTCCAAATGAAAATAACTAAAAAAATATTTCAGTTCACTAAGAACCCATTTACTAACTTATCTGGTCTTAGACACTAAATCAACAAAATCAGCTCATAGCACAGATAGGGCAGCAGAAAAAACTTTCAGGTGTCATCAGCCGGGCATTAAGTTTACAGATGGCTGCAGACAGGAAGCCATTCTTTGTCCATGTTTTTTTCTTTTTTTTTTTTTTTTTTATTTCTAAATCAGCCAGTTTCTGTTTGTGAGGCCTAGATCAGTCTCTGAAAATGTAAAAACAAATTTATTTGGCATTCAAGCATTTTTCCATGGTAGGCAAATGCAAACATGCCATCAGGATTTAAAGAGCCTCTGTAAGGCTAACTGATACTATAGCATGACAGAGTACTAAATAGTCTGATTAGCAAAGCAAGCAATTAATGGATTACTGTACGTCTCAAAACTCACCTGACAGGTAGTTCCTGAAACATGTTATCAGACCAAGATTGCAGAGGTCTTCGGAGGTGGACAGCGCTAAGAGATTAAAACAGCTTCCAAAGTTGCTGCTAATTTTGAGTACCTTCATTTGTAAGTACTCATTCTAAGTAATGTTTTTTGTTCTGCCCTACATACAAGACTTGGCCTCATGAGCGCACAGCAGTAGTCAAGCAATGAGTGCTGGTATCTTGACGACTGGCTGTGCGGCACTTTTCTGTACTTTGGATGGCAGGAATCTTTGTGACTTCCCCTCTGGTCCCATGGCAGAAGCAGGGACAGATGTGGGAACAGAATCGTTGAACTCTTGAGTCCCAAGACCATGCTCTAGGCCCTGTTCACACGTGTAAATTCAGCTTAGTGACTCTGTTTTTAAAATAATGCCAACATATACCAATATACAGGAGACACATTATAATCTGCTGGTATTATTGAAATTATACAAAAATAGCTCCAGCAGGCCTTTTTTCTAGCACATAAAAAAACCAGGAAATCCAATGAATTGATGGAAATCAGTGACTAAGAACCTGGAACCACTGTTCGCTAAAGCTCTAAAACAGTCTCTCAGTAACAGGTACTCCTTGTGCAGGTGCAGACTATTTTCTCATTTCAGTTTTCCAGTTAGTGTGATGCATTGACCAGCTCATTCAAAACCGAGAAACAAATGGGAAACTAAAGAAAGCTATTTTTCTTCTTCTTCTAATCTTGGAAAAAACAGAGATTTAGTAACTCCAAAAGTTATGCGACCTGGATTAATCAGTTCAGTTAAATAACCAAAGATAATAGCTTCTAGTTTGAAACAGAAAATGAGTTCTAATGAACTTGTTTTCCTATTATATCTTACTTAATATTATTTTAAAAGGGATAATTTCAAAATTTGCTTTTTTTGTACTAAATATCAGTTTGTGTCTGAACTGATGCAAGTTAGGAGTTAAAATTAATCAAAAAAAGGAATGCATTTTCCATCATTTACTGACATAATGAAAACATAAACATTAGAAATATAAATGACATGTTAGACTATGTGCAGATTCTGTGTAGGGTTTGTATGGTATGGTTTCTATGGTTTTCGTTATCATTTTTAGTGTATGTATTACAGCAATTAATGTATCCCCTGATAAAGCAATTATACTGGAATTACAATAAAGGATCATGTTTAGTTGCAAATCAACATGCTTCAGTATGAGAAACACTGAGAATCAATACATCTTTTTTCAGTAAAAGTATACATAAAAAACAGAATTAAAATCTCTTCTATAATAGCTTCCTGTGCATTCAATGATAAGTTTCAATTGCTTAAACACTGTTGATTTAAATCACTCATTCCGGTTTATTTCTTTCTACAACATGGCAACCCCAGAAACATTTAACCAAACCTGTCAGGAGAAGGTATAGGAAAAATACAAGCCAGGTCCAAACCACAGCTGCTGCTGGACTTGCAATAAACAAAGTTTTACTGATGAGAATTTGCCAAATTCAAATTGAAGGTAAAGTAAATGAAAACTAGGCCTCCCTGGCTCATCTCCACTCATAAATGAGCAGTTACTTGCTTTTTCCAGTGCACACCACTCAAGCAGGAGTGCAACACACTGGGATGTATGTAGCAAGGACCTGGAACACAGGATTTGTCATCCTGGCTCAGGCCACTGTATGAAAGCTATATCCTGCCTTTGGCAAAGTCCACAAAAGCTCTCACTGCATCTAACTCGGCGTACACAGGGAAAGCTCATTAGCTGTAGCACAGAGGTGATCAGCTTACTCCCTCAAGCTTGTGCTTAGCTTAACAACCAGAATTTCAAATGCAATAGTCCAGAAAACAGGTCAGCCAGCCTTCTCCAGGCTCAACGCTGCGTACAGCCTCCGCCAGGGATCCAAAGGCAGGCTGACGTCTGCAGGTGCGCAGGGTGGGTCTGATGGTATTTGCAGGAGTACCTCAGGCTTACAGTGAGTTTAGCACCTCAGCTGTTCAGGCACTTTTGAAAACCCAGCTCAGACTCCACGAGTCCTGTTGTGCATTTGAAAAATTTGGGCCCCTTCCTGGAGTTCAGGAGCCAGCAGGAATTCAGCATTTCACCCTTTCTAGTGCTTTGTGAAACCAATAAAGCTCTTATCTATATATTTAGATAGTGCTAATTGATCTTTGTAAATCTACCCCTTATAAAACTAATATAGTCTACTCTAAAACAGGCTCAACTGCAAGTGCATAGCATCCCTTAAGGAGAGAGAGGAAAAAAAAGATAAATTAATGAAGGTAAAACAAAGTTTTCCTCTTTGTTCTCAAAGGCATTTTTCGAGACTGCTCTGTTACTTCTGGCTCTGGAAACTTCAATAATAAAGATGCAATGGTGTGTTCCTACACGCGCAGTTTCAGTCTGCCTCTCCCTTTTCTCTTTTCATGAAGTGATCAGCGCCTCACAGAGAGAAGCCCTGGTTTTTCCTGTTCTGCTGGCCACTAGGTTTCTGGGAAAATACCTCAAGGGTTCTTGTCCAGGCCAGCTGTGGCTGCTCTATTGATGTTGTGTGGGGAACTTGTCTGTCTTTTCTTGACCTCTAATGGGGACGTTGTTGCCTACCAGCACCTTTCTGTGAGGCATTTCTTATTCTGTCCCTTCACTTCAGTCCATTCCAGCCACAGAGACATTATACAGGTAGCTCTCCCAAGAAAGCAGGAATAGCAGGACTTGGAGAGAACATCTTACAGCAGACTGGACACCCACAATGCATGCTGTAATTCTGATCCATCTCCTCTATGTATGCTGATATATATCCCGTATTTTGGCTGCCTACATGATTGCTCATGTTAGAAGACAAACCTGCCTACAAATTGCAGGTTTAAATCAGTTTTTAAGTAGAGAACTTAATCAGCTGAGAACTGAGAATTCTGAACTGAGGCAAAAAAACCCAAACCAAAATAAAACGAAACAAAAGTCTGAGATTAACGCTAATTTCAACATAGCTTTTAGGTCAAGGAAGCCTTGAAAAAGAAACCACAGACAAGGAGGAGACTCCATGCAATAGGTGTAATCTCAAACTGCAGAAAACTTCTCCTTGCTTGGCACTTAAACAGTTACCAAGAAGTGGAGAGGACAAGTGACTTACAGAGCAGCTTTTAGAAGTTTGCCCTCCATGACAGATATATTGATCATCTTGAAAAATTAATGCATGAAAAATTCTCCAGCTTCAATAGTCCTAAGTATGGCAAAACAGGCAGACATCTACATTAAGAAAAAGGCAAACACTTGGTAAGGAAGAAGCTGGCTCTACATATCTCTCTACTCCTACTCTCTCTACCTCCAGGCTGCACGTTGAACGTGAACCTTAGAGTATAAAGTGAGGAAGGACACAAAGCTGTTTGCCAGTCAACAATTCTAGTAGGACTCACAGGTTGTAGTGCCAGAGATGATGCTTAAGGGCTGACGCTACTCTACCAATGTTAAGCAGTGACAAGGAATAACATCGTTTGTCAAAGGTATTCATTTGCACACAGTCAGCTTGGAACAGCCTCCTCTAAAAAAATTGCAAAGAATGTTAAAGATGCAAAGAATGTTAAAGAATGTCAAAGATAAAGATATGCACATATATTTATATCATCCTCCCATTAGGATCACATAGGATGGCTCAGGGAAGAAACGAAGGGTCTCTGAAATCTCCCCAAACTGCGATCCACCCTATGCTTGTAGCAGAAGTTAGCACAGCAGAGCTCTGGGACACACCTCCTCGCACAGCTGCACTGAGCTATCCAGACACTGCAGAAACCCACAGGCAATGAAGTGCCGAGCAGGTGCACGTTCGTTGTCTCTGGTGTACGTGGGCAGGCACGTCCCAGGCTTTATCTCCAGTACACAGCTCTTCGGGCATGACATAACTTGTTCCTTCCATTCAGATAAATTACCAGCTGAGCTTCCCAGCTCCAGTTAAGCAAACTCAACTTTGGGTGTGAGACGCAACGATGATGCAAATTTGCCTTGACCCCTTTCACAAAAACAAAGTGAGCAGTCAAGTTGTTTTGTTCAGTGAAGTACTTCAATTGCTTGAATCACTTCTCACCTTTCAGCTCAGGGACTCGCAGCCAGTTTTGCTGCCAGAATGGGAGCAGCAGTCACTCTCACTACACCAAATACTGGCAGGCAGAACAGCAGTCCCAAATGCTCAGACAAAATGAACAAACTCTCACGGAAGAAAGGTGCAGGAGCAGGTAAGAGGAAGCAAGAGAAAAGAACAAGCATGAAGTTTGAAATGGCAGCAGGACAAATCCCTGTTTTCCTGCCCCTGACACATGAAATCTCCTTTTAATTACTAGCTGGTGACATTGACCGCTACCGCAACATGAGGTTAGGAAACTGTGTTCGGCTCTGGTCCTTGGACACGTGCTAGTTTCAGCCTCTGAATTCTTTGTGTGCTGAAAGCTGATGCGCCTCCTTTGGCTGGCAAGAGTGTCCTTCTGCCCAGCAGCTGCAGTGCCTGATGTGGCAGCACGCGCAGCCTTCTCACACACAGTGCTATAGGCAGCAGGCTCAGGTGGTTCAATCCAGGCCTTTGTTAGAATATGAATAAATATAACTGGGTACACAAATGAGAAACCTCTGGAAAAAAATCAGAACAGTAGCGTAGGGAATTCACTAGTGCTAGCACACAAACAGATACGGAGAAATAGATAGGTATATATGCTTTAAAAGTAGCTGAGAGAGTTTGATACTTGGCCAACAGCCAAACGCTTTGTATCTTGCAAGAAGGTACAAAGGAAGGAGCACGTCCAGGCTCCAGTTCTGATCCGTTGCATGGGGGAAGCTTGGCAAGCTCCAAGCTAGCAGGGCCTCCTGCCTGCCAGGCTTGTGAAAAGGAAAGCCAAAGGCCAGGCTCCGCTCCCTGCCCCGGGCTGGCACTACCATGGTAGGCACTAGGCAGGGGACAGCACATCAGCTTTTCGAGGAGGAGGGTACTGACTCCTGTTTCATGAGCTGCTGGAGCAGTCTAGGCATAATGGAGTCCGCAATTGCTAAGGTTACGCATTTCTACTAAGTACCTTGGTAAACAGGGAAACTTTTTCATAATGAGGACAGCCATGCTTTGGAATAGAGGCCCAGAGAGGTTCTACCATCTTCTTCCTTGGAGATTTTCAAGACCCGACAAGATAAAGTCCCAGGTAACCTGCTCTGACCTCACAGCTGCCCCTGCTTTGAGCAGGAGGTTGGACTAGACAGCTCTGAAGGTCCCTTTCAGCCTGGGTTATCCAATGCTGCTATAACCCTGTGCACCCTGTGGCCCCTACCGCTCTGGCTTTGAGAGGCCTTGCAGATGACTGCGACACCCTGGTTTTATTTCCTGTTAGAGTTCTCAGCACTTTGCTCTGCCACAAACAACCCAGCCCACTTTAATTAAAGTTATGCAGACACCAAACTTCCAGGCAGAAACACAACCTGGTTGTGACATACAGAAATCACCTGCTGGAAGGAGACATGCCCCTGCAAGTGCAGGAGAAGCTGGAGAGAGGGAGTTACCTGCTCATGCCTCACATACTGAACAGGGCAACCCTCCCCTCCTCCCCACTGCCCAGCACAAGCTGCCTGCTCCCCACAGCTGAGCACCACCAACACCCAGAGCCAGGCTGCTGCAGTAAGTGGGAGAGGGCCTGTTTCCCCCTGGATAGCCCCTGCTTCCAGGTGGGAAGGGGGTCTAAATCACTGCCATCAGCCACTGGTTGCCAGGGGGAAATAGGGAGCCCCGAATCCAGATCTCAGCCTCCAAGAGCTGTGAGCCGACAAGTCTGATGCGCAAACTCCTTGGCCTCATTCTCTTTGCACCGTGCCTAAGTGGAAACTTGGAAGGAAAAGGGGCTCTTATTGCACAGCTTGGAGGAAATACTTCTACGAGCCGTTTTTCTCCTCTAGCTTCACCTTGCAAACACCACAGTGAGGATTTCCTCACCAGAGCTAAAAACAGGAAAAGATGAAGGGATCTTTACAAGCTTTATCATCTTACCACCCAGCTCCTGTCCACTAGTAATCACCTCAGCAAAGCCCAGGTCTCTGTTCCCATTGTAGTGGTGGAGGAGGGCTGATGCCACCTCTCCCCCAGAGAATCCAATTTTGGATACCACAGAAGCTGGTAAACAGCAACCGCCTCTGTTCCCCTGCTGTCTCGCTGCTCACATACAGGACTAACACCATACTGAATTGCTAGGAGACAGCAGAATGCATTAAAAGAGGATTTGTTAACAACCCAAAAGATGACACCATGAGATGAGAGAAGGGCCTTATGTAAAGGTCTTAAAAACAAACAAAAAACCCCCAGATTGTGTCTGGTTCATGAGGAACATTTGCGGGTCCCTTTCCTGCTCAAGGAAAAGCTGGGGGGAAAAAAGGCTTTCTCACAACACCTATTCATCAGGGTCTGGAACATATCATAGCTTTCTACAGAAATAATAGACTATAATACAGTAACCACACTTTTAGAGGAGCAAAATTGAATGCCTTGCATTTCATCCCCACAACATACCTCTCTTAACCCCATAGTTAGCTCCCCAGCCTCCTTGCCACCAACCTCTCCTCTCAGTCCCATCGCTTCCTGCGTGCCTGACAGCTCACCTCTTTCCTGTTACCTACGCTCTGCTTCACTCCCTAAGAGCATTATTTTCATCATTCCACCAGCAGTTGCAGCCCCCTTCCGTGAGCATGAGGGCTGGAGAAAGGGCAGTTTTCTGCTGCTGTACCAGCTGCCCTTGGCTTTCCAAAACACCGAATTACAGGGAGAACAGCAACTCAGCACTGAAATGTAGACTAGGAATATAAAACTGAGCATTTCCATAATCTATTTTGGGGGAAAAAGGGCTGAAATAACTCCTTCTACCCAAACTCCTCACACAAACAACCAGCCTACTACTTAGGCCAACGCATAACTACTCAAGGCTGTGAGGAAAAGCCTGCAAGTTGGATCTTGCCCTCGTCTAGGCCGAGCTGCCAATGCGTATCGTGAAGCATGGGAACTTCCTCCATGAATTAATTATGAATGTGGGTTCATAATTAATTCCTTGACCTGCAGGAAACTGTTTTCAATTCAGCTACCAGCAACCTATTACAAATGGTAAGACGGCATCTACTTGTCTTGCAATCAGATGCTTGTATTTGTTGCTACTGCCTCAGAGCTCTCTCGGTCAGGTATTTCAGTGCTAGAGACAGATTTTCTTTCCCCATGTGTCTTCAAAGGATCCATTCAATGAACCAGGAAGCTTTCCTGTAGAGCTAGTTCCACATTCTCCAGCAGTGCAGAATGCTGATCCACGAGCTTGGAAAAATCCGTTGAAAACATCTCCAAGGTCACTTCCTGTGTCCAAGGGGAAGATCTGGAAAACAAAACAGAATATCTGCCCCCTGCTCCCACCAGCTGAACACCCAATGTGGCATGCTCGCAGATCGGCTCTGGGATGTGAAAAGCTGTGTGCGCCCTTAGGCAAGTTGGGTTTTGATCTAGATGAGCTTTAACTTCCAAATAAATTATAGAATAATGAGAAGGGATACAAAAATGCTACCCCTCCTTTACTGTATCAGCCTGGGGAAGCTCAGAGGGCCACTAAAGGTAATAAAAAGTTGACAATAAAGAAAAAGTACTGTAAATGGAGGGAGAACAAATTTGTGCACTAACACAAGCAAAAAATGAAGGGATGAAGTGTGCATGTAAACACCAAGTGATGGCCTTCACAGGGACAAAAAGAAGAAAACTAATAGAGAATGAAATTCTTCAGTCTCAAAGCACTGAGGAAAGCAACACAGGGAGAAAGCAGGAAGAAATGGGAACAATGGAAAGTTTTAAACAAACTCAACAAAATCACAAGAAAATGGTTTAGAAGAGCCTTTAAAATGAGTTTTATTGTCAGAACTTTACAAGTAGCCTTGAGTGGCATCATACAAGAAGAACTCTGTTGCAAAACTCTAATAAATAGTCTGCCCCAAGTCCCAAAATATTTTTTTGAAATAAAATAAAAACCAAAACAAACTTAAAAATAAAAGAATAAGCAAGACTTCAGGATGCTCAGAGATGTTAGCAATATTTCCCATTTACAAATAGTATCAGGCATTATATAAATCTCCTTCATACAAGTCATTAAAAAACCCAGAACATTCCAAACCTTTACAAAAGCACTCCAGAAATAGTTCCAAAGATCCATTTCCATGACAAAGCATTAGAGAAGAACTCCATGGGGATTAGCATCACAAATGAAGTTTGAGGTTGAAGTGTGGTGTGTACTTGTGTGAAGCACAACTAAAGAGCATGAAAAAGGGGTCTGAAGAGATTGATTTGAAGTTTCTGTGGCAAGACCATGCCTGATGACTTTACTTTGTTTATTTGAGAGCATGGCAAAGGGGAGGGAGAGGATGTTCTTGAAATTAACCCCAAAACATACTGCACCTTATGCAAGGCAATGTTTATTAAGGTAGTGACGGCATACTAAGAGTGGAGCAGGAAAGGTTTCTCAGCAGGCTGCATGGTTCAGTGCTCGTGCAGACTGCAGTGCCTAAAAGTTGTATTCTAACACCCACGAGATGTTTTCTGGAGAGGTGATATGTTGTGGCAAGTTAGTTTTTCCTTCAAAGAAGGAGTTAACTTTCCTGGTACCCAGCAGGTTGGGAAATCTCATGCTAGACAGTGCCATTGGGAATTCGGGTTTTCAGAGCTCCAGTCCTATCCCCTTACTTTGAAAAAATAAACTTCTCTAGTTTCACCTTTTTCTATTCCTCTGTTTGTGAAACTAAAGGATTTATAAGACCTGTCACATAGTAAAACACAAGTCTAATAAACATTTCTCAAATCTGTTATGATCTGAGAAGTCCAGAGACATGGAATGGGAAGGCAGGTGCACCAAGATGCTGAGATGGTTTATGTGGATTTTCCAGGAAATATAGAGTTCAAGGAGGGGGGAGAAAAAAAATCTTTCTCTCTTTACAACTTCAGCCAAAGTCTTCTGCACATATGCAAGTAACAGATTCCCCTGGAAGGGTAGGGGACTGTACTTAAGCGGTACAGCAACAGTACTCAGTATCTCTCAGCCGGCCTGATACAGTATAAACTGCAGCATGCCTAGTTTTGTTGTTCATAAACTTACTCGCAGCCATTGTTTCCACAGGAAACAAAGGCAACCAGAAATGCTAATGCAATAGATGTGTAATAATATGCCTCACCCACGGCTCAAGTCTCTGGTCTCTCCTCAAATATTATGATGCTGGTTGTACTGTACCATACACTATGGACACATGTTCTCTGTAACATATGGGAAGGTAGCACTAGCAATCAAGCGCAAATTGCTAAAGAGACACCTAAAACATTGCATTACATCCCCTTGTCTGTGGCATACTTCAGAAAACAACGTAAGAAAAGCAGTAAAATAAACATTTCTTTCTAATTGTCTAGATGTCATAATATTTGCCAAAGCTGCAAGGAAAAGCAGATTACCTGAAAAAGAGAGAAAAGAGTTAATGGAAACAGAGGCAGAGGGAACAGCAAACCTGATCCAGCCTCCAAATCATTTTGTACATAACAGATAAAGAGACAATGTGCAAAAAATAGACATTCACATTTTAGCAGTTAAACTTTTATTTTACCTTTTTAAAATTATTTACTTTTTGTTTTTCTACAAAAGGCAGACATTGATTGTTGATCTGCAATTGTTCTGAGTGCGCGCAGAGATGCAAAAAAGGATTACTGGAGGATGAAGGACAGGGAAGTGCTCTGACTATACTTTCACATGTCATGATTAAGGTGGCGTTAAAGCTTAAGTCCCACTAATAATATTCATAATGGATAGTTTGCTTCCCCGTACACTGTTCTTTAGTTCATATCAATTGTGTTGAAAACCCATTCAGTGAATTTCTTCAGTTTCTCAGTTGCATTCTGAGATTCCTCCTGTAATCGCAAGTTGTCTTCCCGCAAATGTTGTACTTCAGCCTGAAGACTGGCTTTGTCCTCTTTTTCCTTAGGCATGAAGGAAAAATACAAATCTTAGTTAAAATTCTAAGTCATGCTTCCTATCTATACCAATAGGCAAGAATCTCTTACAGACCATAAGCCTCATCCTTCATAAGAATTTTATGTGCATTAACACACATTTTATCCCTATGGGACATTTGTGACATTTCATCCCTCACTTCTGGCTTGAATGAACAGGATTTCTCTATATTAAATTCTATTACAGAAGCTGGCTCCCCAAATGAGGAAATAAAACTGTTCATGCAGTCCTCCGTATGTACGGTGGCTCAGGGTTAACTAAACAAGGATAGGAAACTTTTCTGTAAATGCTTTGCCACACAAGAGACTTTTCATTTGACCACAGCAGATCTTCCCTGCATCAAGCAGGCATCAGGATAACAGAGAAAGTTTCCATAGTAGAAATTGTACATTTAGATGACACTGCAGACCTTTCAACATCAGCAGGAAATATTTCCATGCAGCTTCAGCCTTCTCCCATAGTCGCCTGAATTAGGAGTGGAAGTGCTCTGAATCACCCTCCTAATTTAAGCAGGAGTCAGATGCCTAAAATTGAGACACTCCACCCTCGCCTTGCATAACTGAAACTACAGCCTGATAAAAGTAATAAAGAAACATTGTTTCCTCACAAAAGGATGAGACTGTTATAGGCTGAGGCATAGCAAAGCTGGATTACACAGTTATTAATATCACTTGTCAGCTCTGAAAACATATGCCTTACAGATTTTCTGTAGATCGAATGTTTACCTTCCTTAAATCCTCTTGCAGCATCTTCAGTAAACCTTCCAGTTGGTCCACTTTAGAGGCGAGAGTTGGAGGAGATTCTTTACTGTTGAGAGCAGGAAACAAAAGTAGGCATTGACAGGATTTGCTGTCTTCAAATAGCATATCTAACAGCCTTATCTATACCAAATGGCTTTGTGCATGTGTGCACTAGGGAACATTACGATTTCACAATATTAACAAAAAGTACCTAACAAAAAGAGAACATGTAACATGTGCAGCAGATTAATCAACAGAACAAATTTAATACATGAGTAATTGGGGTCATCCCATCACTTGGTTTCTCTCTACTTCTGCTTATCATGTGCACCTTGTAATACTATAGCCTTGGATACACTCAAACATCTCCAACAACAACAACAAAAAAGCTTGCACAAAGGTTAAATTGTACTTATGATTCTTCTGTTTTCATTTCCCAGCTTTTTCAGGAGAATTTGTGAAAAGAGGTTCTTCTGTGAGGTCTAGGCATGGCTTCCAAAGAAAGATGTTTCCACTCTTTTCCCCAGTTTCTAGTTGGGGAAACCTACCTATCTGATATATTTACTTACCCTGTATAAGGCTTTATCTGTGCAGTAAGCTGGTCCTCAGCCTGATCACTACAGGAGGCAGAGCTCACAGGTCTGTGGTTTTCATCAGTAGCAGCAAAGAATGAAGCTCGCTGAACTGAAGAGATGCACATAGAGAGAAAAGCAACAGAAACTGTAACGATGATTTGTTTTTGGACAGTGTAATAGCTACACTGCAGGATCTCAAAGCAATCCAAGTGGTCTATCTCAAGATAAGAGGACAGGAAATGCAAACATACATTTGACAGAAATGAACTGGCATACAAAGTGTTTGTATCAGGTTGTCTATTGTATTGGATTCCAGGTGTACGTACTAGCTCTGGTAGAGCACTGCACAATCACGCAGATCCTGCATCACCCACAGGCTAACAAGCTCTCCTGGAAGGGAAATGCTAGAGAGTGAAAAGCAGAGATATGGCAGTGGTGCCAGCAGTGTCCACCCAAGGTCAGCTCGAAGACAGGCAAGAAGCTGAGCTGGATCAACAAGGGCTGTGCAGAACTCCCTGGGTACCACTGCAGGACACTACCCAGAAACTTAGTATCTGTATTTAGCTTCCTTCACTCCACAGAGCATCCCTTTATCTTGAAAAAAGAAAAGCTCACTGTACACAATTTACCTGTGGAAAGTAAACTGACCAGTGTCATTTTTCAGAATGAAAAACTTTTCCTTCTGCATTTATATAACATGTTTTCAGTCTGAGATGTGAAATCTCTTCCCTGTCTATACTTTTTTTTGTCTTGCAACCGCTCATTTATGCTTTAACACTTCTCTAAATCACTATTACATGTTGAATGACTGCAGCCAACCCTCCTCCCCCACCTGTGGAGTTTCTTGGTGCAAACAGTAACGTAAACATTTCTAGCTTAATCAAATAGCCTCTCTTTTCCTCAGCAGCTGCTGGTCTCTCAGTGGAAGTAGAACAATACTGTCTTTTTCTGCTTGGCAAATGTTTTATTCTGTGCTTTCAGTGAGGCTAAAATTAACATGCGTTACTTCTGGTGGAACTTTTCCTGCTCCTCTCTCTCTTTCTTTGAAACAGAGTACCAAAGCTTGAGGTAGCTCAGAAATCCAAGCAGGTTTTGTTCCAGCTGTTTGCAGTTATCACTGGTTATAACTCCAGAGCCTTGTGCTGAAGACACCAACCAATTGTGTAGAGAAGGGGTCTCCAGAATCACAAGTCAGAATTATTTAGAATTATTTAGACTGCTTGCTAGTTGTCTGCCCCTGCTGGTACCCAGGCAAAGGCTACAGACTGGAATTACACTGACATCATATAGCTGTTCTCTTCTAAGTCAAATTTGAACATATTTTTGCAGCGGTGAGATGAAGCTGCCAACACATTGCCCCAGCTTTTCTTGATTTGAGCTGTCAGTTTGTTACCTTCACTACAGTGACTTTGTTCACACATTTTAGAAGAAAAACACGAGCGAGTTTGGGACCTGCAAAAGTGAGCAATTCAGGTTGATGAGGAGAGTCAATGAAATCCAGCAAAAAAAGGGGAGACCTTTTGAACAGAAATGAGACATGCTGACCCTACAAACTCCTACAGCAATAGAGCAGAGTATACACATCTTGAACACTAGCTTAGACATGCACTGTCTTACTGACTCATATAGCTACTACCAGAGAACAGCCAAGGAAGCAACAGACAGCAAGTTACTTCACAGCCTTCTTGTACCATGCAGAATAAATGGCCAAAAGAGCAAAGATCAGTGGAAACAACTTTATGAAGGTAGGACAACACTTAGGCAGATATTAGGAAAAGACACTTCAGTTTAATGCACCTAGAAGACCTTTCCATTAGATTACAACAACTGTAAGGTAAGCTCCCTTTGTGCTGAAGAGTATTTTGTTTTAAATTCAAATGTATCCAAGTGGTTTACAGTTCTCTTCAGTTTATTAAGTGTCAGAGAGATGGAAAGTGCCATAGGATGAAATGACACTTACGTGCAAACCTGTGTATTTGGACAGGCAGAGGGAAGAAGGGCAATGGAAAAGTATGTGCCAACAAGGCATATTTCCCAAATTACCTTGGCAGTGCACTTCAGCTGCAACACAAACTTCTTGCTAGTACAATAAGCAGTCATTAGCATTTCCCTCTGCTACTTGGCTTCACTTTGCACTTTTGTGCCAGATGTTTTTCCATGCTAGCTGTGATCTCTGTGACTGGCTTACATTAAATAAAAGTAGCCAGTTTCACAGAGATTTGGCCAAAACGTAGCACAGACAGATTCCAGTATGAAGAAATGGCACCTGGATATTAAATGCAAAGTACTAGGCTGTTGAGACCCCAGTTACTGCTTTAAAAGAGCTTAAGCTTCACACTAAGTAGAAATAATAACAGTAAAAACAAAGGCCAGAGACAGAATTAAAAAACAATCCTTAGCGAAGCATACAGAAAGATCAGCTTTCCAAGTATTACTTTCTGAGAACTCACCTTCAAAGGCTTTGGCAGCATCCACCAAGTTTGACCAGTCCAGATCAGAGGCAGAATCAGGCAAGGGCATCAGACCAGGGTCTGGCATGGGCTGCCGTCTTTGCTCCTGGATGTCTGTGAGGGAGCTGTCTGAGGCAGAGAACTCTCCTAGAATAATGCAGAACAAATAATAAGCTGCAAAGAAAGTGTTCCTTTCCTGATACTAAAGCATTCCTATTTTTTAATATTTCTAGGATAGGATTTCTGGAAGCAGAACAACTCAGTAAGATGTTTGATCAGCTGGAGTTGACTACATACAGTATGTTACAAGCCAGTTTTCCAATACAGTACATCTCAGCAAGACATTCAGGTCCTTCCTACCTGCTTGAACCTTTGCAGCTTAACACTATAAAAACCAACCTCTGCCTCCCTCCAGTACTGGGTAAGCTCTTATATCCAGTGACTTTGGCCCTTGCACAAGCCAAAAAGGCTTTGGAGGGCTCTACATGGTACTTATTTGCCTATGTGGAAAACTCAAGATCATGGTTCTTTTAAAGCCTCCTAAACCCACGGGAGCAGATTTAGGCCTACCAAGATAAACTAGAACAAGAGGATTCTTCTTAAACTACTTCCAAAACCATTCCATATCCCCAGGCAGTTTAGTTAAGCCTCTTAACCTTTACTGAAAAATACCACATCCATTCATAAACTGGTACATGGCATACTATGGAAAGATCATTGACAAGTCTGAGAGAAGAACACAAAAATGTAAAGTTCCTTCAATTTTTGAGGAAAAAAAAAAAGGCTCTTAGGAAAGTGAAAGGTTTAAATTATTGCTACTACTGAAAGCGAAGGGGAAAGGGCAAATTGTGAGCAAAACACTTAACTACTTTATTCTGTTTACTGGCTGGACAATCAAACATGTAACGTCTGGTCAGTCAGCACATGTGAAAGCTCAGCAACAGCAACAACCTGCTTCCTCTTGCCTTCTAGTAGTCAGGGGATAAAGGAGTACCAAAAATTTGTAGTTAGGAGAACTACAGATGTAACAGTGAGAAGATGAGCTGGGCATATGGGAGGAAGCTGCACAGAGGAAGGGCACAGTGAAGAATACAAGTGGGCAAGAGAGGAAGAATCAACTTACGGTGAATGGGAAGAGTGTGAGGTGCAGGACAAGCTCACTGCAAGACAAATGTCACTACTTGCGTTGCTTGTTTTTACTTCTTTTTTGCTAGTCTGTTCCATTTAACAATTTTTCTGTGCATTTCTTAGAACTACCATTTTGAATGTCCTTATTTTAAATACTCATTTTTTTGATAAAAGCCCTGCAAGAGAACTGGAGCTGACATTAAAGTCACTGATAATTTCTTTCTAATAACTCTAGCTAAATAATATTTCTGCCTGGAAAACAAAAACTTGAAAACCTATGCTATACCACTACATACACTTGCTTGGCTTAAAAATTTCTCTCTCTCTCAAGTTTGGCTTTTCCAAAATTTAGTTTAGCTGAATATGAAGCACTGAGGATTCTTGTATTGTGAAAAACATAGGCCTTCTCCCTGCCTGACCCCAAACAGATATTTGGGAAAGTCTGAATATACAGATATTTACAGCTATTGAAGTTATACACAGAATTAAAATAAAAAGAACCAACTATTTGAAAAGTTATCTGTTTTAGAAGCGTGAATTGGACTGTTAATTAAGCCAGACTACTAAATAAGAATGTTTTTAGCTCAATGTTTTCCCTGCTCACATCGAATGAAGGTGCTGCGGAAGGGCAGTTCTTTATCAAGATCTTTTTATTCCAAGAACTCTGAAGAGCTGGAAGTCAACAAGTACCTGTGGTATTAAACACCCAGTTCTAATTAAACCTCCTCTCAGCAAAGGTAAGTAGGTGGCAGACAATTCATGTGTCACTCAAATAGTTGGTCCTTTTATCAGGGAGGTCTACATTTTACAGAAAATTGAAAACTCTATTTTGTTGACAAACGTATAAAGTTTATGCACTTGAAAGAGTAATCGGTTTGGTGCAGAACAGAATATGGCGCAAGCAAGCAAGCTTTTTTTTTTTGGGGGGGGGGGGGGGGAGAGTGGGCAGGGGGGGAATACAGGCTTCTAAATGAAAAGAGACCAAGTGCTGCTTTTCTCTTTTCTACTCATATGGCATTATTAATCTTCTGACCCAAAACCCTCAGAAGTCAAATCCACCAGTCAGTTACAAGTGTAATTGAGTTGGCAAAATTATTTTTGTACCTATGGACAGGAGGACTGAAGTGAGCTTTGCTTTCCAACTCTTAGCAAAAGACATGTTATATAGAAGCAACTGCTCATGACAACACTATAAACTGATGTCTAGTGATCACAGGCAGGTGGAAAGAAACTAAAATAGATTTCTTCAGCATCCTTCAGCGCAGGAAGATGTATGCTATGTATCTAAGTACAGACAATGCTTAGGGCCTACCATAATGAACTGAACCTACTAATAGCGTGCATTTTCTTCTTAACACGTGAATGGACCAGAACAGATAGGTACGTCTTCAGAAAGCATTACAGATCGGTCTCACACTGTGACGTCTAGTTTTATGTTTGGAAACATACAGTACACATTTAATTTTGAGGTACCGTGAGAAACTGAAACTTCTCATTCTTACCAGTTGAGAAATTCTCATGCAGAAATACACAACCTATCATATATTCTTATTGAGATTGTTCAGCAAACTAACGGGGGCAGTCTGAGTGCCTTCTTGACAAATTTACCATGTAGTTTTTCCTTATGGAGTTGCATGTGATTAAATTATTTAAAAAAACTCAAATACTGTGGCGGATAAGGTAAGGGACTGAATTTAAAAACAGCTGGTGCAATAGAAGCTGTGTCTAGCATAGTTGTACATCCAAACGTCCACTTGCATTTATCCATTTTTATATCATTCTTTTTTTAATAGTGTTTTGTTCCCATAAGCCCACATTAAAGCAACTGACACCTGGAGCAGTCAGTGGCTCATGACCAGGCATACATTATTTTCCCTTCGTTCCAGCTAGTCCTGATGACTCCTGGAGACAGTGATGAAAACTGATGACAGCTAACGAGGCAAATTTTTGTGTTCTCTACATAAGGTAACCGCATGATCAATCATGCAATCTTATACCCACTGAAGGGAGGAGGGAAAAAGTCCTTTTTCTATTTCATATTTTCAGGCACGCCACTTGACTCCTCTTATTTTAGCAAAACCAAGATAGAAGTACTAATTGCTGTAACAAACATTTTTCCTTAAAATAATCACCATGGATTCTTCTGAAAATGGGAATTTCACTGGAAATAAACTTACCATGGAGTGATTTCATTCCTAATGTATACGATGGTCTCCGTAAGGGCAGCGACTTTGGGAGAGAAGGGTACGTGCTGGTGAATAGGACATCATTTGGCATGGCTTGGTCCAAAAGCGAGGCTCGTGAGGTGAAGAAGTGGTCCCTTTGACCACTGTAAATACTCTCATCTGACAAAGTCCTTTGCAAGGCACGCCTTGTGGTAGGAGTGCTAGGAAACGGAGACTGACAGGACAGAGTGTGTGACTACACATTCAAAAAAAAAAAAAGAAAAAAAAATCAATTCAGCAGCTTTTGAAGTCTGTATTGAATTGGTTTCTTAAAACTATTTTTGCATAAGAAAGCAGGCGTTAACATTGTATTTTTTTCAGGAAGAGAAATAAACTAAAAAAAAAAAGACATCAGAACTAGATAACATAGATAAAGTTGTCACAAACAAACTGAATGCTACTTAAAATGGAGTTCTCCCCCTTGCCTGGGAAGGCTGCCTTCCTGCAAGCACAGCACCAGCAAACGCCAATTAAGAGTCTCCTATTACTGAACAACCAGGAACCCCAACTACCCCTTCAATTCTTCCGAATGTTCTGAGTAAAAATTAAACAACTTGTCCCATGACTAAGAGAATTTGCATTCTATATCCATCATAATCCCAGCTTCCTCCGTGACCCAGACAAGAGAAAGCAATGCCGTGTTTTATCCGGAGCTATGCACACTCTGTTCTATGCCATTGAGTTGCTACCAAGAATGCACACCAGCTGGGATAGTCCCATCAGCAGAGACACCAATTCTTCCCCCTATGAGCCACTAATTTTCATGAAACCTGCAGGAACGTAACAATCTACGAGACACCTACGTTTCCAGTTTTGTGGAAATCTGGTCCCAAAGCTTCTACTGAATACTGGCCAACAGAAAGACAGACCTCATCATCTTTATTTGCTTCATAAGCAAACTTAAACTGAAAGACATAATTCAATTTCCAGAGAAAGAGTGATTAAGCCTCATAAAAAGTTGCTCATTTGCACAGAAAAATACTCCTCTCTTCTCAGAAAAAGGGGGAAAAAATTTAAACAGATGGTATTCTATTCTTGCAATCAAAAACCCACACAACAAGGTGGGAGAAGAGTGTGGAGGAGGGACTATTGGTACCGTACAGTAGAAGACAATCTGCCAGAATTTTTTTTTTTTTTTGCCAAAATCATTAAAACCTTTAATAAAATTTGCTGCAGGTTTTGCTTTTATGGATCAACGATCAGAAACAATTACGACTAATAAAAAAAACCCTGCTATCATCAAAAGACAAGAAATGAAAGAGAAGCCATGTTCCATGCCAACTTTCTATTATGTCAGCTACTCCCTCGTGATAGAACTTACGCCTATCACAATATGAGCCTTGCATACACACTCAAACAGTACAGAAATGACAACTTTCGGAACACAGCTGTTGCTATTTTACATTGAGAATCAAGCTACTTCTTTCCTGTGAAAATTAAAAGCTCAGCCAGCACGTTCACATCATGATCCACTAAAAACTCACAGTATGTGTCCTGACACAGGAGAAGGAAAAGAAAGAGCTACCACCCCATGTACTGTTTACTTGAGGGCCCTATAGTTTAAAGGATTCAAAGCCTACCAAAGAATTAGGAACTGGAACCACCAATTAATATCAGGCAGCACAGATATGAACATCTGCTACAGAGCAATCAGAGAGGAGAGAACAAGAAAAATGACTTATCTGAGAAGATATAATGCATTAGAAGTAGGTAAAGAGATAGGAAGACATAAGATCATAATAAGACACACAAAACTCCAGCCTAGAAGAGATTTTTTCCTAAGATGAAACAAATCATGCAGTGGGCAAAAATGACAAGTTATTTCTAAAATGTAAAAGATATTTGATTTATTGGTGTGATAGGATGTTAGTAACTTGCTGAGATTTATCATAGCCTGAGTCAACGTACTTGTTAGAGTCACCAGAAAATGAAGATTAGGGTAAGAAATGATACACTGTCCCCAAAGCAGAAAAACAAACTTAGGAAAACACACACTGCCCATGGTCTTCAGATCACCTTTTTAAATGAGACAGAATTTCTTGGAACGAGAACAACCCCCTTGCTTGAAATAATAATCCACGGAGATGTTCCCATCACTCATGTCTTACTTTCCTCGTAGAACTACCACAAGCGAAAAAAAAAAAAAAAAAACAACCAACCAACCAACAAAATACCACCACCAAAGTAAACAAACAAAACCCCCCAAAACACATTGCCATGGACAATATTTTTTTTCCTCCAGCCTCAAAGGTACCATCTAGAATAATCTGTATATGGAACCTAGCACTTTCAAGTTTTAATAAGCCTCTCTGGATTTTCACAAGCAGAGAAACAAGTTGCAAGATCTCTCCTGTGCAGTTGCTGTGGAAACCATTTGGGCTCTAGGTGATGAGTCTGAGCTGTTAAGCATTGACTTGGTACATAGAGACTACAGAAATCAAGGCATTCTCTTGAAAATGATGCAGTTTTTAAAATTTATATATAAACTTCTAAGTTTCTATACATATGATGAACTCTTAGAAAATGCTTTTAAATAAATAAAGAATAAATATCTGTTTAAGTTTAGGAAGCGTTCTTGGTCCTTACGCAATAACACGATCAGAGAGGCATGAGGGCAGGCTTATTGCAAGGGAGTTCAATACTGTCAGCACATCACTGTTTAGTGCTGTAATCGGAGAGGAAGAACAATTCAAATGCCTAAGACAATCTCACGTTTTGGTTTTTTTTCCCCTCGCAAGCCAGCAGTCCTAAATGTTCTTTGCAATTAGGTATTGCCAGTCTCTACAAATTTGCACACAAAACTGCCATAATATTGCAGTGACTGGAAACCATTACACAAATACTTTCCTCCAGCAGCTATATCTATAGCAAACGTGACCTTTTGTCCATGATGAGCATTCAAGGAACCCTCATGTCTTGCATTTTATCTTCCTGTTAGAGGAAAATGTGTGAGAAGAGAAAAAATCCAGCGCGAGAGACTCTTTGTCCAACAACGTAAAGTATTGAGAAAGCTGTTTAAGAAAGAACACTTCAGCTGGGACTGCTCTGAAAGCATTCAGTATTTTCTACACAGAAATCTTAAAGCTTCATAGCTTTCACCTTTTTCCAAATTGTGAAGTCCTCTGCTGTATTAGTGATAAGCCTGGGCAGCAACAAAACCAGAGGAATCAAATTCTCATAAAGTATAGGTTTATGCAGTTGTACTTCTTACCAATAGAATCGTGACTTATATCAGAAGAGGATCTGTCCATTGCTCATTAGGTGCTCTCAGTTCTCACTGCGTCAAGAACTACCCAGAAGACAGACTCCCTCTTTAACATACCTTAAAATTCTTTTGAGATTCAGGTGTTGGGCTATCAAGATCTATCAACTTCTTGAGCTCCTCCTCAACAGTGGGCTTGGATGCTCGTTTTGGTGACGCTCGTAGATCTCTTGCTGATGCACGCAGGCGAGGGTGGGCCATTTCATTGCCATCACTCTGGTGACGTCTTAAATGAAACGGAACAGACACATTCAGGTCTCAAAGCCCTGGGGCAGGAGGCATGAATGAAACAAAAATTATGGCATCCTCAAGATTTTCATAGAGGACTGAGGTGGGGGCACGGAGGAGGGAAGGAGTTTTGCATAATACAGCAGAGCCTCATCTTAATGAATACTCGTTGAAGGAATAAACTTGTTAAAAGCATCTGCTTGCAATACACGTAAAGGTTGTTATGATACATTGTCCTAACAAACACTGCATCTATTAAAATAGTGTATATTCTGTACAAAACCAAAAAATAAACTTCTTAAATGAACCCCAAAGTAACAAATCACCAAGTTCCCTAATTCTTTTAACTGGCTTTTTTTTTAAAGCAGCTTTCAGAAAGTTTCACCAGCTCCTTTTGGCAGCCAGTTATTGGCATCATCTAGGAAAACCATGCTTAACTCAATAAAAGCCATGAATAGCTGAATAAATTATTTTGAAGTGGGCTCTCCCAACCACCCCCCTTCCAAGTCACGCTAGACTTAAAGGCACAATAGTTTTACTACAATAACCAAACAAGAGAATCAAAATGCATTCTTACTTTCTTGTATCCATAAAGCCCACTGAGTTTATTGTCCCTTCAGGTTTTTTCCATCCAATCAGATACTTGCTGGTAGCACCCTGGCGAGGGTAGAAAGTCCTAGGACCAGATGAGGAAGAGGAGGAGGAGGAGAAAGAAGGTGCGAGCTGTGGAGAAGTAGCAGAATGAAGCTCCTCTTTAGGTGAACTTCTGGCACTGGTGAAAACAACAGGGCTGGCAGAGTGTCGTGAGCTCATAGTACTGCAAAAGAAGCATAAAGACAAAGTTTGCGTTAAATGTGTATGCAGGCATCTTGTGTAACCGTTTTTAAAGCAGAACTTTGGAACACAAAATGTTACTCTTATCAATAGCGCGTAGAATAGCAAGACCACTTTGCTCTTAATGGTCTTCAACCTTCATCTTGCATAATAATGAAAACCTTCATAAGCAACCTTTAAGGACTGAACGTATCGCCCTTTTCCTTTACAGACAGGAAATCTAAGGTACATGGTGGTTAGGCAGCTTAAAAAAAAAATACAAGAGATTATAGCTGAATTAACAAAAGAACTCAAGTCCAATTTCTTGTTGGAATTCCTGGCTGTAGAACACAGAATATATTTTGAAGAAAGTTAAGCAACAGGGAACATCTCTTCAAGATGCCACAACAAACCAAAGAAGAAATCCATGTATCTTTGGGAAAAGGACTTCCTGGACTTTGCCTGAAAGGCAGCTACCTCTTGCTGAATGGGCTCTTACAGAAATTGAGATGTTTTTGAGTGGGTCTCTAATACGTACCACAGTATGTCTAGACAGAAAATGCTAAGAGTCAGGGTGACTAACTGCAGCTTATTGCATGGAAGAAGGAGGGGGGCTTTACAAGTGAGCTAGTTTTTATTTATTTTGGTATGAAAATCTCGTATGACTTGCATAATGCCAGGAGCATTAGGGTTTAAGGCAATATGTACTGTTAACATCTTAAAAGGTCAGGCTTCTCTAACTACAGATACAGCAAAGCTTTATGCAAAGACTTAGTACTGAAATATCATGATATCTTTTGAGACTAGTTTTCTGTTCGTTCTCTATAGAATTTACACACATTTTTCCCCTATATCCAATGCTGCAAAGAAAGCATTTGAAACAAATGGTTTCAAGATGGTCCGGTGGTAAAGAGCAGTTTCTGACAGAGAAATAAAAATTAGCTGGAAGGCTGAATAAAGTCATTGAATGATCTCTTCATTCTCAGCTTAATAAGAAATTCTTCAATCCTCTTTTCATATTTTGATAAAACAATGACTTTCCATGTCTCTTTTTGTTACTGAAGAAATTACAGGAAGTATTTAAGGTTAAATGCATGTCACCACCTGTGAAAATAATAGCATTTACATTTAGTCTTATACAAGTCAGTTATCTAATCTATGCCACTTGTCTAGCTCCTGCTGTAGTCAATGGGGAGAAAAATATCGCTAGGGGGTGAGTCTCCTCATCCTAAATTAGATGTCCCAGACAGACAGGGAGAATTATGCTCTGCTCTGCTCTCCACTGACAACAGATGGAGTCTAAAAAATTATCTTTAACTACATGTTTCGTTTTCAGATGGCTAAAGTTAAACTCCGTGAATCCCAGCAGTGAAGTGCTGTGGATTTAATGAGTTGAAGTGGACTGTAGCCCTCCCACCTCAAGTAGCACCAGCTCCTGCTACACCTGTAGCATGGTGTACGTTCCAGGTAACGTACACGGGGATGGCTGTGCAGTCCCTCACATTCGAGGAAAGATGTTTTCTGCCCACTTGTATACAACCCAAATCACAGTAATACAGATTTTATATATATATTTTTTTAATCTGTAAATTTGAGAGGCCTTTACAAAAGAAGGCAGCATTATTCCTACTCTGCAAAAAAATGAAACGGTATTTTCCCAATCTGGCCCCTAAAGTTTGTTCTATCCATCCCATATATCTGATGCTGCACATTACAACCTTTATATTTGTGATAGATAAAAGCAAACACATTTTATACTAAGGAAACAGGGAAAAATAAGATCTAGGGGGAGGGACCTCCTTCTCCCTTCTTTTTAAATGCAGAAGGAAATCTCCTACACATGCTGAGTAAACCAGTTCATCTGTGAGGCATTATCACTGTAAAATTAAAACACCAAGATCTGGGGAAGATGCACATCTTAAAAAGAAAAGCACTCCATACATTTTCCTCAATTACCCTTTCCCCTCCAAACACATGCCAGAACTGGAAGGGTCTTTTGTTTTCGTGTATGTTCCAAAATTCTTTAATACCATCAAGTAGATCTTTGTGAGGAATAATTCCTTGATAGAAACTAATAATTCCTAGATAGGTTGGAAGTGGGTAATATTGATCCTCAATATTACTATGCACTCGTTGTAGCAAAGAGGGCATAAAAACATGTTCAGAGTGCTCTAGATCAAACAAACATATAAAATGAATCTCTCTCTATTATTACAATACTTATAATAATATAAATGATAGATGATATATAATATTCATCATAATATTTTATTGCATCACATATTATATATTGCATATTAGACATATTCTATGAACATTACATATTATGCTATTTATTGTAACATATCTTATGCATAACATATGCCAAGGACAGCCAGGGCAGATGAGCAAGAAAATTAGCATAGTTTTTAATATACTTTTACTAAAGCATATCACGTATTTTGAACTGTCGTTTTCCAGCATAATATTTTGGGAGGATATTCTGCTGCCCTAGGAACTATTTGCCGAACTGTGGATACGACTCCAGCTTTTTTATTCTGCAAGTTAACGCAAGCAAGTCAATGCCATACTGACAGATAGATACTCTTGTTAACTCGGGAGTATTTTTGAAGAGCAAAACACTTTAGATAAATGCTATGTGAACTACATAGGAGCTGCAGCACTATGGCAGTAATGGTAAGTTCCTGCAGGATTCAACCCCAGGAAGCAGGGAGAGGATTTCTGACACTGCAACAGACTCCTCGACTGGGTTTGATTGTATCTGCAAGGAAATCGGTCCTTGTGTTCTAAGGACAGAGAGAGAGCTTTTTGCCACTGTTGGTCCCCTACCTCCCAGTTTGATTATGGAGGCAGCAAAGAATAAATTAAAAAAAAAAAACAAAAAAACAAAAAACCCAACCTCTCCCCAAACAAGGCCAAAGACCAAAAAACCCCCAGATACTACATGACAACCCGCAAGACGACTTCCTGATGAGTCATTCATAGAAGTATTTCACAGTCATTAAGCATATTAAAAATGCTGTAAGTAATTAAAAATATATTGGACTGGAAACATCAGTGCTCTTCCTTTAGGTTTTGATAAGAGAAGGCCATAAGAAACCATATCGTTGAGGTGGAAATGAAAGTTTGGGGTTTTTTTTTTTCCATAGGAAATTCATGCCGTCAGCGCATACGGCTTCATTTAATGACATTCAGCTATAATGATTCTGTATAATTGCTGCCCTACATAATGCAATTCTCTTGGGATGCTACGAGAAATCTGCACAATCATCAGGAAGGACTTCGGGAATGGGGGTGGAGAAGGAAAATAAACCCCAGCCAGAAGCACTGCTGTAAAAGTTAATCACTATAATTTACATTCTGCCACCAATTCTCAGGTACGAGTTCTTTTATGCACCATCAAATGATCTGAACACTAATTATTGCTCCTGTCTTCTAAAGACACAAACACACTAATTTGCGGTTATTTTCTTTTCTTTTGTCACTAAGTTCTTTTTAGGGCTAAACTGCTTTTCTTCTTGCTTAAAATCCCAACTCTAAAGATGTTACAGATGTTCTGGCATCCACAGGTAAAAGGTAAAAAGTGAGAAGTGATGAAGGATAACAATTTAAAAACTGATAGAGAAACACAACAATTAAGCTGTTCATTCTTCACTAAAAGCAGCTTGTTCAGAGTTATCTTTTATTCTTCCCTCTGTCACTTTTTTGACACAAAGTTGTGGTTACACTTCTGAAGCGCCAGTTTAACCAGCCTTTGCCTTCTTCTCCTGCCCTTGCTGCCCCCCCCTCCTATCGGGTCAGCCTATTTGGGAGGCTGCAAAGTCAATGGGACAGGGGAACTCACTGGACTGGGTGGTGGAGGGGAAACAAACCACCACCACCAACAACTTTTTTTAAGCTTTATTTTCCAGCCTGATCAGCTCCCTGAACCAGCTGTTGTGCCTGCATAATAGAAAGAGCAGCAGAGAGCTAGGAGCAAACGGCCAGAGCTAGGCTCTCCCCGGGCCAGCCTGGCCACTGAGTGCGTAAACTCCAGTTGAGAATGCCACGAGAAAGAGTGAAAGCTCTTTAGCCTTGACTGCGACTTTGCATTATTCTGAAGTATTAAACACATCTATCGTTCACAAATTATAAAACAATAGAGAAGGAACACAATTCGGTCTGTCTTTTCTCCTCCAGAGTAAGCGATGCAAGTGCAAGACTGCCGTTTTCCCCAAGCACCACGTCCCATGTGTTCTACAGATTGCTACTACTGCTCTTCTTTGTAAAGAGCTGCATTTTTTAATCTCTCCTTAAATGAAACACATGAAAATTGTTGTTTTTAAGCAGAAAACCTACAGATTCTTTATCTGGAAAATTCACCAACGGTTTGAAAAAACATGTAGAGAAACAAACCATTTCAGTATCATTAGAGAAATGGCACTTAGGGTAAACCAAATAAACATGCCACATGTTTGGAGACATAATGTTATCATATAATAAATTATTGATGAGACAACGTCTTAGATTAAGCCCGCATGCAATCAAGTTGCAAATTACATCCATGGAGGATAAAGATGAGACGTGTCAGAGTATGTACACCCAGTGAGGATATCCTGTTTCTTTTTACTAAGTTTTCTTGGCTTTTATTTTTTATTTTTTATTTTTTATTTTTTTTTACTCTCGCAAAGGAATGAATCCTAATTTGGTGACCAGAGAAGTGGAAAATAGAACCTCAGGTGCACAAACATATAATTGTCATTAGGCATACCTTTAAAATAAAGCTTCTAATAGTTACACACAAATTTTCCAAGTTCCTTTTAGTCCTTTCTGAAAAATTCCTTCCAAATGGAAATACTACTGACTTCATCACAATGAGCATGTTGTATAAGATTCTCACATTTATAACAGCTGTCAGTTACATGAGACAATATTTCATTCAGACAAGTAATACAGGGCACTTGGTAAATTCTAATGAATGCCAAAAAGAAATGCATATAAATATGCCTATCTTAAAATAAAAGCTATAGCACTGTAGATAACAACCATCACATGTATTTTTACCTCCAAGAAAGTGGCATATATTAAGGTAGCCTGATTTCTAAACAAATTCTTGTGCATAGCGTTTTCTACAGACTTGCTCAAGTCCTTCATGTATCTATACCTACCAGAAACACCAGACTCAAAGAATCAGATAGAATTTATACCAACTGAATACAAACTTTAGTGCCTAAAATGGTCTAGAGAGGCAGAAAACCAGAACCAGACCACCAATAACTGAATCTTTAGTCAAAATTATCATGACAAAGCACATGGAGACAGTTCAGCACATTACAGTCTCTATGACAACCTCTACTTGCAGCTGCTGTATTAGGAGCTGCTAAACTGGCCTTGCCTCAATGTAGCTCTGGTAAGAAAGTTGGGCAAAAAACGCTGCAGACTTTCAGCCTGTAGGTATTGTAGCTGCACACTCAAAACAGATGCCTTAGTAATAAAAATACAAAAGCCAGCCTCTGCAAGGCCAGTAAATTAAGGTGGTCACAGGGCTTCCTCCAGGAGCTGATACTTTTTTTTTTTTTTTGCTATGATGATAGGGTATTAGTATTTTGCAAAAAGCATACCAAATACTTATAGGAAAATGGATTAGGAAAACAGTCTAAAACATTTTATGCATCTAACAATTCAGCTTAACTTGTAAAGTCAGTGAGTAGCTTTTTTCTAAGGTGTTCAAGTACTTTATATTGGTACTTGTCACCTGCTTTTTTTTTTTTTTTTTTTAAACAAATGGCAAAATTGAGGGAAAGAGGGAAGGTGACTGTAACGTGTCACACCTACAAACCGCAGCAGAATATGTACTGAAATGCATATGCTAGCACTCACAGTGACTTCTATTCCCAGCAGCTTGCTTTCAGTATTTGATCATACTGATTCCTGGCAGATTTCTACACTAAAAGATGGGGTGGGAGGAAGGGGAATGTAAAACGTCTCAAACACCTAAATCTAATATTAAAAAAAAAAAAATCCAGTATCAAACAGTAATATTAAAATGGACTGATTTCCTTTCTAGTAAGCCTACGAATAGCAGCAGTACTTGCAAGATATTCCTTATAAACACATCATACAAAAGGCTTGTTAGTTTAACAGCAGTAGAAAGAAATGTTCTCTTTGATGCCCTTTAGCACTATATGCGGCAGCAGATGGAAAGACCAAAGCTAGTCTTAATTTTCAAGCATTCTATACACTGCAATCTTTCAAACCACTGGTTAAAATATTTAAAAACCTTTCCTCAACACCCACTTCTCACCTTTGACAGGCTAGAGAGCGAGAAAGGGAAAATCAGTGCAGAGTGGTCATCAATCTCATAACAGGTGAAAATTACCTTGTGTGTGAGACGGCATCACTGAGGCTATAAGCACTGTTCTCTCTTGTTAGAGGACTGGAGGCTGGTTGACTCTTGCTGTGAATATCCAGGCTCAGTGAAGACTCAGCCTTTCGGTCTATGTGGCTCTCTTTTTCTAATGTCCTATCTGCAATGGAGACCACTTCACTGGAGCTGTGCCACAGTGGTGCCACTTTCTCCTTTGTTAGCCCTGTCCGGGGAGATGTTGCTGTTCCCAGAGAGGCAGTGCTGCCATGGCTAGGTCCATAGGAAGTGGTATCTATGCCACTGTCAGCAGAAGTCCCTTGAAGGTAGTTGTAGCTGTTCAGCTCTGATTCAGTGCGCTCTCCACTGTCATACCATTTCTCATCACTGTGAGCACTGGAGGCATTGCTGGAGAGGGTATTGCTGCTGGAATGGCTGGAGTAGTGGCTGTCAGACTACAGAAAAAACAATCCAAAAACACACCTGTAGGTTTATTTCAGAATTATGGCAACGGGGGTGGGAAGAGGAGGAGAAAAGGGTGACAAAAATCACCACTGCGCAATAGGATTTCTACTTTGAAGTATAGGATAGATACTTTGAGGAGACTACCTTAAACTCTAAACATTTCATCCCAACTCAATGCACTGCTTTGAGTCCCTCATGAAAGCTTTTTATGCGATTTGGAAGCCTTGTCTTAACTATTCAGAGAAAACCAGTTATGTACATTTTGTCCTCAAATATTTTACATCATTTGCTTTCAAGTACAGCGTTGCTCAGCACAGTCCAAGGAAATCAGCTGTTTCTATTTCAGCATGAGTCGTGCAGACCTCAACTTGGTTTATAACTAGCATACTCAATATATTCCAATTTTAAGAGTCCAACATTCAGAACATGCAACTCAACTAATCCACGTTATTTTAAGAATCCAATCACCTACTAAAAGTTTAAAGCAGGGTAAAATACCCACTGCTCCTCACACCCTTTTGTATTAAGTATATATCCTCCTCAACAGGAGTGTCCTTTGCAAATGAACACTGGAATATCATTTAACTGTCTGAAACCATCTACCAAGACGACAGAATCGCAAGAAAAGAAGCTTAATGCAATGCTCTGAAATTGTCCCATGAGGACATCCCAGCGTCTGACTGATCTACGCATTCTGTCATTGGTGAGAGCCAGCTGCTATGAAGAAACTGAAAGCCTTCAATTCTAGAGTGGGCATTTGTGGAATGAACCCATTACAGAGAGAAATTTTTGCCATTCACTCATCATTATTTCGTGATCTACCTTTGAAGTATTTATATCCCTCTGAAATCCTTAATCTTAGCTCCCATTTGAACAATTTATTGATGTCCTGATCATCTATATTCATCTATAATGTCTGCACATGGAGGTTTAGCAAACAGCTCAGATATGGGCAGAGATCCAGGCCAAATATCAAAGACAAGATATTGTTTCCATTTTCACTGGAAAAGTAGGAAAATAGAGAACGAACATACCCAGAGCAAGAAACCTTGTCAGCCTAGGTTTCTCAGTATACTAGAGCAGGAATTGACAGAAAAACAGGAGGAATATTAGGTAAGCCAATCTGGACTCCTTGGTATCTCCAGTCAAAGAGCTACTGTTCTTCATTAGGGAACGGATCACTCCCCCTATCCATCTGTCTACATAATGAACGTTAACAATGACTAAGTGAGAAGAATGCAAGCATGAATATTTCCAGCATTTCCATTTGTTTTTGTTTTTTGATTGTTTGTTTTAACTGACACTGCAAATATAGCTTTGAATAACACTTTCTGGACCAAGAGCTGACAGGCTTATTTTCCAGGAGCAGGAGTAAAACATTAAATAATGCCTTTTTTTTTTTTTTTTTAAATAAAGTAACTTACATGACCCTGCTTATTTGGAGACAAGTGAACCACAGGATCCTGTCTCATCAGTCTTCCACTGGGACTTTCTCTGAAGGATGGCAGTACTTTTGATACTGCTGGGAGATGACATGTTGGTTCTGCAATACAGCATACAATGATGTACTGAAGAGTGTATGCAGTGTAATAAACTAAAAAACACGTAAACTAACTTTACAGTGCGTTGTTGCCCCACTATTACTATGGGCTAAAAACTTTGGCCACCTAACAAGAAATTCATTCCAAATGAAAAACGTATATCGTGACAAAACACAGGTGAGTAAGTGAGGGCTCATTCCTGCCTGGCGCAAATCAGTAAGGTGTCGGGGGGGCGGGGAACCAGCAGACACCACCCTGGCTTTTATCAGAACAACCTGAAAAGCATCATGCCCCCATTGTCCAAAAGGGCTGGATCACAATATTAAAATAGAGGAATATTGGTTTTTACAGCGTATAGACACTATCCCTCCCTATATGCATATTGTCGGAGGACAAGAGATTTAAAAAAACCCTTAAGATCCAGCTTTCCTTAAGTAGTATTCTACGCAAGGCAGGACAACAACAGCAAAAGTCCACAGTGATCACTTAAAACGCACACATTTTTCTCCAATATAAGTACCACACATTTCTTGAGGTAAGCTAAGGTAAGCTAAGTATATACTTTTTAATTGAAGAAATAGAATAAATATCTCTTGAAAATACAATATTCCCTTACAAATTGATGGCTGTGAATGTGGAAACTGCATAGATCTACAAAAGAAAGGAGCACTTATTAAACTAAATGAGGTAAAAGTGGACTGCGTTCAAACCGGGCAGCCATCTTATATGGGCACCCCTAAGAGTGCTCTATGCCAATTAAGCTCATTTCTTCCTAGAACATAACTATGGAGTTTTAGAGGACGTTCAGGCACAGTCTCTCAAGTAATTATTTGCATTCTCAGAGTTAAAAGTTGGTATTTAAAAAGAATCTTTCTTAGTCGTATTTCCTTACACGGATCTTCTCTCCTAAGCGTATGGAAGAGTCTGCATTTCTAAAATGCAGCTTTTAAGTTGTCCATGTGCTTATGAACATCGAATATTTAACAACACCCATTGTAACCAGCAGTTCTGTAAAAGCATTCCCCAACACAGCTATGGTTTGTTAATCTTGATCCGTAGTATAACTTGCTTCTTAATCAAACCCACTTGATTCCCCTTGGCAAACAATAACAAGCAGTGTTGGTGCACAAATAGCTTAAGTCTTTTGTAGCTAAGGGTGGAGTGTGTGCACGTGAATCGACTGCACCTAGTGCCCTGCTTACTTATTTACCTTGAGACAGAATATCTCAAGTGGAAATGTGCTTATTTGGCAGTGAACCAAACTTTTACCTAGATTCACCAGACTGGCAATAAAGTCTCCAGTCAGAGATGTGGCTTCCAACTGGGACTCTCTGAATGCAGGGCAATACACAAGAGAAAAAAATACAGCGTTATATGTCAGCATGCACTCCTCTGACTTCGACAAATGTTGGAGCCATATTTTCTGCCACACAATTTTTCCTGCTTTTTTAAGGCTTATTTATTTATTTTGTTAATAGGGTGACACCTGACCTTCCAGAACAGAATTTGTTGGCAGCTTTCTTCAATGCCAGCACCAACACACCACTGTTGGTCTGCAGAAGTTACGCTGAGCAAAGGATCAGTTTTACACGTGTCGTTACCATCACAACAGTATCAAAACATATGTGATTAAAAATCGGTCTGTCAAAATGAGAACTGCAGATCAGTATAATCACAGCTTTTTATGTGAGAAGTGCAGGGGGAGTTGTGAGGGAGGGACTGACAGATGGCTTCGATAAGCAGGCACAGCTCAGTCAGGTCCTGACAGTCCTGGAGCAAAGTATTATCTCCAGAATCTGAAGATCCCATTTTATCTTACCAAACTCTGAATTCACTGAATGCTGTTCTGCATTCAATACTAGTCCAGAAAGAGCAGAGCTGTAACGCAGTAAACCAATAATCTATACAGGCAAAGATGGAAGAAGTACAATACTGTTTAACCTATGGCAATAGAGTCAGGGGAAAAAATCTAGCAGTCTTCACCATGCTCATCATGCTGGATCAGCACTGTTGGCAGATAGGACAAAACTTCTATTAGTGTCTATATATACACATGTATACACTTAAGTCAAGTCAAGGCTGTAGGGAAAAGGTCTATGTGCAGAAACTCCAAATGAAGGCTTAACAATGCAAATCCTCAGTACCCAGCTGTTTTATGCAGTTAATACATTCCCTCAGCTGACAACTTAATTGCCAAGTGCAATGAAAATGTATACACTGGTGGAAAGTGATTCTACCAAGCTATAGATTTTTTCCACTATTTAAATTTTAATTGCATTTTTTCCATTTTGTACATGGCATTTTTACAGCTTCAACGATCAAACAATCAATTTGCATTTATATAGCACCTTTTGATAGGGATCATCACAAGCACTTCAGACAAACTAAGGAAAAAATCAAACTAAGCCAAGCCACCGGGGAGAGCAGGTGAGGTCAAACCAGTCCTCAATAGCAAGACAAATTAATAAGTGTGTCTGCCCAACCGCTTCTAAAAAGGACAGCGTGCTAGGGTAAGAGCGCTAACACAGATTTAGTCCCACAATCATGTCAGTTCTTCCACAGGTGATATTCACAGGTCTCAAGGACACAGAAGCTAGTATTTACTCAGGATCTAATTATTCATCCTGATGAACAAGGTTAACTTTCAAAGACACTGTGCTTAAGAGAGTTCTCCTTCTGCATGGAAAAATGTATCACCAAAGTCACCTTGTGGTTAGCACCACTTGCTCATCGTAAAAAATTAATTACCTACCCATCTGGTCAGCGATACTATCCTCACTTCTTTGCCAGCTTGGTGTGGATTTGCCACTACCACCCGTATCTGTTTGCGTGCTCTGCCTGTCAATGGAAGCGGGGGATCTACGGCTCATTCCAAACCTGTTGTAACACCCCAAAAAACAAAGCAGATAATGGTTTTAAATATGCATAAATCTCACACAAGGGGAAAAGAGCACTTTTAAGAAAGCTACCTATGTCAAATAATATGGCATAGTAGCGCATAGCACAACTGCTTGAAGGATTTATAATGCTTTTCCATTTAATATTTGTGGCAGTTCTTAGTACCCATTTTGCAACGTTAACGCAGAAGATGCACAGTACATCAACTAACTGAGCATCTTTGTTCAAGAACATCTCGTTACTACACAACTCAAAAAGCAGGTCCAACCATCCAGATGTACTAGTTTTCATTTACACAGATGTTTAAATAGAAAGGTGATCAGAGAGTTAAATGGTTACAGAAAATTGACCCAAATGAACAAAACTTAAAAGTCTGGATAAAAGCCACAGAGGGAAATGAGGCATATTCACAGGGAGAGGATTTCAAGGATGGATCTTTTCTTACTACACCAATCTAGTTAAAGTGAGCATCAGAAGGTTGGTGAGGACAATCCATGGATCCCAGTCACTTTCCTGGAGTTCTAAACAAAAGACTTCTCCTATTAGGTCCTATCTAGGTGACACAGATACATAGGTAAAGACCACAAGAACACAGTTGGGGAGATATTACATTGTCAAATATTTTAATTAAAATTTTATAAAGTTGACTGCATCAGTTGACTGAACTAAGGGTTCCCAAAATCTAGGGGGTATAAATTCTGTGCATTTTAAAGTTACGGGATCATAAAACAATTTGACTAGAATGGACTAGTGCAAACTAAATACAGTAGTAGGAAAGCAGTGAGATACGTACACTTGCTCCTGTAGAAAAAAACATATAGAGCATAAGGAAACTGGGTTGGATGGACTTTGGTTGTAAATCTTGCTAGATTATTCTGTCCTCAGATGTATTTTGGAAAGCTCAAAGGTAAACTAAACTCAAGCAGAACAACATAATCACAAAGAGAAGGCACAATGCCACTGTGCCACACTGAAGTCTACATGAATTATACACCTAAATCTGTAAGAATTACATCTATAACTCTGTAATGCATATGAACGTCTCATAAGTCTATAAGAATTTTAGCTGGGTCTAGAAACAGCAGACTAAACATTAAAAATCCCCAAAGAACAACGCATTTCTGACTATATTTCTCTGGTATATCCCGAAGGAAGAAGAAAAAGAAAATCAAAAAAACTCCACAGGCACAGAGTAATCCTCAAAAGAATTCCAGCAAGCTAATACGTTCTGTATATCTCAGGGAGTTTCTCTAGCTCTAAGTGCCTAACGTAATAATTGGAAGGGAGGAACAAAAACCAAACCACGCTTTCTGCTCACTCTACCAGCTACAGGTCTCCCTCGCGTGCTCTAAAGTGAAACGGACACCTGCCAAACCATCAGAACTAGCTCAACATGGCAACCCCCTTTGAAAGTTCACATACTTATTAACCGAAATGAATCCAAAGATCCAGAAGAAGAAAATTACTCTCCCATCTTTAAAGACAAGGAGCTGCAGTGTGTGCGTACAGGCAGCACAGATTCAAAATAACAGAATTTTGAGCTCTAGTTTTCAAATTCTACACACACTTGTCCCTACTTCCCCTTTGCCCATTGCTCCCTGGTATAGCTGACATAGTATCTGATGAACAAAAGAAGTGAAGAGAAGATCACCAGGATATACCTGCCCTCTGAATACAAAAACTTCAAATGGAAATTGCATATGTGGGTAAGGTCCTTCCTCTTCCATCCATGTTCCTCACAGACTATAGCTAGAATTTCACTTGATCAAATATCTAAATTAACACAATAAATACCAATTCAATAGGTATATTAAAAAAAGAATAAGCATTTAAATTTTTAAAAGCTGACTGATTCTTTAAACATTGATTTGAGGTAGTTTTCAAACTTTAACAACTTGTATCTTAGTATCTTTGCATGATAAAATAATTAGAAGTTGGTACCTAAAAGAAAAAGGCAAAATCAAAGCAACTTGAGTGTGATTAAGTTGTGCTGCATGAATATTTGACTTTCTATGCATTATCCTTTTACCTAATATCCATATTGTTCTTATTTATGAAAACAAGCAGTTTTTCCTGAGAGGAAAATACATACATTTTATGGTGTGGAGGGGTTTTTGTTTTTGTTTGGTAGTTTTTTTTTTTTTTTTAAGGCTGTGTGTTGTCAATCTTACTTCATTCTAATCACTGCTCCATTAACTGAGAAGTGAGAAATTTCTTTGGTTTTTCTTTTTTACATTAAGTAGGCTATTTAAAAGTGTGAATAATCAGTACACACAGTGCTACATTCTATGCTGCTTAAATATACAGGCCTTCAGGGAGTGTGGGGAGGAACCCAGCAAATTCAGAGATCAATCTCAACTAAAAAAAAAAAAAATTAAAATGTTTTAGGCATATGACCACAGGAAGAAACTAATTATTTCAATGTTTTCTAATTTCATTTCTACATTCTATTAACACTTACTACATATACATACCTTCAGGTAAACACAGGATGAACATACAAATACACACATATACATCAAGACCACTGTGGATACTCTTGAAGTCAGTGCAGTTTTTACCTACGCCCAGCTCAGGATACAGACCAATAATCTAGAAGAAGCAGCAGTAACTGCTCTTATTGATGTCTGATAAAGGCTGGACTCACAGCCATGCTTCCAGTCATTTAAGTTTCACAAACTTTCCAGATTTGTCACATCACGCAACAAGAAAGACACGTACACACAAATTACGCAGTTGAGTTTCCTGCATTTGGGAAATCTCCGGGATCGGCATACCCAGAGCACACTGGAGCCTCACCTCAGGTAGATTACCTTCAGGACCATGGTGCCCTCTCGGCCAGGTACCGACTCCAACCACATCACTCCCTGCAGCTAGGGCTGCATCTCAGCAATTGAATGTTACAATCTCTCCCCTATTTTAACAATATGTATGGATTAATCATTGACCAGCTCCATCTGGTACATCAGACACCGCAAGAGGCACTACACAGAGCTGCCCTGAACCTGGTGTCTCAGATGAATCCCAAGATGCACACGCCAACTGTAATGATTTTCTTAGTCATGTGACACTTTTATACATACTGAGGGAAGGGAAAGTTTCTTTCATAATTACATTTTTCATGCTTTCCCTCTAGCTTGGTAGAAAATGTTTGGAAAGTCTTAATAAAATATGATTCATATGTGTGAGGATGGTATGGGAGGCAAAGCATTTTTCCTATTCGAATAGAATGTTACAGCCATATAACTGGAGTTTAATAGGTGTTTTTTAAAAAAAATCAGTAAGGATCAAACACTCTTTCATTATTCCATTAAAACAGTCTTACTGGACTGAATTACTAATCTTCAAAAACAAAAACTGTATATGAAAGTTTTCTAGGACATTCTTTGGTGAACTTGCAAAATGCTCAGTGAAAAATGCTTTATGGAACATATGTACATAATTAACTTTAAAGATGGAAAACGGCTGGCAAGGGGTACGGGTGTGCGCTGAGTCCAATTCAAAACAAAAACCCTAACGTGCACGAAAATCTCTTCCTAGTCAAGCAGTTATTGTAGTGAAGGTCTAAGGACATATGGTGGCAATATCTTTTTTTGGACAAATGACATAGTTGGAGAAGAGCAGACCAGATTTGTGGGAGCACAAGCTGCTCTTCAGAATTCAGGACAACACATAAGTGCTCCTGGCATGAATAAGCCAGAGAAGTGTGCAGTCTATAAAGAGGTTAAGTGCTTTTTCCCAGGTGCAGAGCTCTGGGCACTCTTCCGTTCAGTTTCCTTACAGCACAATTTAATGAGTTTAGAACAAATCACTTAGCATCAGTAGGACTTGAGCACAAGCTTAAATAATAGCCTGAACAGAGACAGACTCATGAATCATGAAGGCGTGCAGCAGAGAAGACAGTCTCTTCAGCAAACCTGAAAGTCAGTGGAGGACGACACAGGGAGGACAAATCCACAGTGCCCTGGAGCAAGGAAAAACTCCAGGCTCAGCATAGCATTGTCGGGACTTGACACAGGGCACTGTCCCTTTGCCGGAATCTAAACAGGCAAAAGACAGCGTTCTGTGCTAAGTAGTTCCTGACAACAGTATTTACGCTTGCTGATGTTTTTTTTTTTTTCAATAGAGAAAAGATGTTTCATCTTTATAGAAGATAGAAAATGGAGTGGATTACACATAATAACCTGCAAAGTACTCGAGAAGGCTTCAGAGGGAAGCTCTGCAGTGTGAACTATCAGCAGCTTTCCTCCCTTTCCCTTCTCTGTAGGGAGTACTTTGGAATGTGGTAGATGGCTCCCTTGCTGCCAATTATTTTTCTTTTCCTACTTAGAAATGTTTGATTTTAGTGCTGCTTTCAGTGTTCTCTGGAAATGATACAGATTGAATTTCTTTCTCTGCAAGTTGCCCCTTATGTCGAACAGTGGATTATTTCAGAGAGTTTAAAGATTTCTGGAAAGTTGGAAGACAGATCTTTAAACCAGGGTGACAGGGAATGTGTGATAGGGATGCTGGCTGAGTAATCTGTGGATTACTTAGCACATTTGTGCCTACACATTTCAAGTCTTAGCTGCACTCACCATTTTTTTTTTTTTTCACTTCAACTACCAGCACAGACTGTGAAGCCCAAAACCTACTACTGATTTTATATTAGATCCAAACCTCTGAAATGAAGCAATTCGCAACAAGAAACCAATACCTTTAATAAAGACTTTTAAATACATCGAGGTCCCTTTGTATAGTAACCTGAGCTCTGCCATAGACTAGGATCAGACAGAGAGGTTATGTTGCAAAGGGAAAGGGTGAAAGCAAGGGATTTTTCAGCCTGACTTTTTCAAGAAGCATGACAGTGAGATTTGATAACAAACATTTTTAATACACGTAAAGAACAGTTGGCAAGAGCCTGTGTGAGCACTCTTTGCAGTTTAACATACATTACAACAAACAGAACAAAGAACAAAAATACTGCCTAAAAATAATATGAGAAAAATCTAGTGCCTACCCTTCTGGCATAGATTTTTGTCTGTATGTGCCCCCACCAGAGCCAGTCTCACTTGAGGATGATAAGTTGCTTGGAGAGTTACGGCACTGTTGCGATCTTGCTAAGGCAATGGATGAAACCGTGACGTAGACATCAGAACCAGGAGACAGCCTATTTAGAGCAAACAAAGCAGTCAAAGTCAATGAGTTTGAACAGCAATACAGTGCAAAGCAGGATGGACTATATAATTCAAATTGCCACATCAGCTGTCAGCAGGGCATTATGAAGACAGCAAAAATAAAGTCAGGTGAAAGATCAGACATTTTTTCTCCTATTAATCTATTTCCTGTGAAAACTGTGGAAAATCAGCTGTACAAAGGTGGGGGTAGGGGAATAAATGGAGACAGTCAAGTAGGGGGAAAAATAACTCAGCATAGTAGGAGAACATCCCATTTTTCAAGGTTCTCATTTGTTCTTATAGTTGATTGTAAGGAATACTAAAGTATGACATTCTTTACCCAAATACCAGAGTGATCTGTTTCCATTTCTCAAAACAAACTTTTGTCTGGATTTTAAACACACTGTAGGTCTTGGCAAACTCTTTCAAGAGTATCAAGCTTTTTCTATGCCAGGAAATTTGTCTTCGTTAAAGCACAAGAACTAAAAATTTAATGTTATTTATAAATATCTTAAAGAAACCCACAACATTTCTGATTGTATAACATTGTTTCACCAGATCAGAACTCTGCTTGAAAATACAGACCCGAGTCATATGGAGCCTTCTTCTGTCAGAATAACTGTACAGTGGATAAATGGGACAAAATTCCTCTGGGCAGATTGTTGGGAAGCAGCACATTTATGTTAATCAGCTATACATCCTGTTCTGCAGTTGAAGAGGTTTTTTTTGGATCTTTTTCTGCTTTCTGCATTTTGTTTCCCAAATACCAACTGAATTCAACGCTGCTAGCTTTTTGTTCTATTCAGCAATGACTACAGCCATGGGAGAACTTCTGCAGTGATTTAAGTGGACTTTGAATCATGTCATCCATGAACAACAAACTCTACTCTGAATGCACATTTCTACTCATTTTAACTAGGAAAAAAAGACAGAACACTAAAACTTCCAACCTTAACTATTTAATTTTTAACACTGAAGAGCCACCTATCAACTTTGATGGTTGGCTAAGTATAGGACTTGGGTCTAGGATTGTACAAAATCTTAACCTAGCCGCTTAACCTATATGCTTCAATTTTCCCTGTAAAGCAGTAACAGATTTTAATCAATTCTCATCACAGTAGTTTGAGACCTACTAAAGTGCAAAAACTCTCCTGAAAATGAAAAAAGCATTGTACTGATTACTATGAGAAATGATTTTCAAAATGTTATATACCTGAGTATACTTTTATAACAAATGTGCATTTGCTCCTCTCAGTATTTTGCCAAAAAGCTGTAAAATAAATAAATCTCAAAAGGGGAAAGAGAAAAAAATAGGACTGAATCAAACATCTTGGTCACCTGGAACGTCATCGTAAGCAGTAACTCTTTTCCAGACAAGAAAGGAACGATCCAACTCCTGACCAACTAAAGTACAACACCAAACTCAGTAATTCTTTTTTCATCTACTTAATTTAACTTATCTTGCATTTATCTGTGCAAGCAACAATCCAAAAATATTTGATTGCAAAGAAAACAGTTCAAGAGTTGGAAACTTTGGAAGCAGTGAGTCAAGACGTTCCTCATTTCCCCACTGGCATTCTTATAAAGGAAAAAAAAAGTCCAGTCAACAAAAATATGTGCTTTCCATAGGATTCACACATCTATATGAGCACACACATTAAAACTAAGTTATGCTTGCTGAGCAATACACAGTTTAGAAGCATGACCTTTTTTCCCAGTGGTAAATTATGTCAAGAAAACCAATTACTTCTTGAATAATTTGTGTAAAATTATTTTCTGTTGGAAAACGCTTACATTTTCACTTCGGATTCAGCTATGCCTTTTACCTACTTCCTATGCCTTACCAAAAAGTGACAGCACTGTTCAGATGGAACGTCAAGATTTCAGAACTATGTCATGGAGTTACAACTCTTTTAGAAAGATGGAAGACCTCAAGGGTAAATAAATTATTATTATAAATCTGGTCTGAGCAGCAGCAACGAACAACTGGTTAGACAGGATATCCTATTATGCAAAGCAGCAACACACATTACTGGTACAGTTGACAATAGCACTAAAGAACCCATTAATAGGGAAAGATGTTTCATTTTATACTAAACATATAAATAAGACAAAGAACTTTAGAATAAATTAGTTGGAGCTGACTTTTTAAAGCTTCTTTGAAACCTACTGATGAAAGGCACTGCCTGAGACAAAAGAAGTATTGTTAGCAGTGTGCCCCTACAGCTAAGATATTCTGTTCTTGTCTTTTATTTATAATTAAAACCCAAACTAAAGCAAGCTATTAACTATTTCAAAAGACTGCTTTGAGAAGAAATTCCAAAACGTTTAAGTGCATGAGTTCCATAATTGAATTTAAAAATAGGCCAAGCGTCCACTGCATTAAACAGATACAATTACATTGCAGTCAACTGAACTGGGACCATACTATGCATGATTTAGTCCTAAGAGAGCTAGACTATCCTGAAAGGACTGATTTGAGTATAGCCAAGTATAGGAAGAAAATCAGCTTTTGTGAAAACTGTAACAAAAAAGGGGAGGGGGGAGAAGGGGAGGACAAACGTATGCTTATTTTCTTTATTATGACAACATAGAAATTGAAAGCATCCCATCTTACTCTTAATAAATTAATTTATATGTCGTTTGCTGTAATTTTCTCCATGTTTTTAGTATGTGCACGTATGCAATGTACACATCACATGAAAAATGTTAGTCCACCATGCTTTGTCTAGCATACAGTCTAAGACAGTCCTTAATTATATGATCACATGCTGGTCCCTTCTCCCTTTGGACCTCTTTGCCATTTGCAGTCCTATTTTGTCCCAGAACTTCTCCTGCACAAGCTGCACAGCTCAGAAGCGAGTGAGGTACAGACTGACAGGAGAGAAAGGGTGGCCTGACAGTTAAGGCAGCTGTATGCTGACTTTGCAAACTGAATTCCTATCTTGCACTTGCTGCAGCATTCCAATGTGGTTACTGGCAAATTCATTAAAGAAACTTTTTCATTCATTGTCACTAATTACAAGTTTCTCAAAGGCCTAATTTGATTCCAAAGCCTGATTTACTTATGTGCTGAAAACTTACGAGAGCAACTGAAGTCAACAGAAGCTGTAATTTGAATAAATAAAATATTAATAACGCTGGGCACCCTTCCAAACTTGAGATGCCCAAAATAAGAAACTGATTATAACATAATTTCTCTCTCTACTTTTGTTCTTAATCTGAAAAAGTCCAAAGACATCTCTTCTAACAGAAGAGTTTTGAAAATCAAATTTAATTAATACCCATGGAGCACTGAGAAACCAGAGTAATGGGCACCTCTGTAAAGCTTAGAAAGGAATTAAAAAATGCACCTTTACAGCAAGATGTGAATACTATCCAGTACACAAGGGACAGAACTGCACATTGAGTAAATGAAGAGGAAAATAAAACACCGAATACCTGTTCGTTAATGAGCTACATTCACTGTGTGCACTGAATGAGACAGATGTCCTCTGTCAAAAAAAGTTCTCATAATTTAATTAAAGGAAATACCAGAAAATACAGTTACACAAAGGGTCTGAATAAAATTGCAAAGCAAGCCTTAAATTCTGGCATGCTGGCCCTTAAAGTGTTTGATTTTTTAATCCTAATAAATCTGAAAGCTGTGACAGTTCTCTGAAAATGCTGACCCAATGCTCTCATGTCAAAAAAGGAAAACGAATCGTTCAAAAAGGAAAAAAAGAACACCGGTAATTTTTGGGAAGGGGACAGAGAATGAAAACAAATTATGCCATCATGTGGTACCTTCTCACATCACATTGTGTGTCTTTTTGGATGTTTTTCTTCAGTTTGATCACCAAATTTCAGAAGGGATGTAGCAGAACAAAAAAAGATACAGAGACAGGCAACTGTGTGACCAGGGGCATGGAATGGCTGTCATATAAAGAGACATGAAACAGGCTATGCCTCCACAGGTTACAGTTTTGTTTTGTTTTTTTTAAATCATATCGGCCTTCAATCTGTCTAACCATGAATTATACTGCGGCGTGCAGATGGAAAGATTATTCATTATTCTTCACGCAAAGAACTATCAGGAGACCTAGAACTATCAGGAGACCAGCTAGCACACACCTGGATGTGTAGTTACCATCCAGAGCTTTTAAACACAACGCTGCAGAGGCAATCCCCAACTCCAAATGTTCTTGATCGGAAGACTGTCAGAGCAGGTAAGAAATCAGCCTTCATACGAGTGATATCAGTATACTTGTAAACATATCCTATCTCTTATGCTTTTTCTCCGGTCCCTGCTGATGATCACCACCAAACGAGACCAATTCTTGATCCGTCTGACAGAGCGCAGCTGTTCTCAGATGTTTTTGGAACATGAGACTTTGGCCATAGAGCCAGTTGAAACAACAACCCTGATTTTCCAGAGCTACATCCATGTCTAGATCCTGGTGCCAGTAGAAAATGCATAACACACAACCTTATATTCATACATGTTTTAATTTGAAGAATATTATAAAAATTTTAAAACAACAAATCTCCAAACCCTGTGAGGAAGGCAACACAAGCGCAGTAACGATCGTTTGACAGGTGGTGACATGATCACAGAGGCCTGCTTGTTTATATTGGGAAAAAATGTTACCAATTCAAGCTAATCAGCAGCAAAGTAGGATTTTTATACACTATAGAAACAGTTGAGCTAAAATTACTGCTGCCGACTACCTGCAGCACTATTCACAAGAGCATGAGATTTTAGAGCAAGACTTTGCCCTGTTGCCCTCAGTAAGACTTAAAGCTAGTTTTAATAAATATTGCTCTAGCACTTTTCTGTTGCGGAATTTTACAGCCAATGCCCGACTGTAGTTAAGAGACCAATTTATTTTTCCATTCAGTTTAAAATATTGACTGGGCTCAGAAACGCTTTAGCTAGAGCCTTAGGCTTACATCCAGCAAAGTACTTAACTACATAATCAAGTACACAAGTAGAGCAGGATGCTTTGCTCATTTGTTTTCACACTTTTCAAATGTTTGTTGACTCAAGTTTCAGTTAAGACTGATTCAAGTTAACTATAAATGAATAAAGAACAGGTTATGATTTAACACTATCTCATCTCCTTTCCCCACACTTTTTCTTTCTTAAAAATGAAGTCTGGAAAACAAATGTACAAAACTAAAATTCATAAAAATCGGCCAAAAAAAAAATCAAGACGTTCCAAAATTACATCTTCTCTAGTAACATTAACTCTAGCATACTTCACATATTTTTTTTAATTGTTTTTTTCCTTCATGTACTACTGCCTGATATTTAGTCTGGGCTACAAAATATGTAGGGTTCCATGTGGACTAATTAATGTTGTGAAAGAAGCCATAACTCGCAATTTATTGCATTTAGATTATTAGATTTTTTTCAGTCTTAATGCTGCAGCCACATTAGAGATTTATTTTTAGATGTATAAAGTTTTTGATTATTTTTCCTGCTACTACCAGCATGCATGTAAATCATGAATATATTCAATTACCCAGGATACTATGAGGAACAGAGAGAATTAGAGTATAAGCTACTGAGTGGGACGTATGGAGATAATTCAATAAAGGCAAATTTAAGTGCTCTGCCGGTTAGACATAGGAACTGGCACCCTCAGAATCAGGAGCTGTCAGCAAGCTACTCTCCTCCATGTCGTAACATGTAATACCTCTTTAGGAAGGTAAGATGTTTTTATTTATATGATACAAAAATGTACCATTTCAGTTCTCAGGACTGGTAATGTAGCTTTTGTTTATTTATTTATTTATTTTTAACATAGTTAAATGAACTAAAGTGAAAATACCAGCAGGGCAAGAAACTAACTTAAATTTGAGTCAGTATCCATATTTAGAGGATTAAATATTTAGCATTACAGAGAGTTTACTGGTCAAGTATCACTCGTAGGTAATCCAAAAAAGGTTAGAGAAATACTTTTCTCCGAAGCGGTCGGAAATATTTATAATGCCTCTTTTCATTCTTAAAAGCTCTACCTGCTTGAGTTACAGTTTACGATGACATTACCTTTCTGTTTAACAGATCTTAGTGCTAGTTCCACAAATCATCTCAGATTCAAAGCTCAGAGGGCCACCTGGATCAACTTACTAAGTGTAAGTGTAAGTTTCTCAGCTGCCACGTCCTTTTAAATATATGTCATGAACTATCCTGCTATCTGTTCCTTAGTGGTGGATTATATTAGTTATCACTATCACTGTTTCTTGCTCAATCAACAAAAAACCACGCAGTTAAAAGGCAAAAGTATAGAAGGACAAATATCAGCTTCACAATCTCAAAGCAATAGAGTATTAAAATGAGTCAAACAATCAGCAGGTCTTAACTGGGGCTCGACACTGAGGAAACACAAACGAAAGGCGATGATAGCTAGACCATGACCAAAGATTAAAACGCAAATGACAGTTAAACTATAGTACTGAAATTAATTATTGACGCTGATCTTCATAGGTAAACTTCCCGTCCCGCTGACAAGTTAGGCACTACTCTCATTTTGAAAGAGAGGGACTAATGGCACTAAGCAAATATAGGTTCTCTATACAGCTCTTACAGCTCTATAAGAGCCGTAATTACAGACTCTAGCACCCCTGTGATTCTTCTCCTGGGTTCTCCTGACAGAGCGTTGACAGAAACAAGTCAAAACCAGTAGAATGATATGGTGTTTTCTGCGAAAATAAAACTACTGCTCGTGAAGCTGCTGAGAATTTGGATTCTTACTAGTAAGGCATTACTACACTGGTTAAGAAGAAAAATGGACCAGCTCTGGTGTTGGAGCTAGGTAGGGCTGGACACTGCAAACGGGGATGGCCAGACAGCGGAAGAAGAGGGATACGGAGCTGCTCTCCTGTCACAGGACACAGCACACCCCACAGAGGAGTGCTAGGAAAGGAGCTTAGGGGGAACCCCCACATCCTGAACAAATTACCATCCGCAGGCCATGAGCAAATGTCAATTAAAATAATAAAATGTTTTAAAAACATAGTGTAGAAGAGGAAAGGAAAGTTCAAAGATGATCAGTGAACTGCTACCTTGAAAGCTAAAGAAAATGCAAATCTATGCTGGACTAATGAATGCCACTAATACTAAGAAGGGTCTTCCAGTGATCCATGAAAAACTTGCTTATTTTGAGCTCAACAGGAATATCTGAAACCACACTTTCTGCTCTAGAACTACACACCCTGCCATTTTAGGTCCTTTGCACACTCGCAGTCAGGCCACGTGACAGCTCCTTGCACACAGCTGAGATATCTTGGTACTCTGTTCCCTCCGCTCGCACCTTCCTCATCACTAGAAGATTCTGAGCAAATCACAAACTCTGCTAGCAGAATTCTTGTTCATTCTTTTTTTTTCAATTATAGTTTTTCTTCCTGAAACCCTTCAAAATTGCACTACAGAATACAGCCATCTCAGATAGACCAGGGCCATGAATATAATCATGCTAACGAGCCTTTACTGGATCACAGGGACCACCAGGAGAGATCCTGGTACCCATATTATCAGGGCATCCCTTGCCCTTCATTTCTCCAAATAATTCAGTTGACCAAAGAGCAAATCATAGGGAATGAAGTAAAATTGAGTACTGTCTCTGCCACTTAAATTAGAAAAAATACAAGTGACATGCAAATGTTCCAGTATCTCTGATATTGGATCTTTACTCTTTGGAAAGTAGGAAATTCAGTGGTGAAAAAATTAAACCAGACAGTTGTTAAAGAGCTATAGAAATCTCAGCTTTGTTGACTTTGGAACTTTTGCACAGTAAGAATGGAAGTATGTGAGCTTCCTAAAATGCAAGTCTTTCCTTTATCATGCAGAGAAAAGACAAATGATAACCTTGGAATGAGCTTATTGCCTTTTTTTTTTTTTTTTAAAAAAAACTATTTATTAAAAATGACAAAAATGTATTTTTCTTCATTGTAACTGGGAACAAGTTAACCTTCTACAGCTGCTGTTATATTTAAACTGGATTCTGCCAAGACTAACATGCTTAGCAGATTAAAAAGATAAGGAAGATGACAGCCATTTTTCAAGCATACAAAAAAAATTCCCGAAACTGAAAAGCTACTTTGATAATATACAGTTGAGGATGAAAAAACTTGAGAAACCTTTTTCAATAAAAAAAATTATTTAAAAGAATGTCTAGAGGAAAAGAACAGCTAAATGCTTGGAAAAACGAAGGAAACGGAAAATCAAAGTTTCATTTTTTGAAAACAAACACCAAATATATGGAAATGTAATTTTCACGTTGCAGAACATCTGTCATGCCATAACCTCCCTCCAGAAGCATCCAGGGACTGTATAAATCTTGCATGCTTTAGTTGCGTTATGTTGCCCACATGGATTTCTATGCACAAGGAAAACGCAGTGAAGAATATCACATCCCACAGTACAGTCTAAGGCTCGCTCTCCACAGCACCAACAAGGGAACAATGGCAAGCCAGGACTCTAGACAAAGCTGTTTTGTTCACACAATGGGGGGGGGGGGGAGGGAGAGAAGGGTATGAAAAACGCAGCAACTGAATTGAATCTGATTTTCTGCCTCTCCCTGAAGCTTTACCCAGGTACTGCCAGGCTTTCTATAATTACAGAGTGAGATTCTACAGCCATGCAGAGAGCAAAAAATCAACTCCTGCTCCTTCAAACTCAGCGTTTGCCTGTCTTCAACTGTAACGGGCAGATATGGCCTACAGCCAGGCAATTTTTATTTTGGTCCAAACATACCATTAGAGAGCTAACCGTGTCCCGTGTCTCACTGACTTCTGCAGCCTTCTTCACAGAAGGCCTTGTCAGAAAAAGAACCTTATCAGCACTTCCAACGTTGCAAATGTTTCTGTTAACGCGAGTTTTAACCGCACAGCACTTGAGCTAACACAGCGATACAAACTCAGAGCGCGGTGTCAGAGGTGCGGCACTGAATTCATTCCAGTCCCTGAGAGGTGCTGGCGTGTGAGAGTTTCATGAGACACTTCGTGCTTTTGAGCCAAAATATAGCTCTGATCAGTTTAAGTGCATAAAGTAAGATACTGTCCAATGACCATGGAAAGGTAGTAAGAAAATAGGGTCATTACCATCTAATTACTATTTGTTAACAAGGTGGCCTACAAAGAAGTTTCAATTTCACTTTGGTAATTTTCTGGTCTTGATTGTACTGTCTTTTACATACCCCCCCCCCCCCCCAGTTCTTTGGAATACAAAAACAATGCTTTGACTTAATATATTATGACTAAATTTTTTTACTATATGCATACCTTATTTCCATCGCTTTGTTTTTTTTTTTTTCTTTTAGGAATGTAAAGCATGCTCAGAATCTGTCTACATTTTTTTTTGAAAGAAATTATCCAAAACAAGAGCTATTTTCCTAGCTTGTTTCCCTAAACACATCTCTTTGTAAACCTAGAGACACTGAATGATTTGTATAGATAATCAAAACAATGACTGCACTTCAGCACTATCATACACATCATCATCATAAAAGAATGAAAATATTGTGACAGGATATGCCTGATACCTTTATTTTAATAGTAATTACTCATTCATTTAAGAGAGAGAGAGAGAGAGAGAGAGAGAGAGAGAGAGAGAAATGCAAGCTTTAAGCTATCTGTTCCCTAGCCTGAAAACTTCGAAAGAAAAGTCTGCTTTCCGTGCTGGTCCAAATCCTTTGCTAAGCACACTGTTACACAATGCTGCTGCCTCAGGAGTTTTTGGAGATTTCCACCAAGGCTACATAAAAACTACAAATTTTAAATTAAACTCATTTAAAACTTCAATAACAATACAGTAATTTTAGAATATCATCCAACATGGAGAAACATATCCTAACAATCAAATAATACTTCACTTTGTAGTTAATTGTGCCAGGTAAAGTTATTTTCTTTTGGCTTATGTTTCACTCGCATTCATAGTACCTTTTGCCTAACTAAAAACAAGACAGAAAGGAGTCTTGAGATGCCTAAATAAATCAATTGTGCTTTTTTCTAGAGAAGATTCTGAGAAGCAGTAAGAAGTGAATAGTGAAGAACATACAAACCTCCGGCTCTCCAGTGGGCGCCCATCACTAGAGATGCTTCGAGGGATGTTGGCTGCTCGTTCCGGTGGTGGCATTTTCCCTTCTCCTTTCCCTGAGCCAATCCTAGACGTAACCGGACTCTGCATTTGGGACGGTACCTGTGCCACATGAGGTCCCTGTCCTTTGTTTGCATTTCGCTGCCACTTGTTATTATTTCTGAAGGGAAATTTGAATTCATATGGCACTCCTTCATTCACTTTGTATTCCATCACTGGCATGCGGTAGTTTTCTGAAGAACTTCTGGAAAGGGAAAGATTAACATGTTGCTACGCAAAGCAAATTATACTGAAAGGCACTGGTAAGCAACGCTCTAAGATACAGCTAAACAAGAATTTCTAATCCCATTTAACACGTACCCGCTGCCTCCATTTTGTGACAATGAACATATAAACAGTAATAAAGTCAATAAAGACATCTTATGAGGCTATAATAGACTAGATAAGCTAGCTTGTACAATTCTGTCAGAAGAGGAAAACAAACCCCCCCCCCCAAACCCAGTCTGAAGATATAAAGTGATCTCAAGGAATTCAAACATGAGGGTCTACGCAGCATCCTGTGATCCTGTGCTAGACAGTATATCCAACGAGCACTGGAGTGAATCAGCTCCAAAATGGATATCCTTCTACTACTGTGTGAAACAAACAGAAGGGAAATGCTACAAAATTTAACAAAATAGACGAAAACCTGAACTAATATAGGACTCAATCAAGTTCAAATTAACTTAAAATTTTATCTCTGAACAAACCACAACAGTAGTCAAAGACAGTATGGACAGAAACTGCCTATTGCTGTATTATGAAATTAAAGTTTAAAATGGAAATGCAAGAATGACAAAGGATTCTCTCTGGTAGAAGAGGACCATAGACCTAGTTTTTAACAGATTCTAGATACAAAAGAAAGCATCACCGTAATGATTCAGAAAGAAGTGACAGAACAGCCAACCACCTCAACAGTTTGTTGTGCCAAAAGCAGGAATCCCAGAGCAGTATATAACAAAGATGATGATGAATGTGTGCTATGTGGTATTAAGTACTGAAAAAACATATGCTGACTGCTTCTGTAACATCGGTCTCAGAGCTGCTGCCTACACAAATACGAATCTGAAGACAGAAGCTCACCAATTAAGTGAAACAGTAAATGTGTTTTTTTTTTAATATAGATGAATAGTGAATAAATGTTGATCTTGTTCATACAATTACTGTGTTACAAAAGTTAAAAAATCTGCTAGAAACATTTTCCCTTCCTAATTACACAACAAAATGTCATAGGTTTTGGAACTTACTTTCATCCAAACAAATGAGACCTGAAATACTTGCTCTTTGAGATAAATCTTTCAGATGCACAAGCACCCACGAAAAGACAAAAGTCCCATGAAACGCATCATATTTTATTTTCAAACGTCTTAGACTTGGAGCACCTCGGTTGATAAATTCTCACTTTACGAAAATCAAAGACTGGCTAGAAGTTGCAAACGCCAAACCCAAGAGCTGCCTTCTACTTCCTGAGGATATGTAGGAATGGATCAGCATAAAAACTGAACATAAGCTAATGCAGTCCATGTAAGATGCAGGAAAAACTTCCACAAACATTCAAAATTACATCATTTTAAAACTAGATGTGGTCTTCAGCTGTGGCAATGACGATTTTGGTATTTCTCTTGAAAAACATAGGTACTTTTTCTGAATGAAATTTTTACCGGGGTTACTTTTTTCATCCACACGCATCATTACCTAATTGGGAAAGAATGCCATGCTCTGTAAACAATTAGTGCAAAATTTTCTACTTTCACCTCTTTTTCTAGCAAGCGATTGCACAACTAGTGTGGAGAACTATCAATATCTTTTTCCAGTTAATATACAAAACAAAACGTTGTTATTTGGCTATGCTGACATTAGCAAGTTGTGAAGTCTAATAGGAGTAGATAACGTAGAATGAAACGGTCCGTACGGAGGTCTTGCTGTCAGCAACATACAAACTGTGAGGTTTAACTTTGGCCTAACTCAGTCCTATCCTTTGGATTAAATTAGCATCTAGAATGCATTAGGTGTGCTTCTGAAGTACATCTGCTGGTTTAGCTTCATCTGAAAGGAAATCAACAGAGTTTTGGGTACACAAATTATGTGAACCACTGCATGGTAAATAGATCTGATCAGGTTTTTTTTTGTAGCCCTCTTGTGACCTAAAATGTTCATGCAACCTCTTTTCTCTCCTTATTTTATACGTCTACTATTCTTTCCCCAGTCATTGCTTAGGTTTCTCTTTTTTTTTTTTTTTTGTAGACATAACTACACTTTAAGAATCAATAATATACAATTCTCTCTTTTTCCTGTGTCCTTAACTTCAAGGTCAGCAATCAGTCCACCGAATGAGTTCAGTAACAACGCTTTAATGACTATCTTTAAAAAAGAGATAACACCTTAAGGAGGCCTGCCTCTGCATAGATTGTGATTCTGGGTATTTGTATTTATTTATTTATTTATTTTATCTGCTACTGACCTTGTATATGACTGTTTGCACATCATCTTAGCTAAATGTATCTCTAATTTTCTCCTACTTTATGTCAATCGTTTTATCAGGATAGAAACTGCTTCTCACGAGTGTACTACACCGAGCAGAACAGATCTTCATCTTAGCGTCTCCAGAAGTTAACGTAACATAAACACCAAATGACCTCCCGAGAACACAGTGAGAGGACTCCAATTTTGGAAATTTAATTGCCAAAAGAGAAATAGCTTTGTGCAAAGATGTAAGTCTTTAGTAGTATACATAGGACAGCTACAAATTCAAGATACAGTTTCTAAACCTTAATGATTTTCAATACAGCAGGTAGGATAAACTGTTGCTTTAAGAAATTTTATAATTGGGTAATAAACTATGAGCATTAGCTCGCTACAGGACAACAAAAGCCACTGATGCTGAGTACGATTTTTTTAAAAAAATGCAGTGATTTCTCTTCCTGCTGTGAATATGGACAGAATAAAGCTAAGCCTGCCTTTGGCTGTACTTAATTTAGTTCAGAAATAATAGGATCTGTGCTTTCCACATAGATTTTTGTGCTCTAATCCTTTTGCTATGATTGCAGCTGAACTTTCCATTTGCTTAGGCTGCTAAATACTGTGCAAAAGCTTTCCAAATACCTCATGGATGACCTTATGCCATTGCTCATTTTAATCCCTGACATGTATTCAATTTTCCACTGACAACTGAGGGGACAACTGAAACTCCTTTTCTCTCTGCTCCTATGTTTTGCTTCCAGTTATAAAATGGGTTAATGTAACAGTAAAAACAAGTAAAAATAATCAGATTTCTAAGTTTTATGCAAGTAAAAGGTCTTTGCTTGGAGACAATTTCACATCAACATCATAAATATGCATTTGAGTTTAGCTCCAATCTTAACTATATGAAAAGTTATTTTCTATCCCCTATGAAGATATTGCATGATTAGAAAACAGCAGTACAAAATCGTTGCTCAGTCTCTCATTGCAAAGAACATACTGAACTTTACTAACTGTACTTGCTTCTTCTTGGCAAATCTAGCATAAACCTTGAGCTAGCCCCGAAGCAAATTCATTCTATTAAAGATCATTCCACTTTATTTATATACCATTTCTGAAAAATTAATAGAAGATGCCGAGGATACAGGAATCTGATTCAGTGACGTGGCTGAACATTTACAGACTAATGCAAAGTTCAGAGGGGAGCAGCAAAAATTATAAAAAGCTTTAGATAGTACGAGCTCGGGAAAAATGTCGGGAGTTAATATTCAATTTAGCACAAAAAAGCACTTGTTAATGTTTATTTGTGATCAAGCTACATTTAAAAAAGCTATAAAAGCAATAATACAGTTGACACAAGCCTCAGGCTTAACAAGGATGGGAAGTGATGTGATAGGGAGGCAATGAGATCTACTACTCAGCAAAGACAAATTGTAATTTGCAGCAGTTTTCCTGGACAGATATATACCTTTGATACAGTCTACTCACCGCTTTCAGGAATTGACATCTAAACGACAACACGAATTATCAACAAGTAGGAAAGCAAGGAGGAAAATGTACAATTATTTTGGAAGCATCATAAATGCACACCTCTCAAATACAAGCTGTTTAATTTCCACTCACAGTTTAAACGGTACCTGAGGTTCTCTGTATATTTTATTGTACTCACTGAATGTTTTGCAGAGCCTGGCACGCGAGTGTTGGTAGTTTGTGTGCTGCCCTCTCCTTTTACTAACAATACTGGATGCTACATTGTAATTATGCCATGCTTCTGGGGGAAGTCAACATTTAATCTGGTGGGGGGTGAGGGGGTTGGTTGTTTTTTGTTTTAATCAAGACATACTTTCTGACCAAAGGTAACTACTATACAATACCTGCGCGGTGTGCAGTCCTCATATGGAGGGATGATGACAACTTTCACTGTTACGGATGTTCTCAGGAGGTCAATCATTTGTTCATGGCTTAGAGTGGCTACAGCCACCTTGCAAATTTCCACCAGCCGGCTACCTTGTCTTAGTCCTGCCTGCCACGCATAGCCGTAGGGTTCAACATCTGCCACAATGCCTTCATAGTTCACATGGAAACCAAGCTGACCCAGTCCATTCCTACGCAGAGTCATCTCCACTGTTTCACAGCCCTTAGTCACAAGCTGAGAATTGAAATAAAGAGAGCTTAATGTCCTGAGAAACATATAGTGGCAATAAAGGTTTGAGGACTACAGGCTTGTACAAAAAGAAATCCCCAGGACAAGGGTGGGACAAGATCAAGGAAAATATATCCCAGTCCTGGGTACACAATCAGCTGAAATTAATCCCTTCACTCAAACTAGTATTTGCAGTTAGCATCTGATTACACAAGTTTTGCTTTAAGCTTTTTACTGAATCCACAGGAATTTTAGAAAAAACACAGCAGCACACAACAGATAAGCACAAAGGAGTTACATAAACATATCTATTTAAACTACAGCTTACACTTCAGTAATACAATAACTACGCTAGATTTCTACTTGTTTCAGTAAACCGCAACATTACATTCAGTCAGAAGAATAATCTGGTGGCGTGCAGGTCCTAAACTCAGGAAACTGGACTCTATGCCAACTCTTGTGTGTATCATGAGCATGAATACAGTCAAAAGTGGCTTAACGGAACATATTTTACCCCTTCTCCTGGTCACTCATCATACAACTATAGTTATTAAACTAGATGAAAGACAGTGAGACATAACACATTCCTTCATGATTAATTGTATAACAAATGAACACAGAGAGATGTTTTACAGACAGATACTATGATGCCCTGCACTGTTAGTTCTTTTCATCATACGCAGTGAGAGAATATCTGAAGGCTGCAACAGGGATTGGGACTGCACCCTGCTGACAACACGGTAAGTCAGTCCCAAAAATATTACGGCCTCATTTGAAACAAGAGGCAACAAGCACACAAACTGTAAATACAACAAAATAAATAAGGTAACACTTCAGGATTTATTATGGTAGCAGTTTATGCATCTGAAGGCATTGCATTGTCTTTAGTATTAAGACATCGTTGATGCATGCGTGACTAGCTGAGGTTGACTGATACCTGATAAATGTCAAAGCAATATTGACTTTTGAGGAGTAAGGGCAGGAAAGTCCTTATGGATTTAAGGATACACATTTAGAACAGTTGTAGGCATCCTGAGCTTTACTGAAGTCTTAATTGGGGATGGGGTGGGAGGAGAAAGCAAAGAAGGGGACCGAAACAAGAGAACGCATTCTAACCTCAAGCCTTTTGACGATCTCTTTGATATCGTCGATGTTGCTGATGAAGCTCTCCAAAGAAACACATTCACCCCTCTCATAGAATATTTTGATATTTGTATCCGTTGAAGTCCATCCTATCACATCTCGGCAGGAGCAATTGAATACCACGCTTTTTGTGTCCTGCTCAATGAGGACTACAAACTCATTAGAGATGCCTAGGAGACAGTCTATTTCCATACCCTTGCTGTAGTCTTTTGCGTGGACGCTCCATACAATAGCACCAGAACTATAGATCTCTGCTCCCGGATAAGGCTTGGACTTTTCTTTCTTTTTTGAAGCAAGGGAGATGAAGGGGAACTTGCCAGAAGGGTCAATCGGTGTGTTGGTGACATTCTTCTCTGCCAAGTCTTTTAAGTACTCTTGACGGGTCCTGGTGGCCATTGCACGGAACTTTTCTGATTTATGAGCAGCATTCTCTGCATTAATGACTTTGGCTAGTAAAAAGTCCCTGAACACATTTGATTTGGGAAAGGTGACACCTTTTGGGATAGGTGGTCCAAAGGATGGTACATCTCTGGATCTTGTCACAGCAACACTAAAAGAAATACAGGAGTAAGGAAAAAGCAGAGTGTTCCACTATATGCGAACTTAACAGTTTTTGAATAAAAACATATTTCCTTTTCCCTTATCCCCTTCAATTTTTCCTCTCCTTTTCTCAGCAATACGCCTTTTTAATCTTTCCAGGGTGGAGACTATGTCCCCCTTACTGTATGAGCAGAAGGCCTATTATTTCTGCACCTGAGAATTTTCTGAGCCATCCTCAGTAGCACAAGCTTAAAGAGAACTTCAAACGCAAAATCCTGACTTTGGTAAAGTAATCATTCACATACAGTAGTTCTGGTTTTGTTCTGTTTCTATCACAACCAGAACATTTCTGATGCATTCCACTACACAAATAATAGCATGCAAGTTAGCTACCTAAAGCCGAAAGGCTCATCTGAAAGCAATGCAAAGTATGTGAAATGAAAAACACAAGAGATATAGATAGAATAGACGCCTTAAAAAGATAAAGACATTAAAGTCATCTCACAAGGCCAGCTTCATCGCGAGGGTCAGCTTCTGTCGACTGGATACATAAACATGTCACACTACTCACCACAGTTTAAATTTTTGGATCAAACACTGCACTAGCTGGTACTGCATGCTACTAACAAAAGCAGTACAAGGAATGTATTTACTTCCTTGCTGGGGCAAAATTAGGTACCAGAAGTTGCTCCAAGAATATTAGAAATAAGAAATTTCTTGTAAGTTTGGAGACATATATTAGAAATTGATGCTTTTTCAACTCTTCCTTCCAGCTTCCATACACAGTGAAGGACTGACCACACATTGTCCTTAGGCACTGCTGACAAGTCTAGCTGTTCTCCTCAGCCAGTTCCTGTTTGCTTCAGAGCAGCTGAGAACCATTTGGCATCACTGAAAATCAAGCACTCTTGTCCCGTACTATTCGCTCTGTTATCTGTCATAAGCTGAGACCACCAATGGTAGTGCAATGCTTTCGTGACAAGAACTGCCCATGATATTTTCAGATTTCATTTACCACATATCTATAACCAGATCTTGTAAAAAGGTCAGAAAAAAACATTTATTTTGAACAAAACTTCACAGCAATGGAGTTTCATAAAGAAAAAATAAGATGGAAATACTTGAATACACTGGAAATGTGGTGGTTCAACCAGAATGTTAGTTGGCATTATTTTTATATTTTATTCTAGCCTGTCTGACTCCTTAACCCTAACCAGAGAAAAACCCCAAATCATTAACTGATACTGCAGAATCACTAGTAAAGCTCTTGGGGGGGGGGGGGGGAACAAAAATAAAGCCGCACAAATCCTCAGCAAATCAGAAGAGATGGTTGTCTTATTTGTTGGCAACAGATTTCAAAGACAGATTGTCATGTTTTCTTCAAATGCATGCCAACTGAGCTCCAATTTTGCAACAGGGGGCGCTCATGAGGAACCCCTCTGTCTCTCGATCATCTTTAGCGGCCCTGGAGGGTCTCTTCATTAAAAAGTAGAAGCCTAAGAGCTTACAATGAAAAAATACTAGTGACATTTTGTTTGATTAGGTTTTCAATATCGTGAACCATGGGGATAAGAATTTAATCTTTAACATATGCTAGGGAAGTTTAAAAAGTGAATGATACTGACAGAGAAGCCAGACATTTGAAAGATTGTTTATCTTAGATGGGAGGGAGAATCGCTGGCTAAGACACTGCTCGATTTTCTTCCTTTTATGTCGCTTTCAATGTAAATTCCAGTACAATTTTATGCTATATGGCTTCCTGTTTTGTCTAGAATTATGAACCTATGAAACTGCTCCAAATAATCCAGTGAAGAAAAGAGGTCAAACTTACTTTGAAAACTTTCCTAGAAAAACTTTTCATAATGGAACTCTATAAATTTAAAACAAGTGTTTGCATGTTTGCACTGAGGGGGAGAGGAGGATCGTAAGCTTAAAGACAGGTCTGCCGGGGCGGATACAGCTGCAGGCCTGGGACTGAGCACCGAGCCAGCTCCGACGTGAACACTGCCACTTCGGCAATTCTTTTTCTCCTTCCTGCTCTCCCTTCCCTTCAAATCTAAGCCCGTGGGGTCGCCAAAGCTCAAATACTGTTTCTTCACAAATGACAAACAGGAAGGCTCGCACTTGCGGCAGAAGTTTTGAAAGGTAAAAACAAACGGCTCAGAAGCCTGAAGGCAAGGAGGAGAACGCTGGCATATGTTTAAATTTGTTTTAGTAACGAGTATAAGCCTCTACTACGCTTTTTAAAAGGAAGAGGTTCAATATGGAGTCAAATAATTTAAAACAACAACTGAGAACAGATCTTTCTCTGTGTTAACAATACACAAATTCAAATGGACAATGCATTTGTAGCCCTGGTGGCATATTTCTTACTTTCCTTTCCCTTCAAATACAGTTTCTCTACAGAGTAGGAGCTGAAACATACGCCTCAAAGTTTAAATACAAGCTCTGTCCAGATAAACTAAGTAGTAGTAGAGTTTGTGTTTAAAAGTACAACACAAAACGAGGTATGTAAGCAAACCTAACAAACCCCAATCTCTCAAATACCGAAACTGCTTACGGCTCCCCATTTCTGTGTTTTTAGCGCAAAGGGTGCAGAAGCGTACTTCGAAGATAACAAACCCTGGCTGCGGTACGTAATGTCAAGAAGCTTTTAAAATGAACAGCAACATAAACACTGCTCGCTCCAGGGAATTTTAACACAGGTAAGGTTTAACACTGACTGGTAGAGAAAGCACAGTGTGAGGAAGTTGTACCAGGAAAAAGTATCCCACCTTACCTACTCATTTGCAAAACAAGGATATATCATCTTAAGGAGGCTGAAGTCAACAGCCTTAGCTCTTTTAAATAACTGCTGAATTCAATACTGTGGGGAACATTTGTATTTCAGTTAAGATAACTTAATCCTAAAGTTACTTCTGTTCAAGATAACTACTGTAAATCCATTACACTGTCATTTCATATTCTAAATAAAAAACTTTTTAAAAGTTTAAACAATCAGTAAGAGTTCAGGATACAACTAAGGTAAAAAGCGTTATCTTAAAAAAAGTAACTCACAAAAATGCTAACCCTCCACACTTTCAATTTGTTATAAAATGTACATTAAGTAGGAATCTCATTTTGCAGCTCTATAATTCTTCATTATATCTTACTATCAGTTAGCAGATTCTATTCTTAGCTCAGTAACTTTAAGGTCACACTAAGATTTTTTGCTGTATGGTGTTCTGGAATATTCATTTTTGTATAGAAATAAATAATAAGAAATAAAGATATAAATAATAAGAAATAAAGATATTTCAGACATGAAATATTTCAAGGAACTTCTTTCAGAGAAGTTTCTTCTTTCTAAGGAGTTAGTCACATCTATTCCTTGTCTTCACTTCAAAAAGCATCTTCATTTCATAAACTTAGATTCCCAAATTATTTGAACAAAAAGTGAATTCATAAAAACCAAAATACAAACACTTCTCTAGAATATTATGAAGAGAATAACAAGGAAAGTGAGAATGGAATTTTAAAATCATTCCAGAATGCTTGACTGCCAATACTAAAAGCATTAATTTCATCACTGCTGTGTTGTTTACTTTACACGCTCATGTGTCTTTTTTTTTTTTTTTTAAAAAAAAAAAAAAAAAAAAGGGGGCACGTTCTCAATTCACATGTCCCAAGATCTGCTCCTTCAGTCTTTCATTACGTTTCCACACTGAGAACTTAAAAAAGGGATTACATCTGCATTTGTGCGCCACTCCCTGTTTCCTGTTAAACTAGGGATAGCTACCTGTAACAGACGCTGTCAGTACAGGGATTGTGCACTCTTACAATGACAAAGACATGCTGGAAGTGGGATCGAATGTTCTTTGGGCTGAATGGTTGCGCTCCAGGCTCCTGGAAAACTATTGTCACAATATCATTTCCAATATGTCGTTTTCTCAGAAGCTTTAACAGAAAAAGGAAAAAAAAAGACAAAAAGGAAGACACATAGGTTAAAATACAATGTTTTACAATCCTTTCACAATTTTTCACTTTTCTTTCAATTATTTTTCTCTCATTATTATCCAATTCCATTGTTCAATCTCTTATTCTAAATGATAATTCCAAGCTAAAAGCTAAAACAGCTGAGGATTTATATGATAAGTAGCAGAATGTCAATTATCTAATGAATTTGTTAGGAAAAGATTTTAGGTCAAAAAGAGCAACAACAACAAAAACGCCCCAAACTCTGCTAGTGTGTAATCAGTCATCAGTCAGCGATACATGAAGTTGCAAAACATTCCTCACTTTGCACATTTTTACAAGTCAGAGGTAGGTTTTATTTCAAGTTGAAGCTATTTGTCATTGTCCTATAATAACCTTCTTATAGCCTTCTTTCAGTAAATCCAGGACTACAGTAGGAGAGAAAGATAAACTAAACAATAGTAAAAGATTCAGGTTAGCAAAGCAAGCTAAAAAGCTTGTTATCTTTCACTGCTACACAAAATTTCAATTTTGTTTGTAGAAAAACAAACGAGCATCATTTCTAGAGTAAAATGCATACACGTCATGCAGAACATCATGGCATAGTATTTCACAAGAAAAATCTAATTAACTTTATTCAAATGTATCAGAAGAGGAATTTATGTAGGTAGAACATAATTATCTGAGTTGGAAATTGGTCAGGACACATGAATTAACATCTCTATTCCTAGAAAGACATCCTTTTACCGCTCTTCATTTTATGTCTCAGTCAAAGGGTAATACTCCTCATACTCTTCATAAATAACATTACAGTCTCAGATTAAACTCTGCAGTAGCCCACGTAAAGCACAGATGACTTCCCCTTCCTGCCCCTGGCACCTAGTTGTTTAGTTTCTCCCTCCTTTTAAAGGAGGCATACTTCAGCAGTTCAGCCTACTCAGTTCTTCAGTTTTCAAAAAAAGGATTTTTTCTAATGCCTTCTTGTAAACGGCTGCCTGGCGTGCTGGACCATCTACTCGTCACCTCTGATTCTGAGCATACCACGAGTTGCTGAACGTAACGCTTAACGTAGCACGGACTTTACTGCAGAAGTTTGAAAATGATGTCAGGTACATTGAGGTCCTTTTCATGTAAGGTAGGACCTCTCAGATACATATGTACACATGCAGCTGAAATTATTATATAGTATTTGTAATGAAAGCTTCAGTAAATAATTCCTATTGAAATAGAAAACAGTTCTATACAGGGGAAAAAATTCTAGCTATGACATTCTTATAACAAGAATGTTATAAGAATGCTTATGCTTAGTTCACCTTCCTAACACAGAGATGGCTGCAGTTTTAGTTTTGTTTCCTTAAGTGTTGTCTTTGCTAGTAAAAAAAAAAAAAAAAAAAAAAGAAAGTTGTAGTAATTATTCAATAGTTTAACTACTTGTGAGATGAAGGAAAAAATAACTCTAAATAAATACAGCCCATCCTACCTGTTGCTTGTTGTTTGGAGTATATGGCAACATAGTAGAAACATGGAACATGATTTCATAGTCCTTGTACGTTGTATATAGAGAGTGAGTACCAGTTGAATCGGCTTCAGTTAAAGAGGGGGAGAAAAAAAAGAAGATATAAGCATTGTTATTTTTTAAAAATACTTCAGAAAACAATGTTTCATTATGAAAGACAAACATTAGGTAAGATGATAATTCCTGCTCATCACTGCTCTTAGAATAAATGACAGTAAGTAAAAACTTGCCCAGAGTTTATTCACCTGCAAAAACAAATGACTCACACAGAGGGCACGTATAATTTTGTAAAGATACTTTTGTCAATGATGAACTTGCTAGCGACAGGAAATTTCTACTAGAACATCCTGAGGAAAGCCTATTTGAGCATGAAAAATGTCAAACACAGCAAAGAAGCACAAATTTACACACGCAAATATATGTATATACATACACATATGAAAAGTGTAAATATATGTACACACACACATACACTTGCATGTACATAATACTGAGATATATAGTAATGTAATAAAACAGAAAAGAGTATTCCACATAGCAGACGATAATTTACATGATACAGTTACGCAAAAGTTTCCTAATGGGATACGTTACTGCTTTGTGTTAGAGCAACAGAACAACCTGACTCATTTTGCACACCGGTGGCTCAGAAGTTCCAAGCCCATTAGCTTATCTCTACTTTTATAACCCTTGCTGCTTAACTTGTACTGCTAAAAACGTCTCTTTGTTCTTTGGTTGGGGGGAGGTAGAAGGGAGAGAGGAATCAAACCCAGCTCTGACAAACTCTATTACAAAAACGGCATTAGAATTCAAAGTCGTCACAGGAACGGAAAAGTAAAAGATCACAGAGCAGGAAGCTTCAACAAAGGGAAGGAACCAACTGCCAACTTGCAAGGTAACTCAAAATATAATCCACGGTGTACTCAAAAGGATTCTTTCTTTGCAAACAGTATTTAATATACACATTGATATTCTGGAAAAAAAAATGGGTGAGCAGCAAGATAGATGGTGTAGTTCTCAGGCACCATCTTAGGCTAATCAGAATGAACCTGAACGGTAAGGAATGTGGAAATGACTTCAGAAAGGAGGGCAGGCAGACGCTGTGAATGAACACCACGATTTCACGATATTGATGCACATGTACTACACAAGATATGAAAGAACGGAATGGGTTCCCTTAAACATAAGTACCAGGACTCTAAATTAACTGTAATGAAGTCAGATAAAACCTTCACTAAAGCTGGTGCTTAATGGAAAGGAGGAGCAACCAAAAACCCAAATAGGATGTTAGCATGCTTACAGATTACAATGGAAAAAACCCACAACAATGACATTACAATGCTGGCATATTAATCAAAGGTACTCTCACCTGTTTTGGGTTCTGGTCACCCTATTTTAAAAGTTATAGAAGAAATAGAAGGAATCCAGAAACAGGCCACAAAAATAATTATACGTGGATGGAGAGACTTCCAAGTGGAGAGAAAATGATAAAAACTAGGATTATGAAGTTTAGAAAGAAAAAAAAAGAAGAGGGGATATTATTAAAGTTTACAAAGTGTTGGTTGAAGACAACACTCGATTACAAATTGGGAATTTCTGTTTTTACTCTTTCTGTCTCAGAAAAGACCTTGAAAAATGTTCCATTAAATTAAGAAGCAACATGCTTAAAGCTGAAATAGTAAATATATTCCATTAAGCTTAACTGCTGTCCTCACTTCAAAAAAGCCAGTTTTCAAACAGAAATTGAAAAAGTAACTAGGTCTATATATGGCAAAAAATTCTAGTTATTTACAGTTATATAAACATGATACTTTATTATATAATCCCAAAATATTTCTGGCAATATTACTTAAAGATCTGTTAAATATTATACCTCAGCATAATTTACCAGCAGAGATAGCCAGTTACAAATGAGATAACGGCCCTGAAATTTGTGAGGCAGTCACACTACCATGAACGTACAATGTTTATTTACCTAAAATATAGGAATAGCTATGACAAAAGGTTTTAGTTTTCTGTTAGACTTAGAAAAAATAAGGCTAGCACTGCAATCAATGAGAACTGCAACATCATCCATAAAATGAAGCAGAGTAGCTTCTACATTGTAACTGCAAAGAGATGTTGCGTTTTCAAATCACCTATACCTAAAAAAAAAAAAAAAAAAAAAGGGGGGGGGGGAGAGGAAGCGTTCCTAGAATTTTATGATAGAACAATCCCTGTAAATGTTTCAAAAGAGGTCAGGTTTTCTTTTCCAATGCTCAACAACTCCATTATGAAAAACTAGCTAAATGCTAAACATGTTTTTTTTTTAATGCTAATTACAGCAGCACAAAAGCTGAAGTGACATCATTTCATTTTGCACTCAGTTTCACAGAAGCTCGTATCAGCTGCCTGATCATTACAACGAATGCTGAAGGAGGCAGATGCACTTGGAAGTCACCTAAGCATCAACTTAACTGCTTACTGTGTGGTGTTTTTTTTTTTTTGGTCCAACTGTAAACATGTTAATTTGTACACCATCCTTGATAAATACAGCATACTATTATTGTAAGGAACTGGAAAAGAGGGAGGTGGGAAGAAGATGGGGCCCCCAAAAAGAGAGGGGGAGGGAGAGGAAAAGAGTAACGAAACTGATTCATGACAAATAATCCTACCAGGGAAACAGCTACACATCCTTTTCACCATTCAAATTTCTTCTTTCTTACAAGTTCAGAATACTTTCACTTACAGATGCTTGCTTTAAATCAAATCACTGCAATTCCAGCAAAATCCAAGACCGCGTGCTGGAACAGCATCCATCATGATAAGGTCAGAATCAGCACTGCAATCTGATTTGGTCTCCTCATATTTAACAGAGGCCCAAGGGCTCTACAAATTCAGTAGTACCTTTTTCCACTGAAGACATTCCTTGCTACCATCAATTCATGGCCTACCATTGTAGCTATCTTCTCGGTCTTGTCCAGTTACTGGATTTGTTTATTTAGCTGAAGACTATAATCTGATTTTTTTTTTCCCTTCGATAATTATTTACCTTTAAAAATCTATTGAATTCTTGTGTCCTTCTAACAGGCTCTCAGCTACTATCATAAAGACTGTATTGGCAGACTCCAATTTAAATGTTCGTTCAACATCAACTCAAAATTGTTATTGACATAAACAATCTACTGTTGATAATTTAAAGCAGAATCTTACTGAAGCCAAACAACTTTGCAAGCATGTACCTATAGCAGCTTTTAACTGTGAATTAGAAAATTATATCGCAAATTGTAAGAGTAGAAAATCCAACTCAAGTAGTGTTTATAAATAAAGCATGTTGCAAGGAATTGTAGGAAACCAAAATAAATGACACTGGGTGGGAAAAAGACTAGCCACTAGTACAAATTGAAGTAGTGCTCACAGCTAAAAGGTGCAACAACAAAAAGTCTAACGTTGTTCCAATTTACCTTCCCTGTTTTAAAAAAAAAAAGTGCGGCTTATTTCTAGTTTCTTCTAGTTATTTGCCCAACTTCAGCATCTGTCAAACCTGCTTCCTTTTTCTGTTATATGCTAGACTTTTAATCTATTTAATATATTATGTTGTTTGCATATTCTTCTAATGCCTTAACCAAAAAGTTATGTAGTATAAAAACCCTATCCAGAAACCTACCGTTACTAGCTAGGCTTATAATTTCAAATAGATTCTCCAAAAAAACTCCTATTTTTAACGCTTATCGCCTTTATTTCCAGCACTAACCACTCTATCACTTTGCTGGACATCTATGTCAAGCTATTAGGCCTAGAATTATGCAACTGATCTTATTTACAAATGTAAAATACCAAGAAATAAAACAGTAAGGGGAAGGAAAATAAAGCCAGTGAGTGGTACAACTGAAAAATAAAGTAAAATGACTGAAGTTACAATGCTAGAGATAACTGTGATGTTTATTTCTTTAAAGTGATGCCCATAAAATTCCTAGCAACCATGGGATAGATGTAATTTTCAAGCTCTATTTCCTAACCAAAGACTGCAGGCTGCCAGGAGATAGACTGCCTCCCCTGCGGTAATTCTATAAATACACAAACAAAAGTTAAAAAGCAGCAGATCCTTTCAACAGTTGCACTGGCAGAGATCCAAAGCTAAAGTCCTTGAAGGATTACCATTCCAAAGTATTTTAAAAAGCTTTCAGTTAATAGGATGCATAAGATTCCCTCTTCTAGAAATTGGGTCTGTTACGGATACTTACCAATTATGCCCCTAATTCTAATAATTTCTGGGAACAATAACTGTTCTTAAACAGTCCTTTGCTACAATAATTTTACTTTTCTAAGTTTGCATAAAATGCAAACATCTAATCTTGTGCAAATCTGCACAAAGTATATAGAAAATCGCTTCCCTCCATATGGAGAGAATCTTTCACCCTGTCTTACCTCAATACATCTGCTTTTTGTTGCCTGTAAAATACTGTCAAAGGTATAGAGAGCTAGAAAATTAGCCTACATCACAGTTCTGACCTTTCTTGCAAGTTAAGGAACAGACATTTGTTTCAAGAGCACCTTTGCATTCAACTGTGGTGACATTAAGCAGAATTTTTACTCAGGAAACAGTTTCCTGAGTAACGAGACCAAAAAAGCTATTTCATGATGGTGGTCTCTAGCAACAGAAGAGCACACAGCTGCAAAAGGGAGATGACAGTTTCCTAGCGGTAGACCTGTACATACCTCATGCCTAAACAAAATCCAATAAACCTGAATCTTGATGAAAAATCACAACTTCCCCACAACCCGGGCCTTTCTGTGTGAGGACTGGGGCAGAAAAGACTGGTTACTTACTCAGTGGAACTACTGAAGATGTACTGCCTGTTTGTATTCTGCTGCTTGTGTATTCCCCATACCCAAGACCGAGATTTCGTCGCCATCTCTGGTCTTCAGCATTCTGCTTACCGAAATATGGCTCTTTTTTTTTTTTTTTTTTTTTTAACACTTTCAAGACCAAGAAGTACAGCAGAACAACCACTCTTCGGTCTCTTCCCCAGCATGGAACGCAGATGTCCCAAGACACAACAGCAGCAGGAAAAACGGAACAGGTTTGGAACAAATACAGGCTACATGCTTCTCGACACACAGCTAATCGTGAGCACGTGGGAAAACACAGCTCTCCAGCTGCGTGAGCTGTTTGCACCTGCATACAGCACCTGCGCTGAGGCTGCGGCTGCCCCATGATAAGCAGTAGGCTGTGCTTGCTCAGGACTGCAGGACAATAAATCCCCAGCTGGTAGAATGAACCAGCTAAGGGCTCACACAACTGCTATTTACATTTCACCATAAACTTCAGCTATACATCCCCCAAAAAGTTTTACCTAGTAAAATATTGCTCCAGGATAAACCTAACTTTATGTACATTCCTGCATATTTCATAGGCATCCTTATGCTGTCTGGTTTGTCTTGCATAGCTTTCTGTACTATTCTCAAGTAGACAGACTTCTGAGGTTGTCATTTAACAAACACTATAGCCAAAGAAAGAGTTTTGCTTTTCTTTCCTTCTTGCTTGTGCTGTTTCTTCTGAACGGCAACGCCAGCTTAAAGTACTCATCCAGTTATGACAACCTCAAATTCTGCTCTAGGCAGAAGATGCTTGTTATCATGAAGTGCTTCCCGAGTTTTGTTCGGTCAAGGTTTACAAGCTCATATCTATAGGAACTCATCAGCTAGTACTACAGAAACGCCCACGTTGCCTGAGATCTGCGGGGATGTGTAGTATGCAGGATCATTGAGGAAACATGCAGAGCACACAGCAAACGAGTTCTTAAGGAGTGTGTTAGATAGCACCAAGTCTGTGAAATGGAAAACAGCTTCTGTAACCAACCTTGATGGTGCTATGTTTTCCTTTCTGCCAGTATGCGAAGCCCAAATTGGCAGTGGTAGAAGAGAAGATAGGTGTTTTTGTGGCACAGCACTAAACTCTTTGGATAACTACTTTCAGAAAACATTACGGTATATTCGGCATAGACAAAGATTAGAAATAAGAAACTTGACTGACAGTGTCTAGCCTTTACTAGAAACTTGTAAATTTTATATACATAAAGCAAGCTCAAGCTGATAAACTGGTATTTCACAAGCTTGACTTCCAAAACAGAGTATTTCCTTTATAGATACTGCCATCTAAGATCATCTTTCTCTGCTTTTTTTTTTTTTTTTTTGCTACAATATGTTTTATGGTCAAAGCTGAAAATACAACTGTCAAAATCAGTTTAATTTCCGTAACTCTAAAGGGAGGAATGCATTTGATAGCAGGAGTAAGACAAAACTGCCTAAAAGAAAAACTACATTTATCAGCTACAGCATAAAAGCAACAGATTGACTTGCCAAGGTGGACTTATAAAGACAGGTTCTAAGAATCTTTTTTTTTTTTTTGTGTGTGTGACAGTCCATTAACACATCAAGTCTACTGATTATTTACACAATACACTGATGATGATTTTGCAATGCTGATAATGATTTCATAGTCTAATGGCTTCCTGTTGGAGCTTTGGTGACAATTTCATTACAAATTAGCATTAATCATCAAAATTAGGAAATAATAATCAAAATTAGGAAAGACTATATGGGTATAGTCAATAATAAAAAATAAATAATATTGAGTAACTTTATATAGCAAAGAGGTTTGTTTTTGGTCTTGGTGGTTGTTTTTTTTTTATTTTTTTATTTTTATTTTTAAGAACTCTGAGTAAAAAGTCAATTAGCAACCATATGATATGTTTTCATTTAAGGAAAAAGATGAAAATGCCTTACTCTTTGTATCCAGTTGAGCACGATACTTCTCGAATCCCTTGAGTCGAACTCGTTCTCCCAAGAGCTGAAGAAACTCTTCAAAGGCTGGACCTGCTGACTCATTATTATACATTTCCTCTTCTGTACTTTGCCCAGCTTTGCAATACATGATACCCACCTTAAGCTGATAACTTAACTGCAAAGGGAAAGAGATGACAAATTTTGTATGTACACCAAGTACATAGAGCAACCTATCTATTGAATTCACTTAATATTTTCTATCAAAATTTTAATTCACAAATGAAAAATACCTAATTATCAGTCTAATTAACTGTTCCAAATACTCCCATTGGGTTCCACCATAATTGCTATGGCACATGTCATCTGAAGACATCAAAACATTTTCCAAAGTGAAACAAACATTAATGCGCTGTATTTTCTGGAAGAAGATACTGCAGCATGGAAATGGTGAGCATCTTGTAGCGAATCACGCTGCAAGTGTAGGCTGAGAAAGTTTAGGAACTTGACTTTAAGTTGGTACCATGATTATGACACTATGCTAAACCTTCCACACAGAACGGTAAGGCACAGTATTCACTCATTTCTATAATTATTCACAAAATTAACATTTCTTCATTTTAAAGTGAGACAGAAATCATTCACCTACTAATGCATTCAACTATTAGCAATACTGAAAGAGTCAGTAGCATTCAGTTGACCTTCTCTGACTTAAGAAAAATGCAGTAACAAAGAAAACAGAGTTAAAGCAAGAAATACCATTAATACTTTAAAGATATTATTTATTAACACAGAAATTCAAATACATCTGTGAGTTTTACTTTTGTTTTTCCTTTAATTTGATATACGCTTTTAAGTTCATAATACAGTAGAAATGAAAGACCAAAAAAATCTTTTTACCTGACCTCAGTTGTGATTCTTCAAAAGAAACTGTTTCCACAGATTCCAAATTGATGCATATGCAAAAGGGGCTGCATCTGCACCTTTTATGCCACACTACAGAAATTAAAGACATAAAAGGGAGGAAAGCAGCACCTAACAGCCATTTGCTATCATTTCCAAAAACAATTTCAGAAGTAGGAACTCTGACTGGTAGGGCACAAAGGAGTCTAGCGGTTTGTGTAGGTAACTCATCTAGAATAAATGCATACCTATAGCAGGGCAAATAATCTCTCCTCCGCCATGTGATTTTCTGCATAGGCTCCATTTTAAGTAAAAACCAAGCTGTTCTGTCAGTGGATAATAACAAAAAAGCCTACCAAAACTGGCATGAGATTTAGAAGTCTGGGCTAAAGATTAGTATGAAGTAGAAACAGATTATTTGCAAGGGTAGTGAAAGCAAAGTCATCTGAATACACTGTGACCAGTCCTGAAAGGACAATAGGTCATGCACAGGTCACGATATAAAGTTTTAGCTCATGTTGGATGATGTGGATAGATGTAATTAAAATGAAATTCATAGTAACCTAAAATTAGTATTACAGTGGGCTATTTAAAAGGCGCCAGAAACGGTTCTACCTTGTCCTCCAGTGAAGTTAAGGGTTAAATTCCATTAAAGACCAGAATCTTGGGCCAAGGTTAAAAAACTTTGGAAATTACAATTTCATTGCATTCTTCTTTTAATACATGGCAAGATGGATGCTGATAGGGGTAAATTATTAGGAGCAAGAAAATAAAAATGGAAAAAAGAAAGGAAAGGATCAACCTAGCTTAATTTCTCCTGTTCATGGAGTTAAGCACATGTAATGATTTGCAGTTCTAGGCTGTTTCTTCTCCCCTCCAGCCTATGACACGACGACTACCTGACTTAAACTTGATCGGATTCACAAAATGTATGTAAAAATATGAGTACAGCATTTAAGTCTACTTTTTATGAATGAAAAATCTAGGTCTTTAAAAAAAAATCTATTTTGTGCCTTGAAGTAATGCTATTTTCTTTTCTCTCTCTCTCTCTCTCTCTCATTTGTGATTGTTGGTTATTTAAACTGCTTTCCATGTTTAACTATAAAGAAAATATGCTCTTTAAACATTAGAGAGCCAACCAACAATATTCATCTTTAAGCACAGTTACAGCATACTTTGAACACCAAAGCAGTTGGACTTGATATAATAAAGAGATTAATTGACAAACAAATATGAAGCATGTGCAAATAACCATTACAATTTATTATTATGATGATGATCTATTTGAACTCTCCATTCAGTTAAAAAAGAAAAATTTCAGAACTACCACCACCACATGCAATGCTCCAAACACTACGGATACATTTGGATAGCATGCTTTTTGTTTTTGTTTGGGTTCCCCCCTCCCTACCCCGCCAAGACATGATGTGTGAGGAATTTTGATTAAGATTTAAATTTTCTCAGGAATCCCAGGAGCCAGATACGGGTCTGGGGGTACATTTCCGTGACCTTAGCTTAACCACGGAACTACGTGATCCCACTCACTGCAAGCATTACTACCTCACAGCAGCCAAACATGCCACCTCCAGCCGACAGAGCTATCTGCTCCCGCAGAGAATCTGGAGCAGCTACTACTGGTATGTGGAAAGGTCAGAAAGAGAGAAGGGAAGAGAGGAAGGGTGGTGAGAGGCAGCAATGCTGCTGCTGTTTTTTCCAGACCTGCTACCATCACTTTCCATATTATCAGCTGCAGGTCCCATTTTGGACTGTTCAGGCAACACTGATGGCCCATATATGCTCTTTACTTACTCCAAGGAAGATAACGATGGATAGAAGTGCCTCGTGGAACTACAGTGCCTTAGCTGCACTGCTAACTACGACAATTTCTAGTAACTTTACTTAAACAAGCATTACCTCGGATATTTGAGGACAAAGAAAACCATTCCCACCAAGCAAACCTAAACTGTTTAAGCTTCAGTTTCAGGAAAAAGATTTTCAGGAGAAAGATTTTCCAAGGCATAAACAGGAATGCGAGTTGCAGCTTTCACGAGCAACCACCCGACTATTCCTCATACCTTGGAAAATGTCAGCCTGAGGAACTAGCAAACACCACGCAAAGAATATGAAGTCTTCTACCTATGTTCTTAGTTTTGCTGAACTTCAAGGGGAGAAAAGTTTCATGAGGGCAATGACCTGTTACTTCTGAATTAAGGAAGCAGATCCAAGGGGAGAAAGGCATGCAGTTCCAATTACTTCATTTCCTTCTACTAAATCCAAGGTCCTTAAAAGTGTACAACTTGAAGGAAGAGGCTGAAGGATGAATTATGCCAAGGTACAACTCTTACCAAAATAGCCTCATCTTAATGATAAAAAGTCTTTATGTAATTATAGATGTGCAAGAAGTGTACTTCAAGTATTTACGTAGCACTCAGTGAAAGGCCGTGCAAAGCATTTCTTGGACTTAACCAGTCAGCAATTTTATATTGGAAATACAGAGTTATACGAAAAATCGGCTGACACCTTCACAATATTTCTGTGAATGAGGAATCACCATAAAGATAAACTTCTACTGGGATAAATCAGTAATTGCCCTATGATATTCAAATTTTAAAATGACACGTGGAAGTACACCTAAAATAAGTTATCATGAACTCTGCCTTCAAGACAAAGACTAGCAGATGGTAATTAACTACAAAGCTAGTGCAGCCTTACAGAAGGTTGGATTCCTTTTTAAAGACAGAACCATTCATATGAAGGCGTTTTAATAAAGCCAATAAAAAGTACAGCTAGGGACAACCCATGCAGGCCATATGCACAGAACAGCAGATGTTGGCAACCATGACTTTAACTATGGTATAAGGAGACGGAAGGAACACGCAACTTGACATGCAACACCTGGACAAGGTTAGGGCAAGAAGAGCTGCCTGCCTCTGCACTGGTGATATCGGACCATATGCAGTGCAGGTATCTACGTTCTGAAGATACTGGAAAATTAGGATAGATAAAGCTCAGTCATAAAAATGATACAAACTTCAGATAAGCTATGTTGCAGTGAGAGACTTTAAAAGTACAATCCATTCAGTTTATCACAAACAAGACCGACAGATGATTTAATCACAGCATATAAAAACCTTTACAGGAAAGGAGTCTCATGAAAGAACTCTAAAGATGTAGCAGAGAAAGAGAATAGAAGAAAAAGTCTGAAAGGTGCAATCAGATAATAAGAAATAAATACAATTTTTTTTTTTTTAACATGAAAACAATCAACTCCTTTAAAACCTCACTCAATAATTAATAAAAAAGATAGTCTACCTTAGTCGAAACTGGTGCCTTTCTGGAAAAATAAGTTTTATTAAAGCACGTGTATTTGGCTCAATGAAGGTGTTATGGGGTGAAATATAACAGTCTGTGATAGACAGAAGACAGGCTAAGGTCATCGTATATTCTTAGAATCTTAAATCTACAAAACATCCTATTTACTATATCAAAAAGGCACCTGCTCCTGCTGTAATGAAACAGTGTGACACTCGAAAAGAAAGAGTGATAAACTTTTTGTGTACCTAATTAGCAGAGCAGCTGTTATCCAGATTTTTATATTAGCCTGGAACTGATAAAGAATGCAGCTTCTAATTAGTACAGAGTGTGCTCATCTTTCTCTGTTTAAAGTGTCAAACTGTTTCATTACCACAAAAACAGAAAAATACTTTGATGTAGAAAATACATTTTAACTATCCATTGCCCTTAATAATGTTCAAAAGTACCATGTAAGTAGCAATGAAAAACATACAACGCCATATTGTGGGATATTAATGACACAGGATATGAAATAAGAATAATTTCATATTTTTTCAGACATTGCCACGTTCTTGAGCAAATTATGCTAAAACTCTTTTCCAACTACTTATTTAATAGAAATAATTTCAGAAAAAAAATTCTGATAGCTTTTTCCCCTCCGTGAAATTTTTTCAAATGCTATTTATATTCAGACTTCAAGTTCTTGATGGGCACATCTGGAATGTACTGACCTTTGAATCTGAAGGCTCATTTATGGAGCCATGCTAGATTAAATTCCATTTTTCCCACTACTGAAACAGAGAACTATGGGAAGCGATTGACAGCCGAGTCAAGATATCCTTGACTGTTATAGCCTGACAGAAACTTGATTCTGGATGGGATAGGTTAGATTTAGGCTCAGATAACAAATCATAACTACTAAATATGTATTTTCAAACACTGCTGTCATCAAGAGACAGCATTTACGGCTAACAACATTCAGGCCTCCAACCTATAAGGTAATCACGTGAAAGAAAGCTATACTGAGGAGCACAGATGTTGAAAAACGTCTTCTCTCTTTTAGCAGGCTGTAAGGTATTCGCATCTCCCCTCACCTTATCTTGTGTTTCTTGACTCATATCAGTGTTTTCTGAAAAGCTGATAAGCACATATGAGAGATGCAACTCATACAAAACGCACTTGAATTTCCAAAAGACATTCAACCAAATCCTCCTTCAAACAGTCCTAAAAATCCTGAATAGTCAGGCTATGGGAAAACAAAGGCTCTCACTTCGACAAATAACTGGCTACAAGACAGAAAGCAGTGGATTAAATGATCAGTAAAGCAAGGTGGGGATGTGAGCATTGACATATAGTATTCAATGCAAACTTTAGTGATCTGAAACAGCTGATTAATAGAGAGGTGATTAAGTCTGCTGATTTCACTAAGTTATTAGAGATAAAGAGTCCAGGTAAAGGAATTTAGGACAGTGAATAACTGAACACGAGACTGGTAGATTAAACTCGGTGCAAGTAAGTTCGAAGCAATGCCCATGGTTGACAAGAACCCAACTTTGTATCTATAGCAATGACTTTTAAGGAACAGGATCTTAGGCTTTCATGAAAAGATCACTTCAACACTCAGTAACAACTATAAGGCAAACAAAATATAAGGAATTATTAAGAAGGGAAAAGAGAACAACAACAGAAATACTAAAATGAGTTTGGCCCCATTTTCAAAACAGTGTGCTGTTTTAAGATAGATGCTGAACAGGAAGAGGAGGAGGAGACTGGAAAAGAACTGGAAAAAGAAAGGGAAAAGGGTCATCAGCAGTATAGAACAACTTAACTTCTACATGAAGAATGACTAAGTAAATTAGGACTCATCAAGTTGATAAAGCAGAGGGGAAGGGCAAAGAGTCCTATAAAAGCTTAAGTGAGACAGAGCAGCTACGGACTGACTGTTTACAGTCTGACAACAGAAAAACTGAAGGGGTGTTAAGTAATATTAGCCTATGGCAGGAACAAAACTGAAGACAGTGGTTCTCCACACATTAGTATACTAAACTACTAACAAGAAGGCTGACAATATCATCATGAAAGATATTCACTGATAAATTTGTTTAAAACATCTATGCTTTCTCCCTTTTTGGATTGATAATGATTAGTTCTTTTTCATTTTTACAGTGTCTGTATTTCAGTGTTAGGCAGCTAGAACAAATAACAACATAGACTTTAGTTCTGCACAGAAAAAGGTGATCACGAGCAGCAGAAAGACGAGAAGACAGACAGTCTCAGCACTCAAAAAAGACCTGTTAAATGTCACTGTCAAAGTTGTTAGTCATAAAATTCACTTTACTCACGATCTTTCATTTTGCTGAGTCTGAGTTACAGAATTCTTTCTGCCAACAAGCCCCTAATATTGCTAACAAACCTTGGTCCTATTTTTAAAGGATTGATATCTACCATGTAATTGAAAATCACTTGTAGGAAGGCTTGTAGGCTTAGAATATTTTGCAATGTAGAAGAAGTGGAGGGGACAGAGGGGAACAAACAGCAACAACAAAAAAAGACAAGATAGGAATCACCCCGGTATCTGCTGTGCCAAATACAAATACTCAGTACGACTTAAATATTACAGCAAAACATACATAAAAATATCCCAAGTTTCTACATAGTAGATACGTTTTATATAATATAATATTAATAAGAAGAAAATCAGAAAAAGCCAAAAAACACCACAGCCTTAAAAACAATCACTTAATCTCTTTTAAAGTAAATTAAAATGGACAACTGCCATAACATTAGTCTGAGAGCTTAATCTTCTTTTGTTGGCAATATTTTCCACAATGAACAGACAACTGCAGATAACCTATTGAAAGTATTTATACAGTGTCCTTATTATCAAACTATACAAGGTTTTAGTTATGATTTATATTAACGAAGTGAACCCTTCCCCATCAGCAATAAGATGGCTGGAATTAAGATTTTACATAACTATGATTTTAAAAAGCTGCAAAAAAGATCTACTTCAATCACTGCTTAGATGACTCAGTGCAGTGAGTTTGATCTCATGCATACCAAATATTCCACAAAATTTGGGGGAAAGATAATGCAATGCAAGTCTCCCTACAGATGATAAGCTTTGGTTTAAACGGGGCATTTTACTAGAGTGACTCAAATTACATAAAATTAAAGGATAGTTCTGCATGTCAGGCAGTGATCTGCCAGTTTAAGACAATTTTTTCTTATTCTATGACTTGGCACTTACCCCTTGTTCATCCAACTTCATAAGCTGTTCTGTAACTTTAGGAGTGTTGAAGGCCAGTCTGAGACAATGGATATTCAGCTCAGGAACCACATATTCGAGCACTTCTTTTAGGGGAAGTCCTCTGGCTGTGCAATGCTTTGCAGTTGAAGGGATAGCATCTTCCAGCACAGAGCCTCTTAACGTCATAAGCTAAGGAAACAAAAACACTTTATATAATAGAGAAAGAAGAGAAGGCTCGGGAAGATCTTATCAATGTTTATAAATATCTGATGGGAGGATGTAAAGATGACAGAGTCAGACTCTTCTCAGTGGCGCCCAGTGACGGGACGACAGGCAATAGGCAACTAAAAAACAGGAAATTCCAGCTAAACGTCAACATTTCCTTATTGAGAGGGTGGCTGAACACTGGAGAAGCAAGCTGCACAGAGAGGCTGTGAAGTCTTCATCCCTGGAGATATTCAAAACTGGACATGGCCCTAGGCAACCTGCTGTAGCTGATCTTGCTGGAGCAGGGGGGGGTTGGACCAGATGATCTCCAGGGGTCCCTCCCACATCCAACTGTTCTGGATTCTGTGAAAAGGCTGATGAGCAATAATCATGGAGCAAACATATTATCTTTCCAATTCTCCATAGAGTCTGAGGACATTAAGTAACTCATGCTGCGTGAAAAAGATATTGACACACAAAACATCACTCATCCTGACAGCTAACAGTAGCCAGAATACGTCAGCTGATTCAAATGACTTCATGGATTTAGGTTTTATAGGCAACTAATGCTTGAAGATTAAGAGAAGTTTTCAATTGTCTTACATGATTCCATGTAGCAGGTCAAAGTAAAATTAATGATGGAACTATGAATAAAACATACTTGCACACACTTAACAATGGTATTTGAGCTATATTTGAAAGGTGAAGCATTCAGTGAAAAATCCCAAATAGGCTGGTAGCTGTGAGGAGTTAGAACGAGCACTTCATTAGGCTACAAGACTCCAACTGTGAGAACAAAGGTCCTTGTAACATGGGTGAGAATGAATCCTTGAGGGCAAACTGATCTGAATTTACCATTAATAGTTTTCCTTCTATGGAAACAGACTATTTTCCATCTTTTAAATGGCACTTTCCTCAAGTACTGTAAGATAAATACAAAAAAGAACAATGGCAAAGAATTTTACAAAAGGTTAACTCACAAACAAAACCCAAGTTATTTTACTATGAAATTACAACAATAGCAATTAGGAATAGCTACAACTGAGAATATTTTTAATTTTTATGCACTCAAGAGCAACACACATTTTCCCCCCCCCCAACTTCTCGGCTTCCCACAACTCCTTCAGTCCAGTAAAAGTCTAAATATAAACAAAGGTAGAGAGAATTTGTGTGCTTAACGACGAGCAAGTAGAACTCGATGCAATCAAGCACGAACTTCTCCCTTCTATCAATTATTAAATACCAGGAAGCATCATTCATTGGGAACACTGCTACTATAAACAGTATCTTGTGTACAGAAAATCCATAAAATCATCCTAATTATCTTTTTAGACTTTGCCATTCATCCTCTACAGTACTGTGTCCTCACATATGAGTAGGCCCTGATATGGCATTCACTGGACACTGTCAACTCAATCTTTAGCATATGGCAACAGTCATTTTTATTCATAAATCATAAAAAAACTGATTATCAAATATGTTCAACTTCTTCAGTGTCACTATGCACAAAAAAAATTTGTGAAAGGAGGCCACTAAAGGAATATATTCACTATCTACAACATCAGTATTTGTTCCTTTCTCCTAAGGAATATTAACTAGTAGCTGTATTGAAAATGGCAAGCAATAAATAGAGCAAGAAACAAAATTATTGTACATCTTAATTTACTCAAACCTCCAATGAGTATCTTGAATGTACAGATTGGTTAGTAAATATTCTTATCTAAGCAAATCAATTTAGGTTTCAATGAAACAGGAATAATGGAATAGAAAACATCTATTAGGGCTACTTCTACCAAACACAGCATGTAAAAACAAATCCAGGAAATAGACAATTGGAAAAAATCTTGGATTTTATTTTTAACTGAATCCAGGCAAAAACACGACAAGAAAGTGCTAGGATTATTGCAATGGAGACTAAACTTTGTATCTATTCATAGAAAGAGTTTGTAATTCAGACTTTTTCCACATTTCATAGCTAACAGACTTCAGTTCTAGCCTAGACATAACACAATGAGAAAAAGGGGAAGAATTTATTCTGCTTTCCCCTTCTGAATTTGATTTGGTGACTTGGACATTCTTTGCTAGAAAACTGGACAGTAGCCAAAAAAAGCCAGTTTGCATACAGAGGGTAACAGAACAGCTTTTGCAATAGTAACTGGCTAGATTTAAACTAGCAATAATGTTCAAAAGCTCATCCGTCCAATTTTTTTTCGCAGATTTTTTGTTTAAGTAGAGCCCCAGTTGTCCACTGAACTGCATTTAACTTGAATACTTATATAATAAACTAAGCTCAGTATCCATCTGAACGTCCTCAAGGAAAAAAAAAATTTGTTAGCTTCTTAAATGACTATACCAGAAGGTCATGGTTTCAATGGCTTTTCAGGTTGTGTGTAAAAATGCCAACTAAGCAGGCTGCTGAAAGAAACAGCAGGAAAAAAAACGGTATTTATTTTTTGCAATTTTTTTATTTTTATTTTTTTTAACTTTTTCTAATGATTTCTTTATTCTTATGTTTCTAATAAAACTTGATATTTCCCTACAACACCAGAGATAACCCCACCAGAATAATTTATCTTCATTTATACCGGCTTACTACTCTAGAGAACACAGATTTGTTTTTATTCACAAAATAAGTTTGTGGTTCAACCTTTGCCATATATTCTAGCGAATATACCTTCATTCCAAGCTAGAGGTACGATTTCTAGCAATAAGAGAAGCGTTTACTCTCCTTTCCCTTTCTGATGATGACTTTGCGACTGAGACATACTGTTCATTACAAACTGGAGAGAGGTCGGTTTAACCACTTCACACATGGGAGGTAACAGAACAGCTCTCACCTAGTAACTAATACCTACTACACGTTGGCTAAATCTCAACCAGAAACGGTTTAAACTGTATCAGCAGGGATGGATAAATGCTCTTTAAAATTATTACCCTCCGATTGTAACTGATGAAACTCTTTGAAGAGCCGTTTGTTTGAGAAAGGAAGATTCAGAGGAGATCAGAATGCTTCACTGACTTATGCGAAGCCAATCACTCGTTTCAGGTTGCATCTTTGCTTCTCCAGAATTTTACCAGTAAGAGAAGTTTACGGACAGCGGAAAGACAGCAGCACACATATGAACGCAAGCACAGATGATACTCTTAACTGTTGAACATCAGTACTTTCTGATGCAATAGTCTATTAATTTTACAAGAGTCTGGACATTTTCACTACAGTAGCTGTAAAGTTATTCTCAGCAGAAATGAAAATATGCAGAAACTTATAAAGTAACTTTGCTAAAAGCAGTACTAAAATTTGGGATAGCATCTTGAATAGGACAAGAAAAAAAAGTGGATACGAAATTTCCCAAGCTTGAAGGTAGAAAGCATACTTGTGTTTTATTTCACTTAAAAAAAATAATGATGAAGAAAAAGAGACATGATCCCTCTAGTATCTGAAGAAGGGAAAAAAAAATAGAATAGCAAAAATTAAAGCTGGATGAAAAGACTCCAGTTGCAATTTTTCACAGACCTACTACTTGAAGGAAACCATAAAGCCCAGACCCTGCATGTGACTAGAGGCCCTACTTTCTGCATTTCCCCTATCTATTTCTAGTGGAGTACTTCAAAGTATAGAAGTATGTTTCTCTCCAGTCTACCCACTGCCACACATGAAACTGGCACCTCTTCTGCCTGTCTCCAGTTAATAAAGCTCCAGTAAATTTCTCAAACTTTAACTAAAACAATCCCCACAAATACTTTCCTTCTGTGTTGGATGTTATGGGATAACTCACTCACTGATACACTTGTCCGTATTCCAAATGACGTAAATATATTGCGTTTCCTGGTCAGGTGATTCCTGGATAGTATATACGTAGAAGAGATGGGAATCTATTCACCCTGAAAAGCCCACAGACTCCACATACACCATTTGATTTTTCCTGCTCACTGCTAGTTTCTTTTACCTTTACTGTTACCTTTCCTGTACTGCTTACCTCGCTGGTTCTGAATATGATCCGGTAGTTGTACTGAGGTCCATTTTCTTTGATTTCTTCTGGTTTTTCTCTTCTTATGCTCACTGCTACAGGACCCAGGTTCTCATCTGCCCCAAAATAGTTCCAGTGTTCTTGCATATAAGAATAAAAACAAAAAGAGTCCATCTTACTCCTTGCACAGCAACTATACTTTCACGCTTAGTTGTTATATTGGAAATGAACTGCTGGCTCCACTAGAGTAACTAGCACGTCTTTAGTGGTAGCAGAATTTTGTTCCTGCTCCTCAGTTCTCTAATGAGATCCATTTAAATAAGAAGGCTGAAATTCAGCATTGCCCCTCTGCTTGAACAGGACAAAAATAGGATACACCTCTTACAGTAGCTCTTACAATGAAATCAATTTCTTTTGTGTTGAGCTCAATACAGTCAATTTGCCTCAAGAAAAATAAAAATGAGGAAGCCAAACACCCCAAAGCGAGAAACTCACCAACCTATATATTAAAATGTGAACAACAGACAACCGTCCTAAACAAAGGAGGTAAATTAATTTGTTACGAAAAAAGCAAATAAATGTTCCGACAAGTCAGATGTTTATCAGTTAATTGTAAAAGGCTGAAACAAAATCAGGAAGTTGAACAAGATGATGAAAACGTGTTGATAGGAAACATGAAAGTAGAACTACTGTAGGAAAAAATAAAATACAAGAAACATTGAACTGCTTAACTAACAGTTAAGGGCTGAACAATAATGCTAAGACTAAATTTGAAATGCTAAGAGTTGAGCTTAAAATTAGCTAAGGTGTGGAGGTGGTAGAGAGACAGAGGGCTAGAAAAATTGCTCACTAGGTGAATAGCAGATTATTTGTGATAAATCTTGTATTTGTTTAACTATATATACATACACACAAAGCCAAATTTTATGTCAAAAAATTGCATTAGAAAAGCACATTCAAAAAATTAAGGTAAACAATATAAAAGATTAGTTTTAAAGACTACTTGTGAATCATTCGTTGTGGACTATATTGTCGGAGGACAGAAGTACAGCATCATGAACGCAGCAACATATAAACAAAGTTGCACATATCTGAAGAGCTGAATTCAAATATGCAATACCTGAAAGGAAAATCTAAGAGAAACTGTCAATAAACAAAAGTCAAGTATCTTACAAGGAAAGTAAGTCCTTCCACATCATCACTTTCCATACACTGCAGGTCTGCATATATGAATGAATCCATACGTGCACAGAAATAGAAAATTACAGACCTAACTGAAAATTCAACAATTCACAGAAATGACAAATTCAGGGGAATGCTAACAGATATAACTGCATTGAAGGCAAACATTACCATTCTGGCTATACTATACTATTACAGAGAGATTGCAGTAAATCTTTAAAAAATATTAAATACCTTTTGGTGTTAGTAAGAACAGACTTGAATACAGGAGCCTGAATTTCTTACAAGGCAAAACTTGATGCTGAATGGGTAGATATTTATTAGTCTAGCTTATTAAAAGCAGTACACTTGGTCTCACTGCAGGATATCTTGCACATATTTACTCCTTGTTATTCATAAAATAAAATGTATTAGAACTTGAACAGTAATATGATACAAGCTGTTCTACTACAGAGAGACTTAGTGAAAAATATTTGAGGAATACCCTCAAGAACTGTATCTTTAAAGGCACTAAACAGAGATACTGACATACTCTCTCTCGTTCCACAGTGGATAGCAGTAATTTTTCCAGTGAATAATCACCTGCAGTGTTAAAAATGTGGCTGTCTCATTTTTAATTCAAATTCTTTCTAAAGTCATATTTGTTGACTCTTGCTACACTTTCCTCCAATACATTACACGCTTTCAGAGTTGGTTTTCTCTCCTTGAGGTTACTTACACCCTAAAATTAAGCTTTAGTCTTCAGACAGCTGTCCACCTCTTCAAGCCCCTATCCTGATCGGACCTCTACTCTATTCCTCGATACATGGTATTTTATTACCTTGCCCTTCCTGAATACTTTCCATTTAAGATTTCAGAGCATGTAAGACATGAGGAAAGAAACATGCTCACAGCAGTATCGTAAAGTCTGCTCTCTACCAAATTCCTGTGCAAATCCTCAACAGTCAATACTGTGTTCAGAGGTAAATGTCAGCCATCAATTAAGATTCAAAGTTATTTTAACCTCTTGCACAGTATCCTGTAAATATTGGTATAAGTTTGGGGAGACTGAATTAGTCATGAGTGGGGAAATTATGAATAAATCGAACATCCATATAAGACTAATGAAATATTACTCCACTGGTATGTCCTGTAGATGCCACAGAGATCTTCCGTCATTATTTAAAAACCCAAAACATCTTTTTGGTACCTTATTTTTTCACCTTCCTCAATTAGAGTAACTTGTTTTTTTGGGATGTTTATAACTCTCTAAGCAGTTTATGGCAGAGAGAGCAAACCCAGAAGCAGCACAGTCATACCGAGTCATACTCATTTGCAACCAGCATACTATGCAGCTTCCAAAACCTGAGATAGCTTTGCCATCTCCATCCTGAACTGCTTGATGAATTAAAAACATTGTGCAATATAAATATACCTTTACTTATATTACAGAAAACTTTTATAGAGAAAACACATGTAGGCAATACATATAAATATACACATTATGCTAGAGTTTTGCCTGCACTGGCAACTCCCCAGATATAAAAATAAAAATTTTTATATCTTGTAACTAGTCTAGGCTAAAATAAAGAAAAGGCTCTGTACAACATGGAAGTCAAAACTGCTTTCAGCATAAATTTCTAGTTCTGCCACAAGGTGAGACTTAAAACCTGACAATTGGGACGGAGTAAATGCTACGTACTCTGCATCTCAGATGCCTGTGTTCAGGAAAAAAATTCAACCTAGAAGCTGCTGCAGGGAAAGCCTGCAAGGATCACACAAGAAATGAAAAAAGACCACAATATAAGAAGAGGCCGAAGAGAGCCTGCCTTGCCTAGCCAAGTAAAATGAAAGTCTAGAGAAACGTGATTGCTCTAGGGAACATGTGGATAAAGCAGGAGGAAATTTATTCAGGTTTAAGAACATCATCGTCAAAGAACAAACAGAGATAAATCAGCCATGAATACATCTAGGCTGGAAACAAGACACTATGTAATTAAGCTCTAAAATAAAAGCTCAAAGAAAATTAAGCTCTAAAATAACTCTATAGTAGTAGCAGTGAGAAGTGACCTAACTGCTTTTATAAATGCATCTTGATCAGTTTATGAAGGGGATTAAATGATAAAAGCTTCCTATGATAGCAGAGATTGGGAAGGATTTCCTTGGACACTTTGTCTAGGCTCCTGCACCACTAAATAGCTTGATAAGGTCTATGAACCAAACCTTAGCTTTAAGACTATGTAAAACTACGTGAAACACAAAGTCACATCAAAACACATGGACACCTCTTTGAACATCAACTATTACCATTTGAACTAAGCGTATGAGTAAAGAGTAGCAAAACTGCCAGAAAATTAAGCTGAAATAGTCTTAAAATATCAGCAAAAAAAGTATATTTGTGCAAAGAGACTGAAAGGAACCTATCCTCTCAAACACCTCAGTGATATCCCACTACTACTCTACCAAAACTACACTTCAGCCTTATTTTGCACTTTTTCTTAGACGTGTTATGGTAACCTTCCATAAAGCAAAAGCTCGTTGTTGCAGACGAATGCATAGCTTCTCCTGTATGCACATTTGCATATAGTCATACAAACTGGAGTGCTGAAGCAAGCTATTTTCAGTGTAGTTAACTGTACAGATTTGTCTTCTTTACATGATGTGCCATTTGGATGATTAGGTTAAAAATTATTCAGGTAGCAGCTACTGGTCACGTACCAATATAACAACCTGTATTTGACGGTCAAATAATCACCATGGGTATCAGGACTTGAACGCTTTCCAGAGACAGTAAATAGCTGCTGCAGAAGAAAGAATTCCGTCATGTGAAGTAAAGGAACAGGTTGTCCAGTCTCCAAAGCATTACCAGCACAGAGCTGAACAGATGAACAACACAAGACGATTTTTAAATAAAAATGCAATTCGTATACGCTCCCCTAATGACTGCTGCATCTAATCTGCAATGTGGGTATCTTAAATGGACACAGTTTCTATATAAATGAATAAAAACATGTATTAAAAAAATTCAATAAATTACATAAAAGAGGCTTTTTACTCATTGAAGATAGTTTTCCTGTTGTTGATAAACATGCATTGCTAGGTCTTTTCTATGGCAAAATTCCTATAGAAAAGAACTTCATGTTTTAATGAAAGAGCCTATCTCCTCCTAACAGTTATAGAAAAATGCAGCCCTGAATTAATATTAGATACTTCTAATAGCAGACCTGCTGCAGAAAATAATAATACAAAATAAATTTAATTAAAAATTTTTTTTCAAGAATTTTTTGTTTGAAAATTGAGCCACTTCTCTGCGGCTTTTCTTCATCTTGGAGGAAAAGACCTGAGGAAATGGGATTCATTAAGGTCCTGTAGAACTTTTGGCCTAAAAAAATTTGTTTCTACTGTGACAGTCAAGAGCGTCAAAAGCTGCATTATCAAAACGTGCCAGGTATAAACGTTTAACTCAAGTGGTCAGCCAAGAAAAGATTTCAAAAAGTTTTTTTTCTTTTTTTAAATCCATGTACTCTAGACACATTCATTTCTATTCTCCTTTTCCAAAACATTTTTAACTTTACGTCCTAGCTCATATTTTCTTTTTGTCTTCATACGCTTCTCTTCTCTGCATTCTTTACAGCTGGGGAGGCAACTAGGCGAACAACCAAACACAGAGGAGTACAAAATAAAAACAGTGTCTCGATGATAAGGTATGGTCAAATATCAGGAATTAAGATGGAAACTAAAAACATCATTATGCCACTGTGCAAGTCTGTGGTGAGCCTGTATCTTTAATACTGTGCACTGCTCCTCAGTCTCTACTGGAACTGGAAAAGGTTCAGAGAGGAATATCAAAACATGATTGAGGAGGATAACATGCTTCAGGCTTACAAAAATAACAGATAGCAAGGAAAGGTAAAAGGAAAAATGTATTTTTTTTAAGCTAGTAGCGTTACTGTTTCATATGATGACCCTATTTGTCACACTGGAAGACAGTAAACAAAGGAACTAGCTCTTTACAGCTAACACAATCGAGTAGCAGAGCGCCTTGCTGCAGGAGTCCCGAGAATGCTAAAAGTTTACATGGGGTGACCACTGGATCAAGTCCAAAGACTATTAAAAATAAACGATAAAATCAATAGCTTAGGAAGTCCAGTAGGTACAGCTCTCTGGAGACGGGGAAAGCACACCAGGGAGGTATTATTACATTTCTGTCCTATTCTTACTCTACCTTAAGCATCTGTTGCTGACCACTGCAATGTCCAGATGCAGGGATGACTTTCTTTTTCTTTTATACCTAAGTGTTGCAGTCAATAGTATAGAATTAATTAGTGGAGAGACTGAAAAGCTATGTCTCCTGGTAAGTGTCTCACTTTCCTACATGCTAAGACCTCTCTCCTTACACTTCAGTAAAACGGGCTGAACAAGCTGATGTTCCTCCTTGGTGTCATGAAATACTTTTTTTTATCAAAATTGAAGTTGACCAGCTGTCTTAACATGTATTTTCTCAGGATCTTAATTACAAAACCTTATTCTCATCACAACCATGAGATGAATTAGAATGTTATATTGCTCAAAAAAGTATGCAGTCCAGAAATTAAACCTTAACATAGTCAAGTGCTGTAAAAGTCTTGATTTAGAGTTCTAATTCTAATCAGAAGGCCCTCATCAAATAGACCTTTCTTAACATACTTTTAGGCAGTCATCTCACAAATACACCTTTACAACACAAGAACAACATTCCTCTCATGTAAATATAAACAGGTATCTAGGATCCCTGTATACTGAATGGGGGAACAGAAGACCGTAATTCATATCATCCTGCAACGTTCATTTCTCTCCACTGATTATAAAGGGAGCCTGGACAATTAGTTCAGATATAAGGCAGAGGACCTGAATCCAGCCATAACAGCCATCATTATAAATAAGTTCTTTTCCCAGTATCTGTACCTTTTTTGTAATCTCCACTAAAGTGTCCCCACCAGTATCTTCACATTTAGAAGTCTAGACACCAGACTTGGACATTCTCTTAGTAATAGCCTTACCAGGCATCTGTAAAGGGTCAAATAACAACTTTACCTTGGTATTTCTTCTATATACAAGCATTACTGGTGGTACATAAACTCATAGTGTAGCTAATACTCATAACCCTCCCTTTCCCAGCTGCTGTTTTCCAAGACATACTACCACTCTCTTGACTAGTCTGTTTTTTTCAGTCCCAACATGCAGCGTACCTTGCCTTCTAGCTGCTAAAAAAAGCAACTTGTTAGCTATATGAATTGCGACCATATTTAAACAAAATGATATCGTTATTTGCCCCACAAATCTGAGTCTCATCCCTAAATGTTACATGCAAATATTTCATGTTATCTAGACTGTTAGATATTTTAAGAGTTTGGTCCTTGTTAGTAATATTTACTGCTCACTGATACCTCCCCTGCACACTGGTAAAATTTGAGATTATCAATCATCCAAGTAATAATACATCTACAGAGTGATATATTGATTGGAATCTTCACTTATATGGAATTAAGTCATTATCAAACATCTAACCGGAATACCTTGGAGAAATTCAAGCGCGTTACATCAGTGCAATTGCTTCTTATTTTTTATTTTTTTTGCAAAGACACAAAAGTAACTTTGTTGTTGTTGTTACAAGACTTCTTGTGAAATCATGCGGCTGGCACATTAACATTTTTAACTGTCAATTCTTTTTTTATATTATGTCAAATTACTCACTTTGTTATTTTAAGTGAAAACCAGCTAAAAGATTAAAATTCTCTGATTCAACACTTTTCTTTTCAACACAAAATGAGTTTCCAACCCTGTAAAATTTTCACATTTTTCTGAGATCTTTAACAATTATAACTGTTAAATCAGAATCCTTTGCTTTGTATCTTTAAGACTATCAAATTATCCATGCCTGTTGATTTCATTAGCTAATACCCAAATGTTTTTAAAAAAAATCAGTTACAACTGATATATACATATATTTTTTTAAATACACTGCCTTATGTTTTATCACTAACATCATGTTTCTTTCAGATTATTCTGAGGCTTCTGTGGAAAGGTAATGTGGTGTGTGGTTCGACAAAATATTTTTATATGTGTAAAACTACAGGGATTTGGCATATCTAATAAGGCCTCTGAAGTACATCCCTTTTTAGAAGCCTCCTCAACAAAAACTCTAGCAACAGCATTGCTCCAAGCTTATGCCCTCTGGGAATGAACATGAATGAAGTGAATTTTTAAATGAGTCTCAGGACTTAAGAAAATCATTGCTCCTCTTCTCCTTAACCCCACATACATACTGACATCTTTATATTTGGTTACCCGTCACCAATAGCCTTAGCACTCGTTTATCTAGATTTTATCTAATTCAGCTTAATTGCTATTAGAAAAAAAAATGAAGATACAAATTGGCATCGCAATTGTACTAGCATGAGGGTGCAGTTTCCCTTGAGGTTACGTAAGCCAAACAGATAAATTGCTACTGCCTAGGGACTAAAATCCCACTCACACCTCCTTCCTGCTCCCCTGGGTGCTTTCACTGCTTACCTGGCACTAGACTTCAGCACTTCTCTGATTGCAAGGGAAGCTGATTTGACTCACTAAAATTGGAGAAAAATAACCAAGCAATAAATAAATAACAAAATGAACGGTGGTGACAAGATTTCTGCTTGGTGAGTAAACTGAACCAGACTACCATGTGACGAGAAAAAACAGAGTCGGTACCAGGAAGGAGGAGGAATATGATCTTCCCCCTTTCGGTGCTGAAATGCTGTTAAATCAGGTCAGCTGTAACACGAAATTGAACCGTTAGCTGCTGATTGCAAAACTCAGCAGGGCGATAAGGAATCAAATCCTTCCAGAGGGTGACAGATAGGAAGGTAAATGCAGCCAGAGCTCTCTGGGCTCAGGCTCTCCCCTCCAAACACACCCTCACCTTATACCGTGCGGAAGAATTCAATTCTCTTCCCCCACGCTTTTCTCTCTCAACTATGCGGATCAACCACTCAAAAGCCCTGCAGCACAGGCTACCTCTCAGTCCTAAAAGATCGCAAAAGAGGAGATTATGGGAGGTGTGACAAGAGCCACCCAACCACCAGATGATGCAGGAAGGAAGAGGAAAGAGAGATTTGTTTTGAGGGAAGGCACTGCAGGGAAAAAACAGAAGATGACCGTATGCGCTATAACCCACAGTTCATGCGCCAAAGTTCTTCTGGCCTGACCATCCATTTTAGCTAGGCAGCCCTATTACTTTAAGCCCTTATTACTTTTTAAAGAAAATAAGTTCTTTTGAGCTCCTTTCACTAACTAGACAAAACGCAGTCCTTATCACTGGTACCCAAGGAACAAACATTTTCCAGGTCAGCCATTAAAGCAGCTTGATCTGTCAGGAGATGGAATAGCAAGTGACACGATGCTGCACACAACTCTTTTTTTTTTTTTTTTTCCTTTTTTAAACTTTACAGAAATGTGGATTGCAATTCTTTTTGCTCCCTTTCAGGCTCAGGAAGAAAAGACAGTGAGATTTGCATCTCATGTTGCTAGAATGAATTTGATGAGAGGCGTATCTGAATAATGTCTGGGTTTTACTCATTTCTGTAAATCAAAATTCTTTGATCTGAATTTTTCCCCCCTCTCATATATCCAACAAAAATGACAATCCTTGGTTTCAGTAAAACCACGTGATAAGAGAAGCGTGCTCTTTATTTTCAGATACATTGTTGTCACTAGAACACATATAGATATGACAGTGGTTATTTGTTTTTCTTTCTTTTCCTTTTTCTCCCCTTTTTTTCATTCCGATTTCTATATGGATTGAAATAATTTGTGCTTTCCTTTAAATTCTACTGAAAACTTTAAATCTAAACCTAAAGTTCCTGTAGTTGTTTTGTTCACTGACTATATTCCATATTGCATTTTGGAGTGCAGCATTAAAGATATTCATTCCTTAGCAATATAGAAAGAAAAATTTTTTTTTTCCCCAGAGATCTTCATGCACAAGCCGGATTTTTCTTGGCCATTCTGTTCAGAGCCAGGTATAGATGCTAGACTGTAGAAGTACTACTAAATTTTAGAGAAGTAAAAACCTGCAAACTCAGGCAAATACAATTTTATATTCAACATCGCACTTAAATGCCAGGAATATATTGCTTATTTTAAAATACTAAATCTCTCTGAAGAAATATTTGAAAGTGATTTTTTCCCCCTCCTCTTTCTTATTGACTCTATAGGAATTCCATTCTGCATATCTATAATAGCCTTTTAGGTTAACAAGCAGCCCTAAAATCAGCTGCAACTTTTTTTTTTTTTTTAACCCATTTATGCTCTTTAAAAAAGCTATCAATATGAAACTACCAATATGAAAGCTAGCTACATATAAAATTCTTCAGGATCTGACAAATCAGAATTTTCCTTCTAGAATGGTGGCTGTGATGAAAGACATCAGTCATGAAAAGAGCCTTTTATGTTTATTTTTGGCATGGTTACTTATTTTTAAGATATTAAAAGTTCAAAGAATATTGCAAATGCCATCTAAGTTTCCAAGCTGCACATTCCCACTAAATCCTTAGTGCATCAGCTCTTTATACAAAGGGAAGAAAGTTGTCACATTTTAGTTTCAGTTTAGTGTTTAACAAACAAATAAAAAACCCACACAATTTTCAAATATCAAAAAACCCCCCCTTCTCCAACATGGATACCAAAGCTGCATTTCAAGATATATATAGCTTGCAGCCACTGCTAACCGTTGGTGATATACTGATACCAAAATAACTTCTGTTTCCCTCCCCAAGACAGTGACAAATTCTATTAAACGTAGCATTTATTGGTTAAAGCACCAAACTAGTAAAACAATGTAGTTAAGCACTGATGGTAAGAAATATAATAGTAATATTTTCATGAATTATATGTCAGTTGAATTTATATTTTGATTAAGCAAAAAATCAGTTACATTGGGAGAAACAGATCTACTTACCTTTCTGATAGAAGAATTTTCGATAATAATATGCACCAAGGTCTACATGTTCAACAATGTATCTTTTCACTCTGTCTAGATGTAAAATCAGATTCTCCTTGGGAACTTCCAGAACTGCTACTCCTGCATTTGTGCAGTGAGAGCTCAGAGTTGACTCAAACGAGGCACTTTCACACCCACTGAAGGAACCGGAATTAGATTTGGAAAGGCTGATCTTCCTCTCCCCTTCCCCACCAATCTCATTACGAAAATAAGGACAACTCATCACAAGTTCATTGCTCTTATCATCCCCTTGGTCCATGTTGAGACTTCCTTTTGAATTCAGGTCTTCAGTGCTGCCCATTGGGGAATTGAAACTTGCAGAATGGGACAAGGGTCCAGACACAAGTGACGCTACAGCAGCAGCAGATGCTCCCGTTGTTGTGTTCCTCCTTTTAATAACATTATGCCTGTTCATCGCTGCTTCATTTAAATCAAATAATATGCTCTGCACATCATAGTGAGCAAAACACTTTGGGCAAGTCCAAGGCTTGACACTATCTTCTGACCTGTTATCTTCAAGATCTGAAGATTTCCCAAGCTCTCCTTCACCTTTGGCATTGCGCAACTTACGAAAAATGGATGAATCTCCTGTCTCGGACTTTGAGCGTCTCTTGAGTGGCTTCTCCCTTTCCTTAAAGAGTCTCAGGTTCTCCCTTTGAGTAATAGGCCCATCTATCACATCTAGAGAGAATCCAGAACCCTTGCTTCCACTGGCAATCAGGAGTTCACTGAGCTTAGTCGTGGCTGGGCTTCTCTGATCAGACTTTTCATCTTTATAGCCCTTCAGTAAGTCAAAAAAACTTTCCCCCGAAGTTCCCTGCTTATCTATTGAAGATGTGCTGCCATATTCTCTGTGCAGGGATGGTCCAGATTTAAAAGTAGGTGAGATACATTCATCAAAACTATCCACATCAAGCTCACTTATGGTAATGTCACTGTTACTGCGCTGTCTTATTCTGCGAAGAGCTTTCCTAGGTGAACTGGGGTAGCCATCAGGTGTAAGAAATCTAGAGTCAAGATTCTCAGACTGTCTGGTCTTGCTTTTAAGTGTGTTCTGGATGCTCTTCAACATGACAGAATCACTTGCATTCAGGTTAACAGAGCTTCCCTGACTCCCAGGACTGCTTTTAGAAGACATGCTGTCAAGGCAACTTGATGTATCAATATCTTGACTAGATCTGCTTGTTTCCTTGATGTTATCCTTCCTCGGGGGCCAATCAGCAATCCTTGCCCTGACCCCCATTTTAGGGACTCCAGGAGTAGAGGTAAGGTGATGGGAACTTTCATTGCGAGGAGGTCCAACTGGAGCCATGACTGCAGATCCTAAGCTACCATTCTGTGACCTAAAGCGTCTCATATAAAAGTCATCCGAGTGGACTTTTGAGGTGCCATCTGTTCCAACTGACACCCCAGTGGCAACAGCCCTTTCAGTCTGGGACCGCTTCAAGCTGGTCATGATCTTTCAGCGTGGTCAGCCTTAGTAAGTTCCAAAAGAAAATACAGTCATTTCTGCTTTTTAAATGCACAGTTCTATTCTGGAGAATAGTCTCCAAAATATACAACGGTTGCATGAGATCTTAATCGTGGACATTTAAGGACACAGTTAAATGCAAGGTATCCAGAGAATTCAGATATTCAGTAGGGTTTGATAGGCAATAATTTCTTTTAACTTTTGCATCTTAAGAAGTGGCTATGCTCCAATATCTTCAAAATGTTTCAGCACCACTTGCACTCCAAAACATTATAATCCAATCATTTATGCTTCTTTTAAACCTAGAACAGAGAAAAGGGAGATAAAAGCATTAATCATTTTATATAACTTTTTTCATAACTGATGCATAACTGGAGCCCAAAATTCTTTAAAGTGTTTAAAACCCAAAATAGTAATTATAAGTCATGCATCCTTGGTTGCAATTAGGTATTAGCAATACCTATTCAAATTTTCCATTAATGTAAATAACTGAAATGCTAACAAAAAAGGGAAGGAAGTCAATTAGCAGAAAGAATACAAAATAATAATAGAGAACATGGCTGTCAATAGCATTAATTCTACATTCTGTACAGCCTTATTTGCAGATCAGCTGAGTACTGCAGAAAGCATGCACTCCCTCAGTACAGATTTCATACAGTAAATAAACACAAATTAAATAGAAACATACACTTTTAAATAAATGGAACATTTCATATCAAGTTATTTCCCTTGTTAAGAAAATATGGTCTGTCACAGCTCCTCTGTAATTTGTCTTCACAAAGCCATAGAAATGCTTTGCCATACCTCATCAGTACCAAAGCCTTATAACATGCTTTGAGCAGCTAAAAAATAAAATAAAATAAATCCACTGATATGCTCTGGCTGGTAGACATGATACTGTCAAGACAAAATCTTGCATTACTGTGTACGCCTTTAACACAAAGGAGTTAATTTTCAAAGGCTGAACCGATTATCCAAAACGTGGCCTTTAAATACTTGGCAAACGTGTGCCGAGAGAGGCTGCTGAACCACCACCACCACCTTGACGGTTCAGTACTGTCTGGGAATCAAGGCTTTCTGATGCTTATACAAAAACTGTTACTTTCTGCAACCTAGTCTCAAAACTACAGAGTATTTCCCTCCACAGTAACTAAATAATAAGCCAGAATACTTTCACCTCCAAAGGCAGCAAGTTTAACCCCACTTGCCATAGACAGCATTGCTTTGAAATAGCAGCTGCTATTTATATAAAGCTGAACACTTAAGGAATACTTAAAATGCAAGCTGAGTCCATTACAGATGACAAAAACAGCACAAACGATCTATGGTTACTGTATTTGTACAGCTGTTTACCTAAATGCAGTTATTCTCCTTAGAAGTCTACTACAACAATACTGATGGAAACAATAGTTTTTTTTCTACCTAAGGAATTTGAATAACTTTAAAAGGCTGTCCAACTATTTAACAGTCGCAAAACTCCTAAATTTTAAGCTATATCAATTATTATTTTTAACTCTGTATGCATTTCAAACACTATTCTGGTTAACAACTAGTCAAGCTGATGAACTTTCGTGCGCAAATCGGATCAGTGAGGGAGAAATGCAAACACCACACACCTTCACGTAACCTAAAGCTTTATGTGCACTTTCCAGCCATTATATAGCAAATAATGCTTACACAGTAAGCTCTATGAGATGGGAAAACTATGTAGACATTTCCAAAGAGCTGTACAGATTTACTTTTGGAAGAAGAATCGAAGATAAAAGAAGAAGAATGAAAACTCAAAGATCTAAGGCAGGAGAAAGACAAGCTAAGAAACAGGGAAGAAAGAGGAAAGCTTAGGGTGGAATACAAAACAGCCAGAAGTACAAATGGTCACTACCACACACTCCTCTTTACAGCCTGCAATGAAACCCAAGATTTCTATCCATCGCCATTCCTCTTCCCGCATCAGTAACCGTGAAAGCAAAGCATGCATCTCCTCCCCCCCAAGTGCTAGTCCTTACAGAAACAGACATCCCTCCTACTGCTAGTTAGTCATTAACTCAAGGGCAGAAGTTCATGTGGTTCTTTTAAAGATTCCCAAAGCTGATGCTGAGCATATAAACACCCAAATGATATCTTTTTTCCCCCCAGTTTACTTTTTTTTTTAATTTAAATTCCTTTAAATTCTGAAGACGACTCTCCTAAATAATTAAGGATATATGTAAGTGTTCTACAGATCTTATTCCTGACCTGTTGAATATACGGCACAGCCATTAGTTATAAGGCCGCACAGCACATTTTCCAAAGGAAATATTTCTCCTGTTCCTGACTTAGCATCAAGGATGTATTACTCTGGGGATCAGCTGTTTCATGTTCTGCAGTTTTCCACAAGAATTCTTCTTCATCTACTTTAGTAGCTGGAATTTAGATACTAAATGATTAAAGTAATAGCTAATATTTTACTCTGAAGAACTGAATTCTTCCTTTGCCTGTGTCCAGCTGATATAAACCAAGTCACCTAAATTAAGGTTTTTCTGGAGACTAACTAGCTCTCTGCTGCTGTTCCTCTAGAGATGCCTCTGCCCCAGGTGTCTAATCTGAGAGTCTCATCATAAATATTGAGTAGCTCCAGCCAAACTGTAATAATAAAACATTACTTTCTATTATATTAAACACTCTGAAATAGGTCCTGGTATATCCAGGTCCTGGATATACTGAGCACCAGATTTAATGGAAAAGGAACAATACCAACAATCTATACTTGGATAGTTTCTCACATTCATTAATTGTAAAACTTGATAGCATCAAATACAGGGTAAATCAATCTGGATTTAAATAACAGTAACTTACTACAGATCAGATGATATTACACACTGGAAAAGCTGCAGAAAATTAAGTAGCAGAATTGGTAATAAAAAATATGTAGTCAATTATTGAAATTAGTGATAACTGGAAGATAGGCAGTATCACATCTACTTCTAAAGATCACAGCGGTAATTCTGAAAAGTAACAATTCCTATTTTGTTACTATTTCAATCTGTAAAAAAACATAATTCAAGGTAGAGCTACAAATATCTATACGAACATAATATTGTGAGGACAAACTAACATATGCAAGGAAGGGTATGCTTTCCAAATCATCTACATTTTTTAAGGAGGCCAACAAACTACTCAAATGAACAACTACATATAAAAAGCCTTAAATGAAAAGCACACGTAAAGACTACAGAAAGTAGTACATTAACATTTAGTACTGATTATATCAATTAAAAACCAATAAAGAGAGCACAGTGGGAAAACAAATGATCTACTTGTCAGATGGCAGACAAATATTACAACAATTTTTAAAGTAGGCCAAGGATCTGTTCTAAATAAGTCTCAAATCCCTAGGATGATATACATTCATTACTTTTTACGAGCATCAGAATATTCTGCATCCAGTTGCAACTTGAAATGATCCATAACAAAAGAAATATGTTTTCATTGCTTCCCTTTCTATATATTACTCTATCCTCATTTTGCTTCCTCCTCTAAAACTGGGGTTTAATCACTAGGACAAGGGACCATTCGGGTCAAACTTAAAAAGTCCTTGCATTTTAATCTCAAGATAGCTTGCAGTCTTACGTCATTCTTTAGAAAAGATAGATAAGTCAGGAGTTCTTGATTCATTATTCTTCATGATTTGAAATTAGTCACCAGGAAAAAGAAGATGACCTACTGTTCAAGATTTCATCCAGAGACCTTTGAATGAAAGGGAGCCTTCCAAGACTTTGAGAAAACTATATTAACGTTTCACAACAAAAAAAAAAAGTATATATAAGTATTTCAATAAAAGTGCCTTTCTTAAATTAGCTCTTGATAGCCAAAAAAAAACCACCCTATAATTGGTCTTTATCTTGGATCAGGTAGCCAAACAAGATAATTAAAAAAACTACTTGTTCAGATGAATGGAAAAATTGATCAATTTTTTATTTCAAAAAGTAAAATCAGGTGTGTCAATCCAGACATCTTCATTCACCATATCTGGTTTATGTGGGAACATGTTCATTTTTTGCTTACCAAGCAAGTAGTGACTTTTCCCACAACCAAGCTTACTAGTCATCCTAAAACAAAAGAACTTAAATGATGCTTGTCATGACTTTCATGGTGTGTGAGGAGATCATAAACAAAACGACCCACATCTGCCCATACTTGGGCAGATGCTTGCACCTCTAATACAACATGGTGATCCAAAGCTTCTGGAACACTCATATGGTGGGACAGAACACACCCTGAGCAAGTTCACTGATGATGCCAAACTGGGAGGACTGGTTGAGACTCTAGAGAACAGGACTGCCACTCAGCGAGACCTCAGCAGACTAGAGAAATGGTTGACAGCAACCTCCTGAGGTACAGAAACAGCAAATACACTGTACTGTAGTGTATACCTGGGATGTATATGCAACAGCAGAGGCTGGGAACCAACTAGTTAAAAAAACAAAACAACAGAAAAGGACATTTATGTCCTACTATATCAGCAGAGCACCCTCGCACCAACGGTAGCATAGCCAGCAGCTCAGAAGTCATTACTCACCTCTATTCCTCACCTGTGAGGCTCAATCTGAAACTGTGCCCAGTTTTGGGCCCCCTGGTACAAATAAGAGACATTGACGTCGTGAAGCAGCCCAGCAGAGGGCCACTAAGATGGGTAGGGGGCTGGAGCGCACACACTGAAAACAGTCTTCAAGAGAGGTTATAGAAAAGACAACTACCCTTCTCAGAGGTGCACAGTGCGAAGACGAGGGCCAGCTGGCACCAGTTAAAATGAGGGAAATTCCAATTAGATACTGGGGGGAGGGGAGAAATCACGATGATGGTGGTCAAACACTAGCATAAGTCACTCAGAGAGACTATAATCTCCATCACTGGAGACATTCAAAACTCAGTCGCACAAGGCCCTGAGCAGTCTGACCTAACTTCAAAGTTCAATCCAACTTCAAGGTTAGCACTGCTGTGGGCAGAAGTTACTTCAAAATTATTCTACGCACCAGACCAACTGCATATGGGCGAAACAAATAGGGTTCACACATGCCTGTTACATGCTGCACATGTAACAGCTACCACGCATTTCTGACAGTTCTGTGCAAGTGTACCAGCTACATTTGGCAAACTAAAGTGGCTCTAAAGGTCATGCACGCACAGCAGGATGCTTTACATAGTACCAAGTATATCCATGTAACAACAAGTCCTGCAATCTATTAAAATAAAAATAAAATAAACAAATCTAGTTGTGCCTGTTCTCCTTTACATCCGTTACCTCCAAACCCTTATCACAGTTGGTCCCTGAAAGCTTCATGCATAAAGATGTACCATTTCTGGAAACCTGCTGTTCCAATAAGAAAACTCTGAATGGTCTTTCTGCTTTCTAATTTGGTATTTCTATTTTCTCTTTAATAACTGTTTTATCTGGTTTAACTTTGCTACTTCAATTCTACCCTGCTTAGGTATTTCCCATACAACCTTTAATGAGATTTTTGTTTAGTTTCAAACCCAAGTCTTACCTGCAAAGATTTACTAGGTACTCTGTTACCTGCTGGGACATGCTGAGACATTAAATTGTTGGAAGATGAATCCTGACAATTCTAATTTTCTGCTGTTGGCAGAGATAGATTTTGAGCACTGAATTATTTATGGTTCATAATGTTCCAGAGGAAAGACTTCATATTTCATCATCAGTCCTCATTAACAAATGTCATTTTATAATTAGAAATTTGGGAATGAGGGGATCTGTTTTTAAATTCCAGAAAAGTCTCACTTTTGTCAACTCTCCACCCCCCCCCCCAACCCAAACAGTAAAATATAGTAGATGATGGTAAATACAACATTATCAGGTTTATTTTAAAATATTCATTATTTTAAGATAAGAGGTCCAAAATAGCATTTTAGAGCAAGTAATTTTTAAGTATTAAGTAAAAATATCTCTATTTCACAAGTTTTACTGAAATTTATTCAACTTGGGAAACTCAGTGCAACACACACAAGTTACATCAATAAGCCTCGTTAACTTCTCCTAGTAAAAGAATACGCTCAGCCATAAAAGCTGAAAACCAGCAGCTTCTCTGGCAACAGGAAAACAAATGAGAACCACGAAAAATATTGTCTATATGAAAGGTCCAGCTAGTTGTATCTCAAATTCTTGCCTGAATTATAACATAGAACAAAATCCTAGGAGGAAAACACTAATTTATCAGCCAATTAAGTTATTATATGTAGAAAATAATGTCTAATTTCATAAAATGAATTTCTCAGAGGAGAAAAATTCAATTTCATCATTAGAACCACTTGGCTTTATATGGTTACCTATTATTAACTTGATCCTTTTCTTTCCAAGATTAACTTCATCATTATAATTGAAGTTCAAAGGTTCATCATTCAGAGGACGTTTTCATGAACTGAGAGGCTATTTGAAGAATAATGTTTGATATTTTACTAGCTTCTCTGCTTTACTTTGAGGAATTGTTGGTTTTTGTTTATGTTAATAGAATTTGTGAAAATTTTCAGAGCTGCACAGAGTGCAAGACAGATTCCCCCAAGTGTCTTACCAGGGTAACTTTGTCTCCTTCCACCCAGATTTATGCTGCGCTACGAAATTTGCCGCTGGTTTATGTGCAAGTCTGCATTTCTACCCTTTTCTCCAAAGGATTCATTGTTTCCTACTCCGAGGAAGAAAACGTTTGTACTCAGGAGATGCGTGGCTATCTGTACCTGTGCTGATCTGCTGAGCTTTACCAGCACTTCATTCTTAACTCTGTTCCCTGCTGTAGTTCACCCTTTAAAACATATGAACCTACGCAAGGTTAAATTGATTTTAAGACGTAATAGTAATTAACTTGAAAATAGACACTACTGTCAGTTTTAGCAGCCTTGCAATATGCCTTCTGCAGGCAAACACAAGCTTGCTCTGCCTGTACTACGAAACAACTGGAAAGCACGTGGTCACTGTCACAGTGACCTCTAACAGGGCCTAGGCTCAGCTAATACGCTGTGGCACTCAGCGGAATTTGCTAGCTCAGATTTTGGGCCATACGAGCCATAGGTCAGCTCAGAGCGCGCTAAGGCAGCTCGCCTCTGTGTGGCGAGACTGCAAGACTAACCTATGAAGAGTCACAAGCCAAAACCAGACAAAATACCCCTCCCCCCACCCCAGAAAAAAAGAAAATAGGCTGATGCCTGATGGTATGGGTACTGTGTTTCATAAATAATTGCCATATGTGACAGTAAGAACTACGGGCATACTTCCCTGACGTTTCTATCCTTGCTCATACACTGCATACAAAGCCATCAATGACTTCCCCACCCTCAGCCTGGCCCCAAGTCTGTTTCCAGCATAGCTTTGCTAACAATATGAAGATACAGCTTAGCCTGTGCTCTGTGCTGCACCAGAGGCTACGTTCCTGGGCGTCAAACTTGGCTTTTTAGTGCTGAAAGTCATCTCCACATGACATTTATAAGACATCCCACGCAAGCATCAGAGTTTGCTGGAAGACCTCAGTTTGGAATAGGGGGACAGAGGCGCTAGCCTGCTACCTTAAAACTTCCAGTTGCTTCTAAGTATCACAGAGCATAACACTGAAAGCTCAATTTTTCTATGACAGCTGTTTGCCTGAGTCTCTCCAGTTTGGATAATAGGATCACTAAAAGAATAAATATAATTTTCTAGTATTTAGAAAACTTTCCCCAAAACATTTTGTTCCTTTCATCTATCACTGCAGTTGCTTCTCCCTAAACTCAAGATTTGCCAAAAGATTTGCAAGGAGCTGTTTTGCTGTCTTCATGAAGAGTCATCTAACTTCCAAATCTTCGTAGACTAATGTTTCTCTATAGATTGATTGATTATACAGTCATGTGTCCAGGGGAAAATTAGGAGCAGATTTTTAGAAGTCAAAGTTAAATCTTGCCTAAAATTAATAGGCTTTATTTCAAACAACCTTCGTAATAACCATCTGGAGAGTGTTCCATATTCACACACAGTCCTGAACATGCTCCTGCAACTATTGCTCTTGATTTAAAGGGACTGTTGCAGCGCAGGAGATCAGAAATTAGGAGCAAGGAGACTGTTCCTAAGAGTCCCTCCAACCCCAGTTAGTGCAGAGGGAGGAGAAAGTGCAATTTAAATGCAGGAACGTAAAAGGCAGGTTTGAAGTGTGCTGGGAACAAGGCAAGAGAAGGCTATGCAAGTGAAACCAAAAGGAACACTGATTTTTTTTTTTTTTTTTTTTAAAAACAACACTATCTCATTTATTGACTCATTCAAGTCTACATTCAACTCAGTACCGTTAATTCCATCTAAGGAATTCCTTTGGGGGCGGAGGGGCAGGAAGAGAGAGGAGTTTGTTTTTTGGTGCCAATACATGATTTTAAAATAAGAAAATGAGCCAAAGAGATTAAAATGCAATGAATTCCAGAATATCGGTGTCCCATTTAAGATACTTGGAGTCTGATGCTTTCAGGTACTTAGCGAGATATAAATACTTCACAGGCTCAGAATATGGCTTTCGATTCTTTGATTCACAGTTGAGAATCACAGAATAATTTAAGCTGGAAGGCATGGTAATTCCACACCCTGAGCAGTTCATGATATACAATTTGGCAATAATTTCCAAACTTCAACTAGCATTTTAACTTATATGAAGAAAGTCTCCAAAACCTTACACTCGGCAAATACAGTATTTTATTTTGTACAACAATGCTTCAGTGTTTCCTTTTATAAACATTTATAGTTTTGGACAGCATTTTTCATAACCCAGTGGTTCAACAATTTTCTTTTAAAGATAAGGTAGAAAAAATGCCATCTCTTGTCATGACTAGCAGATCACCTATCTTCAAGGAACTCAACTTTTCTTAGCTAACTCTTCTAATGTAAAACATTTCACTGTATTTACAAAGCAATAAAGCCATGAACAATGGAGAGAAGAGCAAATTATTCAAAAGAAAAAAGGTTCTATGATCCAAGCATATTGTACCTAGGTGAGAAGAAGATAGGGATTTCTTCATCCCCCAAAATTATCTCAGTATCTTTCTTTCCTCCTTTCTTCTAATATAGCTTCCTGAGATGGATAAACTTCACGTTCCTTGCACCCAGAGCACTCTTTCCCAGTCATCCTGCCCCACCAAGTTCTTTGTGTGTGAACACAGCTTCTTAGTCCATACAGAGTTCTCCTGTCGCTCCCCATTCTTTCTTTCTGGTCCCAGCAGGGATTCGTCATCTCTGTTCAACATACCCACCCAAGATCCTGCTTTCCCACCTACGTCCCTAGATCCTCACGCGGTACGTTCCCAATTCCTGCATCGCCATCATTCCACATCCTTCACTTCCCTAAGTGCCCATATTTTCCCTCAAACACAAAGACCCTTCCCTTGGAAGTTCTCCTAGTCCCCACTTCATCTTTTTCCTCCAGGCCTCCCAAGCACTCCAGCACACATCATCAGTTCATTCTAACCCCAGTTGCTTACTCTCTCCACTATCACCCTCTCCACGCCCTCCTTCTACTGATAATTTTACCAAGCAGCCCAACAGAGTAGGACAAATGCCATCAATTCGAGTTACAGATCTCACTTTGATCACTCAGCAAAAGCTACTTGAAAGACAACTGAGCATCTCAGCAATCAAAATATCATTTTTGGAGCTTTCAATTAACTAATACATATTCAGTACATCCCTATCTACTGCTCTGAAAACACATTATTACTTCAGTCTATGAACAGCCCTTGCACATTAGAAAAACCCACAGAAAGCCACTGGAAGTTATACAGGCAAAAATCAAGCACTATTTAAAAAGTGAAAAATAAGTTCAAGCTATTCTTAAAATTTAGTATTTTGAAGGCAGACAACTAAAAGAGCAGCAAAGTTTTTTTTTCCCTGTTAGAACGTTCACTGGGAAATGAGTGATCACTGAAGATTTTTAGAAAGTAGTCTCTGCTGATGTTTAACACCCAACTCATAATGCAGCATGAAAGCAGTCAGTTTTCAAAGATAGGCTCTCCCTTGGTGATTTTCAGATATAACAATGACCTATGTCCTGGTTGTCTGCTTTAAATATACTACAGAATTACTTGCGTTTGGGAAAGCAGGTAGTGAAAGACCCTTGATCATCTTCACAGTCAAAATCTAATTCAATCTATTATAATACTTTATTAATCTATCTAGATGGTTATCCCATACAAAGTTAAAATATACTTTGCCCTGAAAAAGGCACTTTATTTTAGTGTACAGGCATATATTTTTTATTAATTTTATTTTTACATACAAGTTCTGAGAATACTACGGACAAGCGTACATACTTGTAACGTAAGCAAACTTTGTAAGTAATCTTGATGTCATTTAACAATTGCTCCTGCTGCAGCTACAAAAGATTTACTTTTATAATGAATAGGCAATCACCTACCATTGCTTGAAAATATCAAATTTAAACCAAACAGTACCAAACTTTCATTCTATGCTTCTAAAGCAAATATTGAATTACAAACCTAATAACCTGGGATAGATTCTACAACAAAAAATATAGGTATAGCTATGAAATCTTAGTATTATTTTTATTCTGTCTTTACTTGACCAAAGTTTGAATAATAACAAAAAAATCATAGTCCAGATCATAAAGTAACACAACTGTCACAGAGTAATAGATAGGGTGTGTTTGTGGGTTTTTTCATTTGCTTGTTTGTTTTTAAACGGCTTTCTTGTTCGAACAGATATGGAAGCATGTAATCCTCAAAAAATTCTTGAAAGAAGTACAGCAACTTCTGTTTCCAGAGATTGCCATACACAGTCAAGTGTGAAACACTCAGAAAGGAAGTCAATTAAAAACCTTAGAGAAAGATATAGACTTATAAAAAAGACTTTGATAATATTTTGGAAAGGATCTTTTAAAAATTATTTTGGACAAACTGCAACATTCACAATGAAGAATACTCAGCTGAACCCTCCAGTCTTCCACTATAAATCCATTTTTAAAAAACCTGAAAATTCAGTAATACTTTTTGAACAACGTGCCAAAGACAATTTACTTTTTTCAAATGATAAGACTGACATTACATTCTTTTGAGGGCTCAAAAGAAATACTGGCATGCCAGAGCAAAGAATTTGATGTAAATGGGTAGAATGGGGGGGAGGGGGAACCCCAACAAAAACAAAAAAACTACCCTTAATAACAAATTAGGCTAAATTAAAAGGTGTAGAGTAAAAGAGTGATCATTGCACTCTTATTTAAACAGTGATCCTAAAAGATTAAAACAAAAATTACTAAGCAACAGATTTTATATGAATGGAAAGCTAGTTACCATCAACTCTTTTTCACTTGCTCACTTTCTTCATCCTTTCCATTTTTCTCTTAGACTGCCAGCTTCACACTTCATCTTCAATCCTTTATCCAAAAAGGATGCAATGCTATTTACAAGCTATATTCTGTTGTCCCATCACCGGAACACTGAAACAAGCTTCAAAATTATTTATGTATTAATTTGCAAGGGATTCTAAATATCCCCTGCAATCTCCCTCCAGGAGAACCCAGGAGAAGAATCACAGGGGTGCTAGAGTCTGTAATTACGGCTCTTATAGAGCTGTAAGTGGTGTTTATGGAAACCCTCTCAGTCCTCTAGTAATAACGAGTATCCCAAAACTGAAAAGCTTGTGACCTCTGTTAGAGGATTTTTTTATTTTTTTTTTTTTTTTTGCTGTTCTGGCTAGTTCCACTCAGAGCCAACCACAAGGATCATCTCACAGACCAAAAACTATCTCGGGCTACAGTTTGGATGACAGCACAGATCCCTGGGGAAAATTCATTTTGTTATTTTTGAGAAAATACATATAACATTTTTGCCCTTTGACAACTGCATGTATTAAGCGTTCATTTTCCAAAACATCACCTTTACAACTTTAAAAAAACAGACTAACCTCCACATAGGACACTTATAGCTTTTCTTGTTAATTTTCTTATAGAAGCTTCTAATGTCTTTAAGCCTAACTAAAAATGCTTTTAAATCAGCTTTCATAAAATTTTGGATATGAAATTCTACCATAAAAAAATGTCTGTGACCTGTAAACAACTGAAACTAATTTCTAAGCACCAGGCATCTGCTGATAAAGTTGAGTATATTACACCTGTTAATGACATCACCTTAAAACCAGAAAGGTAGCCTGAAGCTTTCAATGTAAAATGCAAAAGACAGATGGATAAACCAATTAATAGCTGTAAAAAGCTAGTAGGGAACAGAGTCCCTTCATACAAGCCCTGTAGTTCACTAAACCAATGAATATTCTGGTTATGCTCTTTATCCACATTGGAACGTACATGGCAGACTGGTTGTACATATCAAATTATTCTACATCTGAAATGTCTCAAGTCCTATGAAAGGAGGATAAAACAATTTGGAAGGATAAAACACCCTACCGAATTATGCAGTTACCCAGCAGAAATCTGTGTGCTGGAGGATTGCAACACTTGTGGTTCAGAAAACAATGAAACTAGCTGTAAATATTTTCATTGACTCATTTGACTGCACTAGGAGTGGGTGCTCAAGTTGCATTCAGTAGACATAAACAGAGTGATAATTCTTTAATGTAATGAAAGTCATGAAGTGGTTTTTCATTAAGTAGAAATACTCTTGCATAAATTTCTCAGCAGCAATCAACAAGTAGATGCTACCCTTTGATTTGTTTACATAGATGCATTAAATTCTATAGTTTTAATATACACAATACAAAAAAAGCAACTGAAAACGTTCGAGTTAGTCAGTACTTAGGTTTCTAAGATCCCTACTGAATCACCCACTGAGGGCACACACTTATCTCTGGAGATTACAGAGGAATAATCCAGATATCCACCTGGCCATGTACATCAACTCCTCAAGACTGATGGTGAGAATCTGTGTAAAAACCACTGGGTAAAGCTACCTAGAAAAAACTCTGTATTTTCAGGGAGAAGCAGCCTAAGGAATGCCGGTTACAAATCCAGCCAGTCAAGTTGACACAGTAAAACTGAAAAGAAAGTGTACGGTGACAGTGACACCTCTAAAACATAGGTCACAATTCAATTAAGAATCCGTCTATTACAAGCACAAAGAGACCAACAGTACTGGCACTTCACCCAGACATCTTGAAATACAAAAGAGCAAATTTATGCAAATGAATGCTGCTAGTCATCGCAAAACAAAATCAGGGCAACTTAGTTCTCTCTGACCTGCCCATGTGAACATGCAGATACACCTGAGGCTTCATAACACATTAGAGATTTCTTTTTCCAACCACCCTTCTAGACCAAAACCAGGAAATTTGTTGTTCAGGAGACTTATTGGCCTTTTTGTAAATCGGGCTACACACTTGGGCAGAAACTGGAAAGATGCACCTACTGCTTCCTGAGTCCCAAATACAGTCCAGCGCATCAACTTGGGTTTATTTCATTAAAAGCTGATGAACTATCATGCAAAAGTCTATCTGTCTTGTGTGATTTTCCCCAGCTACGGCCAGCAAAAGGAAATATCTACATCTGCTGCCAGTTTACACGCACGCAAAACATTTCATAAAATGAAAAGAGATTTGAAATCATTTAAATTCCAACACTAAATCTTCACAAGCAAATTACCTACAAAAAGTACATGTGTGGGTGTATTCCCGTTTCACTGCGTCAACAGCTTTAATCAGCCTTGCATACTATTTCTGATTAGGGTTCATTACACAAAAATCACACCGACAACAGCTCAGTTACTTAACCCTTTCTGAAAAAGGCAAACATACTTCTTGCACCAGTTTTGTCCCCCAGCGTGCATGTGTGTGTGTGGGGGGGGTGAATGCCACCAGCACGTGTGACTTTGGGACTTGCTTGGGCCATGAATATACAAAGGCTCTGGCTTATTGCTATGCTGACTATGGATTCAGCATTAGCTGAATCCTCCTCAACTCAGTCTGCTAGTGAAACCCACGATTCCTTGTAGGGACTCCAAGAAAAGATGACCCTGAAGGCATCTTGCCCGCCCACCCTTGCGGTCACACAAATTGAAGCGATTCCCATGCCACCAGTCGGAGAGCCACCTCCTGTTCGCAGTCTCAGAGTCTTGCCAGGATTCTCGGGAGCTTTTAGCACCACAAGCAGCACTTTGAACCCAAACGCGCATCCTTCAGTTGGAAAGGCTACATTTTCTTAAGCACGTCTTAGTTTTCATATATGCTTCTATCACTTCGAAATTGGAATATTATCAATAACACGTTATTATGCAGATTCATACACCTAAAAATTACCTGAAAACGCCAGCAAATTGCACAGCATTGCAAATGATTTCTTAGACATGTTTCTGACAGAAGAGCCATTGCACCTGCGCTCCATAATCTGCTTGCTACATTTTAAGCACAAATCAAGTCTTGATTTCACCAAATAAAGATTGAAATGATTTTAGGTCTCCTCATGTTAAGGAAACTATGCTCGGTGGCACCACAACGGATTTGTGTGAGATCAAACACTGCTTTGAGCAGTTTCTTTTCTGGTGACAATATTTAAAGAAAAAAATGCTCGTCTATGCCAATTATGACAATCTTAGCAGCTGTAACTAATACATTAGCACTGTTAATTCTTCATTGTGAGAGCAAAATTTTCAATCGGTGCAAAGTATATTTTGATGAACAGAAGTAAGTACGCCAGCGTCACCTGTAAACCGACGGTCTGTGGAAGCACGACGGCAGTGAGGATCCCTGCAGACTTCGGGAATTCTCTTTCTACGCGCTTTCCAGAATTGGTTTTTGTTACCGTTACTTCATCGGTACGCCACAGAACGTCAAGATTACCTCTGAAGCTAAACAGATACATCCTTGTGTCAAAACACACACACAAAACAAAAAAAGAAAACCCCAAAATCCAACAGGTGAAGTTTTCAGAATTCCCCTGGCTCAATGAAAAGAAAAATTTTCAACATATGAAGAACCCAAGCAGACAGGGAAATCAGAGCTTTTAAACATAATTTATCCTGTCAGTGAAGGAAATTCTCTTCAATATCTACATACGTTTAAGCCTCTAGGATTTTACAAAAACATGCCAGTATAACTAAGCTCAAACATGTGTATGTGGCGGGGGGAAGGGGGGGAGAAGAGGGGGGCCCGGGGAACAGACAGGGGGACGATGATACCCCGTCAGTTCAATTTGGGTTGTAATTCTCACTAAACCTCCTCTAATCCTCGAGCCTGCCCTGAGCACAGCAATGTGATTATAGCAGATGAATCTATCTGGAGCAGGTCAAATGCAGGAAAAAGCTGTTACACCTAAGAACAGTACGCCTAGCTCTACAGACACACGTTTTAATTCTTTGTCTTACATCCTAACCATGCAGTCATTTTTTTTTTCCAAATTCAGTGAGCCAAAAAATTGATTTTTTGAGTAGCAAGGGATAGAAGGAATAAAATAAAATAAACCCTTTAAAGCTGCTTGGTGAGCACTGGTTTCTAGGATCACAGAAGCGCTTCAAAGCATTAGCTATTAAAATGCCAAGGTTTTCTTCTATGCAAAGCTTTTATGGCAATTCCTGTTCAACCACACTTCCTGAAATCAATTTATTTTCACCACTAAGTTGACTTCAAAATACCCTTTTAATGCTGATTGCTCAGATACCATCTATTCACTGTACTGTCTGTCAAGTCACACTCATTTTCACATTTTGGCAACTTGCAAGCGTATGCAATCACAGTACCAGGAACAGACCTAACACGAGATGATAATGGCCAGTGGGAGGATTGTGCTTAGGACAGCAACTGGTCTACTAAACGCCCTTTCTCCCAGAAAACTTTGTCCGTCTCTACCCTGCTGAATCTAAGGGAAGAGCAGGTGCTCAGGTCCACTTTGGCCTGCTCTGAACTGCCTGCTGAAGGAGGCTGACTCTCTCCTCGCTGATTACAGAGGAAGCCTCACTGCAATCACCCTGGCTAAGCCAACGCTCACTTCCGAGAACAGCGCCTTCCTCTGCTGCTCCCAAAGAGAAGACCTTCTCAGAAAGCTGTGTGGGGTGATAAGATGATGTAAACCAGAAACAGAAGAGAGGAAAGTACAAAATTACTTGGACAAAAATTATGAGATGATCTGAAAAAGGAGACAATAACGTACAAAAAGGATGTGCCTGGGGAAGACTAAAACATAATAGCTTTCTTTTATTTAAAAGAATCATTTATCCACCCTAGCTAATAGTGAAGCAACTAAAAAGCTTTGGTTTCTAGGTAAAAAGTATGTTACGTACAAAGCTGTACGTATCATCAACAGTAGCTCTCTTTGAAAGAGAAAAAATCAGCACATATTAAATAGGCAGGAGATGCTACAGAGCTGTGCACTGCTACCCTTCCAGAATATTGCATAGGTAAAAAAAAAATTTAAAAATCAGTCAGTGAGGCTGAAGTGTTATAAATGAAATGTATCAACGGTGCACTTGGCACAGACTGATATTGCCATTCTGCAAAACAAAATTGTTTGAAAACTTGCCAATATCATGATAAATTCCCACTGTTAAAGCCAATGCACTAACCCGCACTAACTTCTATTTAACTTAAAAGGAAGAAAGTCCACAGTTATAAGCACGGAATGAGAAAATATTTTAATCGTGCTATATGTGGAATGTGAACAAGGCAGGGGGGAAAAAAAGGAAGACACTAAGCTGGATAAGAGACACGTGGAAAGGATGTTGCATTAGCCTTAATGAATTCGAAAGCACAGTCAACAGCTCTCCTTCAAATGCTCCTGCAAGTGACCGCTGTAATGAGAGACTACCGCATCTGGGAACCATGGAAGACTATAACCTTGAATATATGCAATACGCTCAGTTATAGGACGCTCATGTTTTCTGTTTTATTCTATTTCATAGATTACATGTGACAATTATTGCTCCTCCAAGAATTAAGTTTGATTTAACCTGGTTGCATGTAAAATTTGTGCAAAAGATTCATCCTCCTAGTACAGATTCAAAACATTTTTTCAGGAACATAATATTTTTATTCTTCAGTTCTTACTCAGCACTGACAATCCCTGTGTTTTCATCTAAATTATACACCCAAAGTAAATAAAGAGAACCCTGTCTGATTCAAGAAAGTGACCTTTCCAAACTTGTAAATGGATCACTATTTCTTAATCTCAAACGGTGTTACTGTCTCAAATTCTGACCTCTGAAGAGAAACGCAGCTTTTTAAATGGTACAGCCACTATCAGGATATTTTGAGCATCTATCGATACCGCAGGTCTGAAACTTGAGCACGTTCAAATACGAATTGACATTTTCAGCATAACGCAGCAATTTATTAAACACACATTTGAAAAGCGTTGTGCTCTACTGCCGTGTCAATACCACGTACATTATTTGCAGCGTAAAATATACAGGAACTAACCATCCAGCCAATTAACTTACTAGTAGCAACATATCCTTAGCAAAAAGGCCTATGGCAACAGCATTTCAGTAGCTTTCACAAGAGACTGCCACAATATACACTTTATCTACAAAGAAACACTAAGGTCCACATACAATACTTAACCGTACAGGCATATAAATAAATGTAATACTATCTAAATAGTCACCAAGAAAACCAAGCAGTAAAGAAAAACTCAGACAAGTAAGTTAACTGCAATTTTAGAGTTTGGGGGTTATTTTTTGCTTTTCCCTATACCATTTCAAAAATCTATTGTGCAATTTAAACAGTGAAGGAATGTGAGTACCTAGAAAAAGATTAGTTTCAGTTTTCAAATCCAGCATGAAAAGTCAAGTTCCTAAATAAAAAAAGGCCAGGTTTTTGCCTTTTTGTTTTCTTTTTAACTGAAATAGTAACATGCTGAAACAGTTCAGCAGCTGAAACGGATGTAGTCGAACTACAAGAAAAATACCTTTATCATCATTCCTATATAGGAACAAGCTATGCACAAATAGCTATATCCGTATTTGTGAAAAGCACATAGCAGCAGGTGAGAAATTACTATATTGTTTGAGTTGCTGATAACATATAATGGTATAATAATCTGATGAGAAGCCTAAACACATCCTGACTGATACTGAGAGGAAGTGATAGAGGTAAAGCACTATATTTCTAGGATACGGATCCTAGCAAATATTATTTTAGACCCACAGCCTCCCCGTCCTGCAGAGAAGCTGTACTAGCACATAACTCCTGCAGCTAATGATCAATAGTTAATCAGAAGAGGAGAAAATAAGCAGAGGGAAGTCTTCAGGGCATACAGAGAAATATCATGTATCTTGAAATACTTACGCATAATAAGACATGCTTGCATTAAACAAAAAGAGGAGGGACAACACTTCAATTAAAAAAATTTGCATAATCTAGAGACATAAATAATTTAAAACTGCTATCCATTTCACTATTCAAATCAGAACATAAGCAAGCAGACAGTACATATCTTTAATATTTTATAGTTATAAATCAACTGATATAGAGTAGAAACTTCTTCAAAAGGCTCATGTGCCCTCTTAAGAAGTTTTGAGAAATTGTTTCAAGTCTTTCCCCCCCACCCCAAACACTCCCAATGCTTGCAAGTTGAAGGGTGATGACTGCAAAACTGAGGAGTACCACAAAAACATGGAGTTTCTGCAAGTGACTTTGAAAGCTTTGATGTGGGGTAAGAGAAGGAAGAGAGATAAAGATTCACTTTTTTCTTCCGTTTATATTCATAACTGCCTTGTGAGTTGGTAAGTTTTTTCAGCAACCTTAGTTATCATATATTCCCAAAAACCAGGAATGTCTTTGAGAGCAGATGATCATGCAAAGAGGCTAGGAATTAATGGGTTAAGAAGTCCAAATCAAGTATTAGGCTCATAAGCTTTAAAGTGAACTGCTTTGTTTTCAACCCATACTCACTCTACTCTTCAGCATTTAAAAAAAAAAAGTCTTTACTGGCAGAACTTGAATGAATATAATTTATTTTCCAACTTTTTAAACCCTAAATATAAATGTGGGGATGGGATGAAGATGATAGGTCACCTACAGTTAAAAAAAGTTTTAAGTCAATTTTTAGCATAATAATGAAGAATTTGAAGTCATATAAAATTCCCATTTGAAATAACCACTTAGTACACAACCAGGGTAGGCTGCTATGTGTACGAAGTACATCATTAGACCCTGTCCAATACAGATTGTGCCAGAGTAAAAGTGCTATAGATACATATTAAGTTCTTCAAGCAGACCAAGAAATGTTAATCACTAGAAAGCTGATGTGATTAACAGACTATGTTTCTGGCCAGAGAACACACTACTACGGTATGCAGCAAGCTATGCATTGCTTCTCTGATGAAATCATTAGCTAAAATAAAACTAGGCTTCTTTCCAGTCCAGCTTTCTCTTTAAGTTAGATGTCCTTTCTGCATTTCTTTTTACTTTATGAACAGGAAGAAAATAAGGCACAGTCAACCACTAACACAAGACAAAACATCTAGTGCAAAGTGATTAGCAAGTTTATCTTTTGACTAACACACAAACATGCACATATATTTCAATGTATTTGCACAAACTTATTTTCAAGTCTTCCCATTACCTCAAAACACTGTAGTTCTCTTCTCTCAAAATAAAGGGCTGAAGGCGATCTCTATATCCACAAAGCATTGTATGGAGCTAATCCTCAGTAGAAGAAATGAATAATCACAGTCTGGAAATGCAATCAGCACACACAGGTGTGCACAGAGCATTAACAAAATGAGAATACCTTGGGGGTTTATTTAATTCTAGTAAAACAGAGGTACAAAGTTTAGTCAGCAGCTCTGAGGAACTGCATAGCTACTGGTACTCTCTACCATACTCTTTCTCCAGTAAAAAGAAATGGATAGTGGAATATATCAAAGTTTTTTGCAATAGACAAGAAATCACTTAGATTCATTTATGAAATCAAAAATGAAAACAGAAACATGACAACTGTGTAGTTAACCAAAACTGGAGCAAGTAATTGCTAGTGTAGCCTCCTCCTCTATTAGTTAGAGATTAGAAGATGAATATTTTTTATTTCACTAAAGGCATGGGGATTGCACTAGCAATAGTTTATTAGGATTTAGGAACGTTTTTTCTCGGTCTAACAGAAAAAAATCTTTATAAAATGGCCTGCAAGAAAAAAAAAAAAATCTGATATGTCTAGTAACCTCAGAGTAACTCAGATAAAGAAACCCTAAGAATCACATGTCTGTCTCCGGCTGTGAAATCATGTATTTTTATATATTGCAATAGATAAGCACACATGGTGAATATTAATAGCTACATGTGACTACTCATATTTGATAAACCTGACAAGATTCAAAATAACTTGTAACCTGTTTCAGAAAAACAATTTCCTATGAAAATGTAGATTTTTCAGCTTTAATGAGCTATAAGAATTAAATAAAAATGATAAAAATTGTATTACAGCAATAGACACCTTACTGCTCTTAAATATCATGCCATTTTTATTATTTTTAGGGTCAATTTTTATTACTTCTGTACTATACTTTTCTCACAGTGTATCCACCATTTAAGTGACAGTAGACAAGAAAGTTCTTAAATAGTGTTATTTTAAATAGATTCATGGATAAGTGGATGAGGAATTTGCAGGGGCGGGGAGGGGAGGGGAACCACACTGAAAATGAAGAGCAGCATGTTACCAAAATACTTCTGCAAAAGGTAGAGAAAAATATGATTTGCTCTCAGTTAGTAACTGACAGGAAAATTTAAAAATTTACTACAAAAAAAAATTTACTACAGAGATTCAAGGGATTCAAATACAAGTCCCATGCCCCCTTGAAACGCCATTCAAAGAACTCAAATATGAAGCTCAAGTAACACACAACCCAGGTGCTGGCCATCCAATTAATACCTGAGTTTACATCACACTAATAAATTTATCAACCACATTTGTATCTGATACTCATAGTTTTGACAGCCAGATAGAAAAAAAGATGTATTAACGTAATTTATAATTACAGAATGTTCCAAACTAAATTCTGTTTCTCCAGTTTCTTACAAAACGTAAACTTATGGGACTGCCTGGAGCTGGACCGCTCAGCAAGCCTACTATTTAACATACATTTATGGTGCTGCAACAGCTGCTTTTCAGTTATAGAAGCTGAGACAGTTCTGATTGCAGGAGCCCATTAATTCCAACTAGCTCCAACTCCACTGCCAAGAGCAGCTGGATCATCACATAGCCATCTACAGCTAGAAGATTTCTTAACTTCATTTCTGATTAAAAGCTTCCCTGCTAGGAACTTAGTTGTTTTGATTTTTTTGTCTTGCGTTGCTATAAACTTCCTCAGTATCCACATGTATCGACCTATTCCTGTGTAACAATTATTTCAGAGGAGGTAGGAATAACTGAATTGATAAAGTTACAAAAGTCTCCTGTCAAATATAATTGGCCACGGTTAGAGCATAACACAATAGCAGTAGTAGTTTGGATAAACTACAGGACTACAAATAGGTATATGCAAGCTAAAAAGCTAGAATTAAGGTGAGGCCCATATTCTACTTTGTAAGATCTCCCCCCCCACACACACCTTTTCCTAAAAAACATTGAGTATAAGAAAACTTGACTCTAATGCAGAGAAACTCATCAAGTACCTTTGATTTATCAACAGACTTTTTTTTTTTTTTTTTTAAAAAGAAAGCTATAGACTTCAAGTTTCGAAATGACTGAAGCAATAAACTCCTCAAACACCTCAGTAAAGTGAAATGGACTGAAAAGAAAGAGGGATGAAGACGACAACTATGCAAGTAAGAGACCTTACAGAGACGGAAAGAAACTAAGCCACCACCTCATTCCCTACAGACCTGTCCTGCATTCCCGATGGGTGCCGAGACAAACAGGCCCAACGCAGGCGCGCAGCCCCCGTGCCCTCCTCCTCCCACTGTGGCCACTCAGGGTAGTTAAGGACTAGACTCTACTTAGCTGCCTCTTGGTGAACGCTTGAACCTTTCTCTTCCACTTAACCACCAGTTTTCACCAGAATTTACAGTATCTTGAGAACTTTACTCCTCTGTCAAAACTGATGAAAACTGGCAGCGAGTTATCACCCAGAAGGTTGGTAGGCTTTTTGCTTTCGGAGTGAGGGGAGAGGGGAAAAGACAGGGATGGATGGGAGGGCAAGTCTGATCACGTCACCCTTGCTTCCTTAGCGAACTCAGGCTAGAAATAGATCCCTACCAAATATCCCTTGAAAAGTGAACCAGAAAACAAGAAAAAAGTACTATTTACTATGTAAATTCATAGTACAAACTCATGTATGTTAACATATATACAAAAAAATGTGTCAAAAACCACAGTCTAGCAATGCCAAAAGGAAGACTAGGAAATCTTTTCAAGACAGGACTGTTTTCCACACATCTTTAAAATGTAAAGCCGCTGGCTGCCAACTGATAAGAGTGAAGGGGATCCCACCCAACACCTGCTTCAGCAATTCATTTTAATAGCAGTCCTTCGCTAGCTTTGACAATTACTCCCACGCTCCGCTGTGAGAGACTAATGGTTTGCTAAAAATAAAATGGAGATTAGCATTTACAGTGAACTGCCTGAGATACACACTATTTGACAGAAGGTGATAGTAATCAACCTTGCAGTGTACTGATGTCCAGATCTTACTTCAAAAGGACTTCATTATATATGTAGAGAGCTGGAAGTCTAACTAAAATGGTAGGACATTATTTTCTTTTTGTATTTCATTATTTTATGTGTCTAAGCACATAACAGCGATGACTGTGCTTTATATAGTGGAATAATTCAGTATCAACACAAATTCTTTTCGGTACAGCAACAGCTAAAAGCTGAAGTAGTCAAGAAACAAAAGATGACAAAACAGAAGACAAAACACATACCAACAATTCATGATGTTTTCAGCAGTATGTGAACTTTACCTTTAGCATCCAGGCAAAGACTTGCCAAAATGGGGGGGGGGGGGGGAGAGGAAGATTGAGAAGAGAGTAAAAACACCATTCTAAAATGTTCTGAAGATAATATGGTTCTCAAAAACATCAACTGGTGTCTTGTATGTAGGATACAGATGAATAAAACAGCATCAGTCTTCCAAGGGAAGTGTTGTTATTTTTATATTAAAGCTGAAGTCTTTAAATAACTGTAGCAGACCATAAAAACAACCAATATACATGAGAAACTACTTTTAAAAACAATGTAGTTAATTATTTCTGAAATAAAAAGTCTAACTTGAAGATGACACAATTTTATATAGATTTTGTAAGGTTCTTGCAAACCTGACGTTAAATCCTAACAAAAAGAAACAAATAGACAGAGAGAAAACTATTATCTTTTCTCAGCTACAGAAGGAAAAAAAAAAGGCCACATGTGGCGAGTCAAATGCTTTATATGAAAACATAGCCTTGAATTTGTTTTATGGAGGCAAGCCAAATGAACTCTACAAGATAGCTTAACTATGTCACACAGAAGAAACACTTCATATGACAGTTACTCTTAAAAGAGGGTGTCCATCATACTAAATGATTACCGTCCTACCTGGTCAAGTGGGTCAAGATTAAGAAAAGATAAACGTTCAGTTTTAAAAAGAAAAGGAGATATCATCATGGGTATCCACTGAGACGCTTGACACAATTAGCAATGAATACATCCAGCCGTGCCATCTCGCATACAACAGATTGTTGGTGTCCTTGTCAGAACGTGAGGGCAGACAGAAGATTTGAGGAAAACGCTAGGGATTTCACCAGTGAAGGGCAGTTTGTCTGGGGGCTGAAATGGGGCAAGAGAACTGCAGGTGTTTTAGAATTGTTATCACTGGAAGGAGGGGGGAACACACAAAGCTGGAGGTTGGCGAGAGGCAAAGATCACCTACTGTAGAAGAAAGTATGAAGTGCTGCGGGTTCAAAAGACAATAAGTAAGATTTATAATTTGCCTGACTAAAAATAGAAACATTACTACTTCTCTCAGTGCAACTGGGATTCTGTTGTATTACACCGATAATGCTACAGAACAGGAAGTTTCTTCAGAAGAAAAACTAATTTGTTTCAAAACCCCGTGAAAGTTGAGGATTTTTCAAAAGCACTTTCTAGGCAAGAAATTCATACCGAGTACCATACTGAATTATGTCTGAAAATTCATTACTACTCTGCTTTTCACACATCTCCATCAAAAGTTTTAGACAGTAAACAAAGAAATACTGAAATACTGTAGAAGTGTTCTTGAATACGACAGACTTCAGAGGAAGTTCTCTTGCCTAGAAGCAGCTAAATTTAAAACGACTACGCTCCAAAACATACTGCAAACTCATCTTCAGCTCCCTGAGAGCACTCCCCTGCTGCTGGGTCCAAACACAGAGCTCCACACAGAGATGGCAGAGCACTCTGCCGCAGGGGCTGTCACAGTCAGGAGGAAAGGGAGCAGTAAATCCCAGTGCCCAGCTAACCCAGAGGGTGCCAGAAGCATGGTTCACAGGGCTTCAAGCCTAAGAGGGGATCGTCTGCTGCTTCTGTTACTCAGGCTCACTTCTGCCATCCGTTTACCTCCAACAGGAGAGGTGTAAGTTAAATGAGAGGTAGTAGAGCATTTCACAGCCCTTCCCCTACCAGCCGTGAAATGTGATGCACAACATCAGATTGAAGATACTTTCCTTATGGTATCATATCTCTATTTGATTTAATAACCATTGCTTGTGGGGGAAAAAAAAAAATCATCAAGTTAAAACACAGAGGAAAATTATCATCTTTTAAATCACATTTTGTCTAGTGCCTTTTACTAAATCTGCTAGCTAGCAAATCTTACTTTTAGATTTCTCTCTGCTATAGATATTTTTAAATGGAAAACTGTTCAAAAATAATAAGAAACAAAATAATGAATATTTATCATTAATACATCATGGAAAGAGGACCTTTCCTTAGTGACAAGCCTGAAATGAAAGATGAAGGTTTCGCATGAAAAGGATACTTAACCTCTACAGGTTTTCAGTCCCACAGAAACTATTAGGTTATTTATTTGTAGCTCAGCATTTATACTTAGGCAAGCATAACCAAGTGATCTGCATTAGTATCATCCTAATGCCTCTTGGCAGTGAGCTGCTTATTGATCTCTTCAGCCTTGATTAAAAATCACTGGGGAAGCTACAGTGGAAAGTATAAGCCACAAATTACACACAATTCCTGTACAAGTTATATGCGACTGAAGTGGGAGAACAATCAGGTTTTAAAGCGAAGTTTGTTCTACATTTCACAATTTGCCTTTTCAAATCCCGTCAATTAAAAGCACAGTAAAAAACAAACTGGAATCCACAGAACAACAGGGAAACAGGAGGTACGTGGCCTGTACGGCCAGTATTCATATCTTTATAAAAAGAAATCCTCTACAGAATAACTGTGTAATTCTTTATAGCACAAACTACATTTTAGCTGACAGGAAGTAGTAATTCAAGTTCAAATGGACGAACTTCGCTCCTATTACCACAGGAATCTTTCTCTAGAATTGTGAGGAAAAAAAATATTAACAGCTTGTTGGCAATGAATGTCTCCCACACATTTATTTAGCACACCTGAAAAATAATGTGTTGATTCTAAAGCTTGTACTGATTCCAGCTAATTTCGTGGGCATCCTGGCACTGAGATCATGGGTGTCCTGTTTTACAACAGTCAGAAGTGGTATCCCCCAGCAGCGCATGAGGATCGAGTCAGAGATCACTTCAGAGACCTTGACTCTTACAAAAGTCCACAGGCCCCAACAGGCTGCACCCAACTGACTAGTATCCTTGCAAGGCTGTTGTCAATCATCTTTGAAAGGCTGTGGAGATCAGCGGAGGTCCCAGACAACTAGAGAACAGCCAGCATTGCACTCATTCCCCGAAAGGGCCAAAAGGTCAACCTAGGCTGGTCAGCTTCCCTTTGCTCCCTGGGAAAATCATGAAGCAAGTCATCTTGGAACACGTTTCCGGGCACATGAAGGAGAATGTGATTAGAAAGAGCCAGCATGAATTTGCCAAGGGTTAACCATGCCTGACCAACATGATTGCCTTCTGTGGTGGAATGACTGGGTTTGTGAATGAGGAGAGGGCAGCAAATGTCTTCTCTCTCTCACCTTCAGCAAGGCTTTCAACATGGCCTCTCGCAATACTCTTGTATCCAAGCTGAGGGGTTATGGTCTAGGTGGGTGGACAACTACATGAATAAATAACTGGGGGGATGGCCAGGCCCGGCCTGGGGCCTTTCCTGTTTAACAGCTTCATCAATAATCTGGAGAAAGCAGAGTGCACTGTTGTCTTTACATCAAACTGGGGAGGGGGAGAGGGGGGAACTAGTTGACACACTCAAGGGTGAGGGTGCCAGGACCTAGACCTGATCTCACAGCTGACCCTGCCTTGGGCAGGAGGGTTGGACTAGAGACCTCCTGAGGTCCCTTCGAACCAGAACTTTTCTCTGATTATGGGCCGACTGGCAGTCAACAGTGAACATCATGGGAAACGTGACAGACACACACACTGTAATTACTTCTAACATTTTTACTGTGCAAGTGATTTGGGCAGACTCTTAGCACCTGAAAAGCTCATATAAGATGTGACATGCATTGGGCTATAAGGTTATATTCTGAAATGAAATTCACAGCAGAACTAAAAAGAAAATTTATCCATAACTAAGAATTGCTATTGATAGAATAAGAAGATAAGAATTTAGCTCTGACTAAAAAGTTAAAAAGTTCGAACTTGAATGCATCATTGCTTCTACCAGCCATGTTGCAACTGCATAGGTTAGCCATATATGGCACCATCACAGATGATATTAAATAACTTAAGACATCTCAATATCTTGAGACAAAAACAGAATCATTCTAGTAAGCGGAACATGAAATAAACCAAAACGTTGACAGAGCCAAAAGAATTTAAGAACAAGTGTAAAGATAAATTCACCTTAATCCTTATTGTTAACATTTCCTGCAGACCGATTTTTCCCGTATTTGTTTTTTTTCTTAGAAACCATGATGGGAACACAACGGGAAGCTTCCTGTACTGGAGATTCCAAATCTCAAACCACCAAATCATCTTTTCTGTGTCTTCTTCTGCCATCCAGACTACAGCAGTACTCCATTCAGTTCCACACCACGCCACAGGTGCTCCCCAGTGCACCACAAACAGCAGAGGCAACTGATAGTATACCTAGTAGCACTTGCAGGGAAGCCAGTAAGTTGGCTCAGAGAACAAGATTTTCCCCTCCCCTTCCCAAACTGATTATCCATTTGCAGATGGGGGTGCATCTTTCAAGCAAAGATCAAACAGGCCACAACTTAACTTCACCTTGTAAAACTGAACGGTAACAAAATATGACTTTTTGAGCAAAGCATGCTTTACTAGAAGTCTGATAAAATATCCCCAAACGAAAAGAATCTACATTACAGTTAACCCTCAAAATGACTGTAACTGATGGATTTAGGTATCAAACTTTCTGGACGCTAAGAGGAAAAGCCTGATGCTCCTAAAGGACTGGCATAGTAAACTCTTAGAAAAGGTTACACTGTGACAGTTTAGATGCAAACTTTTTGCCAGCTGCCAAAAAAACTACATACACCTTTCTCTACAAAAGAAAACACCACACACAACTTGCAAGGGTGATTTAACATTAGGAATGGAAGGGAAAGTTGCGCTTCTCATAACTGTTGCAATTCCGCTGCCAAACCTGGCGTAACTAAGTTTCAGAAGGGGTTGGCAGCAGTGGAAAACTTTATGTACAGCAGATTAATTTTAATTTTTGAAGCTGAAAATTACATGACTCAGCCCATATTCATCATATTTACGAAGACATCACTCTCCTGCTGAAGTGTCTGCTTCTCAGCTTCAGCACTTTGCATAAATCAAAGTGCAACGTTTGTTTTCTTTTATACAGAAATAACTTAGTGTTTTGGCTTGAATGCTAACTAGCTATGTCCTTTGTGGAAGTCTGAAGTTAAGCCAATACAGCACTCTATCCACTACAAAGTCATACAAAGAAAAACAGGTTTATTTCCTACCATGATATTCTGCTCCATTCAACAGCGGTTAGAACAAACCACTATTAAGTTTAATCTGGTAAACATTTGTGCTCCCCCTCACTTTGACAAGCCGGCGTCAAACACAGAGCTCAACATGTAAACACAGTTGTTTGCTGACCAGCAACAATAGGTTTACTGTTGTAAGAGACAATTATTTACAGTTTCTACCCTAACACATTAAAAGGCACAGGAAATAACAACATGCAATGACCAAGAGAATGTATTTAGAAATCTATTTTACCACTTTTTTTGGATAGGTATTTAAGAATGGTAATCTTCACTGCTGAAAAGAGCAGTCAGAGCTAAGCATTCAAGGTGCAATATATGATAATGTTATGGTTATGTAAACACTAGTAACATCTCTGACGGATCAAGACTTTACTTTTCTGAAAGACTGACATCAGACATCACACCTTGAGATTTTGTATGTCCTTTTTTTGCCTCAGTTCAGATTCACAAATTGATAAGCGCTACACCACAGGCTAGTTTCAGAGCATTAAAAAAAACAAGGAAGATGCTATTTTTAAATATTTCACCATGTTTATCAGTTCAATATTTTAGTTTCAGAATAAAATCCATTAACAGAATTATCACATTGTTCCTGAGTGACTGAGGAGGTTTTATTCTACGTATTATAGGCTTTTAAACATAAGCAGTAAAGAAACTTAAAAAAAACCCTCAGCAGGCATTTAACAATTACCTTGTGTTGTTATGGTAACTAAATAAATCCAGAACAAAAGGGAAAAAACAGCAGCAAATCCTTCTAAGTTCTGCAGAACTATTTTTCTCCTCCATTGTAGACTCAAACAAATGGATGGAAGTATCGCTCTAAGCATTGCAACCCCCCTGAGATGTAGGCAAACATTTTAAAACACCAATGAAGATGCTGAGGCACAAAGCCAAAGCAAAATTTGTTTCCTCTACGAGGACATGGGCTGCTCCAAAGCAGCCGCTCCATGACACCACGGTGGCCTCTAAGGGGCTCTAAGTGCCCTCAAAGGGGGTCCTGGAATATCCTCCTCCTCATGCAGTTTCTCTGGACCCCCCGCTGGACGAAGCCAAAAAAAACTCAGCGTGGCTGAAAGGAAGCAAAACTATTCTTTTGCAGATACTCCACAGAGGAAAGAGGGACAAGCCAGGACCTCTCTTTCCATCCTCCACGTCCCTGCTTCTGAAAGTTATAAGGAAACCATACTGACAGTCCAAGAAAATCCGAGGAACAAAATAAGCAGCAAGGCAAGAATCTGCTTTGCAAGAATTGAAATAAAGAGCCAACAACATTTATTTCAATATATATTTAGCAACTGCTTATGGATAGGGACAGGAATCAATAGTTTTAAGTGGTAAGCATAGGTTCAAACACTGGTTTTAGACAATCCAGAATCATTTTGAGTGTTTAAGAGGATCGTGTGGAGGGGGAGTTCTTTTTGGTATTAGAAGCCTTAGATTTTAACTGTGGTATCGCTAAAGCAAATTTCATAAAAATTCTCATTACAAAATGACTGGAAAATATATCTGCACGGCTCGTATCAGAAAAGCTCTCCTCAGTTTTCCTGGGCGTGGGGGACAGGGGATCAGATGAACAGTATGGTCAACACTAGGAATCAAAACAATCTGTGGAGGCTGTAGCTGCTGAAGTATTCTTGCAGCTCTCAAGAGGCTCTCTGGGTAAATGCAAACATTAATTTTTCTGAAGACTTATGAAGTTGACCGCATTTCTGGAAAACTTTCATGGGGATAACCACGACAACAACAAAATCAAATCCCTACCAGCTTCTTCCTTGTATCAAGCTCCTATTTCAGACAATAAGCAATTATAGTCTTTGGTTCAAAAAACCAGCACATACACTTTTTTCAACAAACACACTTCACCCTGGGTTTCATTCTTCGAAGTTGCTGGATCATTTTTGCTAAAACTTTCCAGGTATATTCAAAGTCAGTCTAAACACCTATGATAAGGGACTGAAATCAAGTATTTGACAGTAGAAACACTCGAATAAACCTCATTATAACAAGCAAAATTACTAGCTTTGTCAAAAAGGCACTGGTAAATCATTTTTTTACTGTAAACCAGGTTTAACTGCTTAACGCAGTACCTAGCACAAGCTTTACAAACCAGCTTTTTAGTCAGCTTTTTCTAAAATACTTTCTATAATGTTGCATACTGTAAATAAAGTGTGCCATAGTACTGAATATAATGAAAAAGAAGCTAGAACCCCTAATAACTTTAGGGATTAGAGCTCAGAGAGGAAAATGCTAATGAAAAATATAACCTTGAAACATAAGAATAATAGAATTAATAGAAGGATAATCTAAAATCTCAGTTCACAGAATACACAGAATTACAGTAAAGTCAAAGTCCACTTACATCAACAACAGATTCAGAGCTTTATGCAGGTTGATGATGAGCATGACAAACTGAGTATTTTTCAAGCATTTTGTATCTAGAAGCGTTTACTCCCCAGGACCTTGAAAGAAGCATTTAATGGTAACTTAATATTACCAGAGGAGAGTTTTTCTCCTGATCATTCCTTAAACGCACTATAGGTTTGGTCATTTTCTTCTTTCTTTCTGAAGACTAAAGCGCAAATATAAGGCTTCCACCTTTATAGCAGAATAACATCTAGCACAATGTGACCCTAATCCTAATCACAATTTAGGAATTCTACGGAAACAAATATACTCACACTTTACATTCACTACTACACAGTTTATTTTGCCCCAGGTTATATAAGAAGATACTTGAGGAAAAGGAGGATGACTCAGGAGTGAGTAATAACACAGGTGCTGATAGCTTGGCCTTGTTACTGACGAATATACGTATAAATATTTTTACAGAAGTCAAACTTTTGGCCAAGATGCTGCATTACTGAACCCAAAACTGAAGAACGGAAAGCATCAGATATTTTCCATCTCCTGGGCTGACAAGATCATGAATGCTGCACCAGCTCTAAAGGCAGACAAATTCTTCAGTCACTGAAATACAGCGATTATCAACATCTGTCTCAAATTTTGTTAAGTAAACTACAAACTAGATGCAGTTCTGGAAATCCTTTCAGATCTGCTAAATAGGGCCTTCTAGATCTTTGAAAATCTAACATTTTAAATTTCATTGTAGCACATAGCTGGATTTTTAATGGTTTATTATGTGAAAGATGGCGGGAAGCAAGTGTTTAACTTGACACCTGTTCAGTGGCCTGGCAACTAAATGCACACGAAATCACTCAACGTAAATTCAGCAAAGCTCACTGACTACTAAAGTTTTAATTCAATCTATTACACTGTTACTGGGTAATCTTAATATCCTCTCAAGTTACTACTACTGACCCAGGCTCCCCAAAGACACAGTCTTACAAAGCAATTATTTTCAAAGAACGGAGGTGGTTCTCAAAGCTCTGAAAAACCAGTATAAGTTAAAAAAAAAGTTTGTCCATCATTTAGGTTACAAAGAGTCCATTCTGACTATTCTTCTTCAGTCAATCCAGTTCCACATTATATTTAACCATTTTACTATTTCCCCATCACTTGTAAAGTGATCGGATTTTCCATTTAAAGTATGTCAAACATGAATTCTTTACTCTGCTAACCATTTAAATTTTTTCTTAAGCAAAGCACTTATAGTAAACACCACTTCCAAAAAGAGAAGATTGATATAATAGCCTCATTGCTCAATTACCTACTTCTCAATACAAACAACCACCAGTAGAAAAGGATTAAGCCATTTAAATCTCAAACGCTGTAACATATATTACTAAAAGCTTTATGAAAAGTGCTAGTCTCAGTGAATCTTACTTCATCCCATTAAGTGATTAAGAAACCAAGATAGCTCTAAGATAACCCTGAGATGAGGAACAGGACGTAAAACTCAAGGCTGTGAACAGACATTTATTCAAGCAGGTGGGAACACCAACCCTCAAATAAAACCCCACAGGACTCCTATATAGCATTGCAAGAGTCATCTGAGCCAAAGCTTCTTAATTTGCTGAAATAACTGCGTACAAATTTGAAAAGCAATGTCCATTTCCTAATACAATTAGATTTGGGGAAGCCACGATGCTCATCAGCCACACTTGTTATTCAAATATTAGCACTGAATTTACTTAATAAAAATTAGCAACAATTTTTCCTCTTTCTCAAAATGTCAAAGCTGAAACAACTCAATTGTTATTGATTCCAGTAATCTTCAATTGATCAGAAAAATCATTTCATACGATGATCAATTAAAGATACACTTCCAAGAACATCAGCGCCTCAAATGCTTTAGGGAGGTAAGTGTAAATTTTACAGTGCTGTCTTAAAAAAAAGCAGTAGTTTCATAATTGGTTCAGCTACACATGGGCCGAAATGTAGGATTCATAATGAGTGTGAGAGCATATCAAAGAGATGACAGAAATCCTCAGAGGATAAGAAGTTAAAATTTCCTCTGATTCACTTGAAGAAAGTTTCTTCAAATTACTGAAGAAGAGTCAATGAGCCTCTATAAGCTTGAAATCGTCCTTCTAAATTAAAAACAGACTCATTCATTAATCCAGCAGTCCTGAAGCAAAAGCTTCAATGCAATTGGAAATAAGCAGAATGAGATGGGCATTTTAGCCAATGCTCTGGAACTGTGCTGTAACCCTGTGAGATATCAGAAGCTGTGATAGCTCCCACCCTGCAAAAATAACGTCTTGAGGAGAAGAGGAGCAGGAAATACACCCTGGCAGCAAGAAGGGAGAGTGGAATGGAGATTGCTGGCTCCCTAACCTTCTCAGAAAATTTGAAACTCATCTATAGGAATGCAGGATCAAAAAGCAGAAAGTGCTATGAATTGCCAAATCAGAACACCCTGAAACTCAAGAGAGACAAAAATAGGCTGATCTAAGGCACACAGAAATATTCATAATGGTCTCTAAGTCATTAAGAGTAGGAACAGTCCTGTTTAGAAAATGTGATCCTGATTCTACACTGCGCTCTTGTAGACATTTCAAGAAAGATCTAAATCAGACAACCCAGTTCATGCAGAACTCCTGCATTAAAATGTCAGCTTTTGGGAATATTTTTATCTGACAGAGTCTTGGACAGAAATGAACAGATTCATTGGTGGAAGAAAATAGTAACAAAGTACTAGCCAAGTAAATTACACGCATTCCTACTAAGTAAGGCCTGAGCAATGAAGTTAGCACAGATAACATTTTGCAGGCTCCATCTCCTCCTAAGCACTTCAGACATGACGACAGACATTTCTAATACTGTGTGCTACTCAAGTCTTTTTTCTTATGTTAAGCAACATGTAAATAAACCCAGGGAAAAAAACCCACCACATTTTAAATGGTGTATACTACAGGGATGCGTTTTCAATTTTTTAGTGATTTTCCAAATTTACTTGCATCCTGGTAAAACTGCATTCACTATAAAGCTGGAGCATGCATGTGCATATGCATGCACACTGTAGGTCTGGTAATCACAGCAGTAGAACAGGGTGCCCACACTGAGGCTGATCACATACTCTAGTGGAGGAAGGACCACAGGTGACTGGAGTCCTCCTTCCCCTCCATGTTCCCGGCAGCATACGCGTACGTGCCTCAGATACCTAAGACTCAAAGCCCAGATCAATTTGTTTGCGTTACACCACTCGCTCTTCTCTGGATGGACCCAAAACTCCAGGTTCCAGGCTGGACCTCAAGAGGTCATTTGCAGACACCAAGTACACACCACACTTTGGAGATCAAATTATTACACTGAGCGAGGCTTCTGAAATCAATGGTATCTTTTTCAACCCATAGTTACATACACAAACAGCTACATAATCTTTAATGTTTAAAAAAAAAAAAAAAGACAATACATATTTTTCAGAACAATGCTCAAATTTAGTGCAGCAAGGTTGGAATAGAAATTGCTTTCAAATCTGATGCCAAATTACCAACAGTTTACTTCATCAGAAGAATTAACTTTGTTTCAAGCAAATCATCTGAACACAAAATGGGAATTATACACTTACATTTGAAATATAGTAAGAGTATATTCTAATGATTTCAAAAATGTGTATAGATGCAAGCATAGCACAGGACAATCCCTTCTAGAAAACTCATAAAACAGCAACTGAGTTTTATTAAGTAAACAGCTGAATTCATCCAAACAGCAAGTGCATGCCATAGCAATTCTACACTCTACGGAAGTCCTGAGCAGCAGCAAGAGCTCAAGTATGAAAATCATCAATTCTACATAGCATATTTACAGATAAATATGAAGAAGAAAATAATAAAAATAATCATCATCAAAAGGACAGAAACAATTAAGCTTAGCATTTCAAAGAGAGAAATCCAGAAAACAGTGGTAAAGGAAATTAGAGAATGACATGGTAACATGAAAAATAGGGCAGAACTCCAATCAAGCAGCAAACTTAACCCTGGGTATCCATTCTGCTCTAGCCAGGATAGATATACCACAGCAGAAAATGAGAAAAGAGCTGGGTGGTGATTTATTTAGCAGATACACCATTACTTTCATGCCAATATAAAATACTTCACCCTGACTGTAGCTGCCTTCCAAGGCTTTTCCATGCGATAAAAACTACCCTGATTCCATATGTATTAGAACAGTAGCAACAGAAATCTGAAATAGAAGCATATTCAGCTTAACTCTGAAGCTTCAAAACAGATTAGGGCAGCAACAGAAGAGAAAGTTAGGTAGATCTGTTAAAATGTAGATAATTCCAACAGCTGAGTCTCAAAAATCATTGAAGTCATTTCGTCAAGTAAGTTAGTTCTTTGAATTTACCAAAGTTTAAGATCATCTGAACTTGAGAAAAAAGTGTATAGATTTAACTAAAAACTGAAGTAATTTCACTCATATTTCCCTTCATGTTGGCCATATCTTAGAATAATTATTTACAGTCCTGTTTAAAAAAAGATGAATTAAAAATTCTGGCATGGTCCATAATTTGTCATGCCATTTACACTGGATCAAGCAACTGTCACTTTTCATTTTCTCCAATGTGCTGTGAATTGTACTGTGCATAAAGACTGTTAGAAAAACATACAAAGTTATAGTACTGGTACTACTAAACCAAATTTTCTTGCAAAAGGCTTGCCTAGTCACTACTATCATTAAGGTCATCACTGAATTTATTAGTAACCTATGCATCTTCAAGGATTAAACTGTTTACTCCAACACTCCACAAAACAAATGAGAATGACAGTAACAAAGAATCAGAACATACTTTTTTTTAAAAGACATCTTTATATTCAACTAGTAGCTCATTAGACAGAGAAAATTGGGGTCAAAAACAAAGCACAAACATCGCTTGACAGCAAAACTTCCACAACAGTAAGGAGATTTAGTACAGAAGAACATTAGCATAAATTCCCTAAAATAAAAGCAAATTTTAGAAAGCTCTAGATGCCACACTGAGACTGTGCACAGGCAGCGCCTCTTTTGTGATTTGTTTGTAGCATTCAGAAGACCATGTGGAAAAAACAAAGGATTATCCCATAAGAGACATCAGAAGAAATTCTGTAATAGATCAGAAAGAAAGGGACCGACTTTCTCATTATTATTGCCATCTTGTAATATTATAATCCATTTTTAAAAGCGTAAAGCTCAGACTGAACTATTCTATACCAAAATAGCCTGGCAAGAAATAGATACATATTCTTTTTTAGTCCGAAATGCCTAAAATACAGAGTCCACCTTTGCCATTACCACAGATACTTTCCAAGCAATTTGGGTGTGAACCATAAGGGAAACAGCAACTGAAAGCTAGGAGACAGCTGAGCATCTGGTGGAATCGATTTCCTTGACACTGTGACATAACATGCACCATTCATTACAGAGATTATTCACTTAATGGAGGAACTACATTTTGTTTGCTAGAACCTATGGGTTCAAGCACTGAAAATGGTGCTGAACAAAGCACTTGATATCTTTGAAAGAGAAGTGAAACATGCTCTCCAATGCTTTTTGGACACACTAGTGTTCTAGGGTCTGTCCTACAAACACTTTCACCAGAGCCACCTACAAAGACTGGAATGAGAGGCATGATACTGAACTAAAAGCAGAAAAGGAGAAGGTCATTTTTCTGTGGAGAGAGGATAGCGTGGTTTGTTTTTTAAAACGTCACGAAACATTCAGATCTTAAGAATTATCTTAATTCTGAATTCTGAACCTGAGAAAAAACTTCTTCACTGTGAGGGTGACAGAGCATTGGAACAGGTTGCCCAGAGAGGTAGTGGAGTCTCCTTCGCTGGAGATATTCAAAACCCGTCTGGATGTGATCCTGGGCAACATGCTCTAGGTGACCCTGCTTGAACAGGGAGGTTGGACTAGATGATCTCCAGAGGTCCCAACCAACCTAAACGATTCTGTGATTCTGTGATCTTCAGTTAAAGAAAGGAATAGATGCAGATCGGTGGAGATGATGTTCACTCCACAGCCTATTCCCATTAGGGACTGGGATATTATCAGCTGAAAGACACCCTATCAGATAGAGGACTGATAGCAAACAAGACAGCAGTGAAAGCAAAATGGGCAAGGGAGAAGTTTTAGACCAAATTCTTGCTTCCTTTTTGCTCAGCAAGTAACATTCTGATGAAAAGATCTGAGTAGTTAGTTAAGAGCTAGTCAAATACTTTCCCAATTTTGCTGTAAAATAAAACAAGAAAAAAGAATGAAAGTAGGATGCAGCATGCTCTTCGCACACCACAAAGCAGCTAAAATTAGCCCTTTACAGGTCAAACAGCTGTAAAAAGTCATAAGCAGAGTGACATAATAGGAAACACAGATAGCTGGAACAAAGGAACAGCACAAGGCGCTCTCAAAGTCCCATCAATATGTCTCAGTCCTGATTTGCATGTAGTCATCTTCTGGATTTGGCATCACTGACCAATTTTCCCTTGCCTTCCAAAACTGCCAACGATCTGTGCTGCCAGAATACTTGTTTTATTACTGTCATCACTCCATTACAAAACCGCTGAAGAGCTTTCAATTGCAGTAGATTTTTTTCTTTAAATCTGTGGGTGACAGCATTAGTAAGAAAATTACCCAATTCATTAACCCAATCTCTTAAGAAACACGTTAAAGATGAGGTGAGTTTTAAAGATGCATAAAATACTTATAAAATGTCTTGTTAAAAGCTTAAAAAGCACATTTTATTTAGCCTTTAAACAAATACCAATAGTATTTATTATACATCAAGCACTACTATGCCCTGAGGTTTCTGCTAAGAGCTCTCACTTAGAAGTGTAACTGATAAAACAGAAATAACTTGTTAGTCAAGGCAGAAACAGCAGCTACAGATATGCTGCATCCTCTCTGGGGCTCAGCACAGCACCATGCTTCTGTTGTTTCTGCTTACAGAGGATGGGTTGCTGGGAAAAAAAAACATTTCATTAGCTCCAAAGACTTCCATGCAGTACTCATTTTACAGACTGAATAACCATGCAAACATTACTGGTAATGTTATACAAGGAAAACCATAAAGGTGACTTCTTAACTGCACAGTAACAAAAAGCCTCAAGGAGAACTAGAAGGAAAAAATACAGATACAGATGCTGCGTCAGCATAGTTAGGTCCACCTTTAAGATCTCAAAGGGACAATGTGCTACTAAGAAAGCAGTACCACCTTACCAATATTTTTGTACGTATTAACTCACACCACTACATTTTCCATCTATTCTATATTACACTATCATATTACTTCACATGACATTTCTTGGGCTGGCAGGTACATTTCCCTCCTTTTTGCTCATTATCTATTGGCATTTTCTTTTTAAAGCCAATATCTAGTAAAGTGCAGCCTTAAGGAAAATCTTACTGGAAATAGGAAATTTTATGCAGAGCCGTAAGTGAACGTTTCTTTTCCCCAGTGACAAACCGTATGCATGTTAACATGTACCAAATATCAAGTCCAAATTCAGTCCTTTCTAAACAGATTTCTCCCAGATAACCCATAATTTCATCAAGGCTACATCTATCAGGGATGGAAATGCACACAGAGAATCATTAGACAAATAGAGGTCAAGTCTTTCCCTGGAAACATATGTATGAAAAATCACACCATGCACTGGAAATGCGAAAGAGAACTGACAGTGTTCTTAGTCAGTCCTTGACCCTTTCTTACAGTTCTTGCTCTTTCAGATTAAAAAGTAACTAGAGAGTGATTTCTGAAAAACAGTGACTTGTTTGTCTGGGTGCCAAAACCTAAGCGTAATACATTAGGATTCACATGAAAAGGACAACAATAAAGAAAAAGAATTGGGAATAGGGAGGAGGAGTTATACGTCACCCTATACAGGGCTTTCCATACCAGTCCTCAGTTATTTCTACAGGTCATTAGAATTTAGTCTGAAGAAACAGGTATGACACTAGCTGCAATCAGTTTTTAACAGCTAGAAAGAAAAAAGGAGGCTTTTGCTGACACAAAGAAGTGATTGAAAGTGATCACCACTCAGCACAGCGGTAATCCCGGAATCCCAGTAAGTGGAGATGAAACTGAAAATCTACGCTTCTCTCAAATCCTTATAAAAAAAAAAAAAAAAAAAGGTTCACGCACCCCTCCAAGGTTTACAGACCCAAAGGGTCTGAATGCAACAAAACATCAAAAAGCTGAGAACCACTTGAAGCTTTCCAGTGCCCTGACCAAACTTCACCACTAGTAACTACCCTTTGCCTACTGCAATTCCTTTTGCAGTTTCAAGGGCACAGAGGATTCTGCTTCACCTCTCACCTGAACCAGTGTTGTGGAGTATAAGCCGTACCTGCTGAACTGCTGCTGCGTAACAACTCCACAGAATGTGGTGATCTGTGAATATCCTTTTTCCATCCCTCAGGGATATCACAGTATTGGATTTCAATCACCGCCAGTGAGGCAACGTGAGATCTTTACGCTTCCGCTCCGCAAGCCCTTGAAACCAGCACAAACCAGCATTACCATCAAAAGGAGCAGGCCAAATAACAGGCATCACCTCTCCCGTACTATCATCCAGAAGAACTGCTGGACTGAAAAACTGATCCAGATTTAAAGTATGGGTTTAATTTTTGGCCTAGTTAAGATAAAATTAGGTTCATTTCTTCATCTCACTCATCCAAACACAGGCACCAGCTCAGGGGAGAAGACAGAATACAGGTGAGAGTTAAGTGACCATACAAGAGCATTGCTAGCCACCACGCTCCTCTACAAGGCTCATGGAACCATGATGTCAAGTCAAAGTCACTGTATAAAGTGTAATGCATAGTTAGTTGAAAACTAAGCCACCTTTCGTCACCTCTCATCTTAAAAAAAAAAAATAAATAAAAAAAAAATGAAAGTTTGTATAAAGGTAGACAGTACCTTCCAGAAATAACAGAAGGGAAAAGTGTTAAGCCTATACTGCTCAAAGGTTTCCCAGTTACAGCGCAAATTAAGATTTCAGGCACATATAGCTCCTTCTGGGCTCTATTTTGCAGGGGGAGTGCATAATAACTTCCTCAAGTTAAGAGGTTAAGCAGTTATTTTTCAAGGCTGTTGCATTCCCCCTGAACTTTCTAAGATATAGCTCTGTCACCAGAGGGCATGCGCTCATTTACGCGTGCAGATGGGAGAACACGTAACAAGGGAATTCACAGATTTGGGGGCAGGTGGTATGCTACTACAGAAGTGGCATTATTTATTCAGAAAACCAACTTTCATTCACCTACAGAACGCAGGCAAGAGGCAGAGACTGTTCAGATCTACTGTAGGAAAAAAAAGCGCATGTCAGAAGGTTTCCCTCTTTACATATGAGAACGTAGCACTTTGTTGCCGCCTAAGCTGCAGTCCATTTTAAGTTCTCTTAAACCAAATGATAAAGTATAACTTTAAGACATCACAATCATAAAACAAAGAAACCTGGAAAAGTTGTTGCATTGTTACTTGGACAACTTTTACTCTCACATATATGGATTATTACTACATAATTTTCAAATAATTCTTCAGATAGCACTTTTTTTCCTAAAAAATCTGTCTTATTCACCACATTGATTTTTGTAGTGAATAAAAGCATTTGGGATAATTATATTTACTATTATCATTACTAAATCTGATGTGGAAGGTAGTTCTTCTGTCTTTGTATCAAAATATAAGGCACATTCAAGACCCTCCCTTGGACAATACGTATGTTATTTGACATGCCCTGCTCACAGGTCGTCAGGGATAAATTTAATAAAGAGTTACACTTTGGAAGGGCCATCTCCCCTGTGCAGTAACAAACTAACTGTTTGCAGGCAGCAAAGTATACTTTTAATGAAACTTAATGCGAGTTTTGTATGGAAGATAACAGAAGAGACAAGAACTCATCATCTACATAAAAGAAATTGAGTTCACAACTTCTGCAGCATAAAAACTTACTTCTAAAAAAGTGTACCTTTTCTTGCAGAAAAGTTCTAAACAAAAGGTGGGCATTAGCCAGCCATAATCACGTGTAAATTGTTTTGATTTAAGCATGTTCTGTTACGCATGAAAGGAAAAAATAATAAGGTACCACATTCCTATTCATTTAGCTGGCCAACACATTCTTGCAGTTTTCTGTTCTGAAGAAAAGCCAATGAACCCCTCCTGACAGACGGTCATTTTATTTTCATTTTGAAATTCCTCTCAATTTTGAGGTTTCACTGGCACCTCATATACTGAAAAATGTTCACTTTGTTGTCTACAGTAAAGTTCTGAAATCATGAGTGCTTAAAGTGCTGCCCTGAGACATTAGAGCTAGCTCTGCACTAAGAAACATAGGTGCCAAAGCCTGTATATATAGCCCATACATGGCCAAAGTCTATATATAGCCTACATATTAGCCTATACATATATATAGGGAGGGAGGGAGGGAGGGAGGGAGATTATTCTCACCAGTTGACCCCTATTTCATTTCCTCCACTTTCATCATTTACACACATGCAGATAGCCAAACTCAACCTAATTTACGAGCAGAAATAGGGACTGCAGAAACAACTGTATAATTGCCCTTATAGCCTAGGCAATGTAATTCTCAGTAATATTACTTTTCCTCAAAGCTTTTACTTTTTTTTTTTTTTTAAGTTATTTAACTTTGACTGTTAAACCACTACTCTCAACTTCTTCTATTGTCTTAGATTCAAACACATGTCATGTTATTCAGACAAAACCAGAACTCACTCCATTTTTGTAGTTCAGAAGCCCTCTAATTTCAGAAGCAGAACGCATAAGTGAAAATTGAATTCTCAGCCAGTAAAGACATCATCTTTTCCACATCAATAAAACATCCTTTAACAGTTTTATAATCTTCAAAATTTCTGCTTCTGCAACTTATTATTTTGTCTTCTGATTTTGTGGTTGACCTTTATGTAATTTCCCAGAAGAACAGTATTTGCAAACACAACATTACAAATAGTTTCATTAACGCAAACTCTACAGGTTTTCTCTTTGCTTCCTTGTTTATATCTACGTCCAAATGGCTTAGTGAGTGACAGGATGAAATTAAAGTTTGACACATTACAAAGTAAATGTAGGTGAACATTTTTTTCTAGAATATTCAGTTAAAGTCTGAAGTCTTAAAAGTTAAATCGTCATTATACCATCAGAAAGAAATATGCCAACAAAACACATTTTGCAGAACAGAGATATTTAAGAAAAACGTAGAACAGGATTTACTTCTATCAAAAATGTTAAGACAGTGCTTTGCATTTTGTTTTCTTACATAGTGATGTACTAAAGACGCATTCTAAAAACAATTTCTAATATCAGGTACTCCTTACGTTTTAAAAAAATCATACTATTGCCTGTTTGAAAAGGAAACGTCCATTAGAGACTATCAGACATGCTTTATAAACACACATGTACAGACCATGGCCACATAAACCTCATTTTCTTGGGAAACCTGAGTTGGAAATGTTCACTTCTGACGGATTCAGCTGAGAACCACGCAAGCAGAAAGCAGGTGTTCCCTGCTATATACGTTTAGTGGTAGCATAGGTGCAGAAGTGAAACCTCCAAAGAATTAAACAAATGAAACAGAAATATAGCCAGAGCCACAGCAAGCCTACAGCAATGTGTGACTGGAATGATCTTAGGACACAGGCCATGGGGCAAAGTATGCATTTTGCACCAGGTAACCACAGGTGCTACTCCGTCTGTTTGTTGGCGTGTGCGCTGTAGCCAAACTTCTAGTCAATCTTAAGATGCTGCACGAAAAATATTCCAACGCATACTAATTTTCATGCCACTACCCATATAGAGGAGTCCATCTCTTAATGAGTAATGAGTTTTTTCACAAAACAAACATGGCATAGGTTCATAATCAGCAAAATTAGCACACTCCCAGCTTCACAGGACTCAGAGCAACCAGCCAGAACTCCTCCTAAGCATAAGCCAATGTTCAAGTACTTCCACCACAGTGCCTCATCTTCTGCACTGAAGATAAAGTTGGACCCTACACACATGCTCTTGCCAACTGAAAATTTCCAGCTTCCTCAAGAAGTTGATTTAAACAGTTTATGTACTTTTATGTAGCTTTTATCCTCCTAGACATAGATATTGCAGGTTGAGAAATCCAAGAATTTTCTGTTCATTAAACACTTTCAATCCAAATAGTATTTCAAGAATTGCATCTCCAATATTTTTAAGCTTTCGTAATTTCTCAGTAACTTTTTAGGTTTTTAATCTTGAACAAAAAAACCCTTGCAGACTTTGTGATAAATAGTATCTATTACTTGGCACTTATTCTTCCCTCCAAGCAGTTAAAAATGAGAAGAATGTTGTTTATCATCCTAAAATAGCTCTCAGTTAACCACTAATCATTACCATTGGTGAGAAAGGCAATTTCACTTGTATGACATTTCAGATCTACCCTTAAAGTAATTCATATTACAGATCTTCCCTGCCATGGCATTTTGTGGTTTGACATGCAATTTAAAACATCATCCTATGATTTCTCAGTTTCTCAGTTTCGCAAAAATATCTCACATCTCCTTGGAAACCTGAATACAGTACAACAAAAACTTCTAGCTCTCATACTTACAAGCAGGTTAGAAAAAGAACTGCATTGCCTTTACTAGTTGGGATATGACTTCAGCACTTCAATTCTCTTTATTATTGTATTCAATAATAATCTGTCTCTCCTCCCTTGTCCCACCATGATTTTCTTACCTGTCTTCACATCCTTTCTATCCAATCGTGTTCACTCCTTCAACTAATTTACACTTACCTTGAGGTTTAATTGTTCTCTAAGTAGTTCTATCTATGCAGAAAATCGTGAGTGATAGGAGGAGATTGGCCCTACCCAAACAATAGTTCACTGAGAAGTAAGGCCCCATTAAAAAAAAACAAAAAACAAAAAACTGTCAGGAAAGGAGAGAGAGATAAGATCCCTTTTGCACAATTGTCAAAATCTCAGTCTGTGATCATCTGGTTTCTAGACCAATTGCTCTGAAGTTTATTTCAGATCAGCACAGGATTCCAAAAGCAAAAAACCCCAGCAGACTAAGTTATTTTGGGTTCCATGTCCACTTGCAGCTACCATAACCCCTAGTTTGGGAACTGCTCTTTAGACATAATGCTGCTGCTACTATCAGCAAATAGCGTTTGTCCCCCAGTTCAACACCGCTCTAGTTGCGATACAAAAAAAAAAAATAAAATGCTACCTCTCGTTCTGGATTTAGGACTGTCAAGGGGAGACACAGGAACACCCCTACCCTGAAAAGGCATTCTCTCCCAACCTTTAATTCTATACTCTTTTCTGCTAAGTAGCACAAGTGTCTGCCTTTGCTATTGGCTCCAGAGAGCAACAGCTGCTAACTCCTGTGATTTTACCTTTGACACATGTTCTCAAAGCAACCTTGAAAACAAAATTAAAAAAAAAAAATCACTTTGCTGCAACACTCAACACTGAGATTTACTCAACGTTCCCTTTGCAATGAATGCCACCTTCGCTACGACAACACAGCATATCTTGCTTGATTAAAAGCTTTGAATTCTGAAGGTGCTTCCTATAAATTATACATCTTCAGCAGCATGAGAAAAATTTTGTTTTTTAGAAATCAATGGTGTTTTCTAAACTGAAGCATGGTGGGAAGTTTAAATCATTCCATTACTGCAATTTAGCTGAAAGCTTTTCAGACACAGGAACCAAGAACAAGGAGAGGCATAGAAATATCAATATGAACGGGGATCAGGAAGACTACGATTTTATCCCAAGAAAAGGATATAGAACAGTGAACGGTACAGGAAAAGTCAGTCAAGAGTTTCCTTCCCGGAATATTACTAGAGCAAGATAAGGCATCCAATTCAACTGAAAGCTGGGAAGTTCACTATTAACACAAAAGGATACTTCTTCATATGACTATGCAGGGAACTCTTTGCTACAAGATTGCAGCGCCAAAAGCTTAAGTAGAGTTTAAAGGTGGAGAAAGATTACATTGGAATAGAAAATACTCAAAAATAAAAAGCTGGAAAAGATACAAGCGTCTTCATGCTTCATGACACAAATCTAACTACCAGGAACCTAAAGAGAGGTTCTGCTCCCTGGAGCAGATTTTTATCCTAACTGCTTATTGTAGGGTTTTTCACATCATCATCTCAAGCATCTGCTACTAGTTCTAATTAAAAAACAGATGGTCTGACCCAATATGGCAATTCCTATGACCCTATATTTATCAGCAGATGAGGAAATTAAGTTTTGAGGCCTCAAATAAGCAAAGCAAGAGTAACAAAAACAGATAGCTACATAGGTTTTAAGGTCACCTGGTATATCACAGTCTTACTGAAAATAATAGTCCTGAATATTGCATCTTCTACAATCTCTATACTGACAGAAAGAGCCTTCTATAAAGTCCTCCAAACGCAAGTATGACTGAACTCCAGAAACAGTGATTATCAAGCTAATAAACGTATCCTTGTTTCATGTCAAATTTGTGAAGCAAAACTATTGCAGATGTACAGTGAAATCTGTAGAAGAAAACTGGAAGAAATAGACATGTTCAGATAAAAGCTAGAGGCCGTTTTCAATAAGAACTTTTGGCTAGGTCACCACACTGCACGGTAAAAGAAATTCAGAAAACAGCACAGACAGGGAAAGGAAATAAAAAGTATAAAGGGATTCCCTGAAAAAAAGCTATTTGACATTGCATAAAGAATTCAGCTTTTTTTCCTTCTGTGTTTTCCTAAGCAAATCAAACTTCTGCAATCATGATTGCCATCCTTCCTTCCTTAATAAAGCACACCACTTACTTATATATCAATTCTGACCAAGTCTGACAAAGGCGTGAGTCCTCAGAGATAGAGCGTTCTTAAGAATTTAATGAAAATTGGTAGTTTGATAGATAAGAGAGACCAAGTTAGTGTCACCACTGAAAAAAAAGTTATAGCATAAGATTAACGGTTAGCTTTTGGGTTCATCTGCTAGCCAGCCAGTCAGCACATGCACCTTGGAAGCAGCCACAGCACATACATCTTACCATCTGGTAGTTTAGGAATATACAAGAGAGCATAGGTTGATGGATCACAGGCATTATACAGTAATCTGCTCATGCCCAGTGTTGGAAAGGGGAATGGTAGAGAAATATGATATAAACCTCTGCAACCTAGGTTTTGCTAATTACAGCAACGAGGGAATTATCTTAGCGCTCTAGATAGAAAAGTGACAGAAAACCAGGCACGGAGAAAATGGCAAATACACTCCAAATGGCTAACTAAGGGGGAATGAAGCTACTCATGCTTTTTACTGAACATATTGAAGAAGGTAAAGTAGTTCAGAAGGTAAGTGGAGACGGGCAAAAAGAGACAGAAAGCAAAAGGTCTAAACAGACAATGATCCCACTGGCAGCTTTTGAACAGTATCATATTTCTCTGGCTGATCTGAGTATGAAAATATGATGGTGGGAAGCATGGCTGACCAACCATAAAATGCAATGAGCTTGATATGGTTAAAAGACAAAAGTTATACACAGCTTCACAGGTGCTTCCCATCAAAGCGATGCTGACAAACTTCTGTGTCAGAATTCTGTTGGACTGAAATCTCTTTTTTTTTTTTTTTTTAAATAGTTAAAACGTCACTTGACCAAAAAAAGGCAAATGTTTGTGTATCCCTTGGTCCAAAAGCCTTTCTTCCACCCCACCCCCCCACCTCCAAACACTGCCTTTACACCACACCCGCCCACCCAAAAGACAGTGATGCTCCTCTGTTCTCATCTTGCCAGCATTCCTCTGGCTGCCCCCGCACAGAGATCAACCTTGTGAGCTACACGAGACTCAGCTGCCGGCCCAGAACCACACAAGTGTGTCTGTGCGCCAGTCCCCGCCACCCTGGCTGCAGGGTGCTCTAGCTGGCCCTGCACGCAGGCTGGGGACCTCATCAGCGCACAAAGGCCTCTAGTGTGTTCCCTCCTTCCCAGGAAGGCTTGCTGTGCTGTTGGTTAGCTATCGCAGTCCCATTTACCGCTGGATGTTGGGTTACCTATACGCAGGCTTTTGACCTTACCTGTCTCAGAATTTTATGTTCTCTAATTTATCGCTTTAACTATTTCTCTGTGCATGTTCTTAAAGCATAAAAAAAAAACGAGGCAGAGCAAGCAGGCTCCCATTGAACAGCGAGTGAGAGTACCTGTCCAAAAAGCTTTTAGAGCAGATCACATGTAGTCAAATCCCACAGATCTAAGACTGCTGAAGAATAAGTTCTCCTGCAAATACCCCTCAAGTCTCATGACTTCATAGTCTGAAGATGAGTATTACAGGCCCTCAAAAGGGCAGCGAGCTCTGCTACCTAAGAGAGAAAAAACTTGATTGTCATCAGCATGGCCTCCCACCGAACTGTATGGCAGCATAGGCCTATTTATCTCCAGAATTGCACAAACAATACTGAAAGTAATGAAAAAAATCCCTGGGCATGAATACAAGAAAATGTGTCAAACTTTACAGCTACTTCTCTGAATGCAGAGGTCCATGAATGATGGTCAAACTTCTCTTTAGGAGGAGAAAAATACATACAACTGATACACTGGTATCATATCTAATTCTCAGTTGTTAAAAGGTTGAATAAGTGGTTATTCCGTATTGTTTACCACAAAAATTAAGTATTGCACCCTAGTCAAATATAACTTTGAATACAAAATCATTTGTTTTCAGAAATATTTTTCCTTGGTACTCATTAGCACAGGGCCAAAACACTACAGAAACTCTTTTCATTAAAGATAGAAGATGTTCTAAAAATATCTTCATATTTAGTGTCCATTTGAACATACTCATGGCCTGACACTTCGGAACAGTTAGCGTTACACAACATTGTATGCATTTAAAAAACACAGTATAGCATTTTCTTCAGTTAAATTCCACACACTGAGTACCAAAAGATGAAGAGCATGCTTTGACCACTGCTATGGTTTTAGTCGTTCGACTAGAAACTATACGAAAATTGTGCAAAGATGAGAATAAAATCTACATCTGCAGAAGAGTATTTACCCTCCTGAACCATGAGACCATTCCATTTCTTCCTGAGGTTGCCCACCTCTTCATATAGTCCTTTCAAATTTAACAGGAACACCGCACTGATCCTCTGAACAATGGTTTCGTACTCTGCAAAAAGACCTTTAGCCACAGAACATCATTCATCTCATGCAATGATCAAAATATGGGGTCTGAAAAAATAATCTTTAACAAGGAAATGAAACAAAATGTGAACAGAGTGAACAAATTAAGGATGCAGGATATCAAAAAGCAGCATCTAGAATTCACTACCTTCTTTAAAAAAAAGCGTAACTGATAAGCTTGCAGGATTGACTCTAACATTCCTGTAATGCTATTTTTGTTTGCCAAGTGATTCATTGCCCTTCCCCAAGAAAAGTAAAATCCAAAGTAATGTTTACTTTGGAAAATAAGTTTAAAGGAGGAAGTTTGTTAAAAGGACAATAAAAGGAGCTGCTAAGAAAGTAATATGCTTACATGCAAAAGGTTGTATCAAAACACTATTAGAGGCCCAGATCAGGTGTATGTCATATGCCAAAAAATACTTTTCAAAAGACGAGAAAGGTAGGATAAAGCAAAACATAACACACCATTAGAAGAAAAGGCAATCCTTAAAAGTATAAGCTGTGTCCAAATGAACAAAATAGTGGTTTGAAATGGACAAGCTTCAGCAACTGAAATACAAAGTCACAGCAAGAAAGTCACAAAAAATCTGAACAACTTGTAATGGTATAAAAGATTAATAACTCCTTTCTCAAGCATATCAGAGGCAGAAAGCCTGCCAGACAGGCTAGAGGGCCCACAGACAATCAAGTTGTAAAAGGAGTACTCAAGGAAAATAAGGGGCTAATGCAATTATTTATATAGCACTCAAAACAACAGCCAAGGGAATTTTTTAAGGGACAAGCCAGAACTGCCTTCAAATTTAAGTGTTAATAGGTTTTAAAAAACAAACTATAAAATTAATAGAAACAAAAAATGGCAAGATCAGAGGATATTTACTTAATTCTAAAATGAAGCAAGTTCATTAAGTTGCCAAAGTTATAAAACTGTCAAGCTATTAACCACATTTTAAATCAATTACTTAAAGCTACCTCACTTTTCAGAGAAACTAAAGATGAGAAATATTACATCCATTCTTAAAAAGACTCGTGAAGCTTATAGTTTCCTAGAATACTGTTTTCCTTATTGGAAGAATCAGTAGATTCTATGCTAATATCATAACCAGTATGGCTTTCTTATAGAGCAAAAAAAAAACGAAAAAACACCACACTCCTCAGCAGGAAGAGACAAACAGCCTTTAGGAAACACAGAACAACAGAATTACTAAGAAAGGGGGGGGAAAAGTCTTTTTTTTTTTTTTTTTTTTTAAATCATGCACGTTCATCTCGAATGCTACCTGCAGTTCTGGCCTATCTCACCCTTCCCACCCTTGTACTGAGGTAAAAGTAGAACTAGAAAAGTTACGGACGATCAAAACTGTAGAAAGGCTTTCCTAAGCAGAGAGACCGCACAGCACAGTGTGATCACGGTCAGACACTCAGCAGCAGCGCTCAGACACGCGCTGCTTCTCCCCTCCCTTCCTCCTGCTGTGTACTCCTGTCCCTGCCATCCTACGGTCCCGTATCTGCCCAGGGAGATGGCCCGGCTGAACTGTAAAAGTACTTACGGGTGAGCAGAAAGTAATTTTTCAGCTGGGTCAGTCCTTCAGTCTCTGTCTTTCTGTGACTGTATGAACTTGTATGTCAACAAAGGAAACAAGAACAAACAGGAAACTTTCAGTGTCAGCACTGACTTAAACACACGCAAAAGCAACAAGAAAGCTGGTTACTACGCTGTGGGAAGACACAGGAAGGTGCTTTTCAAACTAGATCAAGAGCAGCATTCACCTGGTAACAGCAACAAGAGACAGCCGCACAGGACAAGCGAGCTTTCCTGCAGTACATGCCAGTGAAGTAACTACCGCATGGCTGATATGATTTTACGATAATATTGCCTAGAGTAAGGTACTTAGAGCTTTCTATATGAATCTCACCACTTTTCTCTAAAAGATGCATTAAGAAACTAAATAGATGAGCTGATTTCTTGCGCGCGGAAAATTTAAAGAAAAACTCAACAGAAGAACTTCTGAACAGAAGAACTTCAACTTTCAAGACATTACTATGTTGTGCCTTTCTGTATGCTACTGTCTCGTAAAGGCCAGAGGAAATGGCAGGTGGAACTAAATAGAAGATGGGGCATTCCAAGTAGGATCCAGAAAACAGGCATTAAAAAAAATAACCAAACAAAAACAAAACAAAACACCACACCCACTACCATTCACAATAGTGAGCCATAAGTCAGAAAAGCAAGGCCCTTCCCCACTGAAGATTCAGTGGGCTGGGGAGCCGAACTGGCTCCTGACCTCCTTGACCCCAGGTCCAGACCCCTCAGCTCTCCAACAGGCGGAGAGGCAGGCTGCTCCCTCATGCCCATCGCTCCTTCTCTTCTAGGAGAGCAGACATCACCAACCCGCGTGACAGAACAACGGCTCGTGCCTTTCTGCTTCCAGCTTGTAAAAACGTCAGTGCTACGGAAAACGACAGCACAGTACTTAGAAGTTCCTACTATTTCTATTATCCACAAAAGAAACTCTATATATGTTTTACAGCACAATAAAAAATAA